>NC_080379.1:112219806-112569226 GCF_014773155.1 Arachis stenosperma
CCAGTAAAGGACTAAAGGGCATTTGGGCATTTCACATGTAAGGCACACATTTGAAGTCAGAAACAGAGAAATTTCAAAAGACCTTTCTACAGGCACAAATGCTGCCTTACACACAAATCATTACTTAATTGTAAAGTTTCAGTTTATTTGTTCATAATGTAAGGAGTACGGCAAAATCTGTCAACTAGTTTTATTCTGAAATTTCTCCCAATTCATGGTGATCATAAATTCCAATACAGTACAGACTAGAGCATCATTAGAGAACAACCAAAATGAAAGATAAGCATGTACACCAACAAGCAAGATTAGCAAGACTAGGGTTAACTAACTACTTTGAAGATAATCAAAATAAGTGAGAATACTTCCCCATCTCATGGTACAGTAAATTGTACAAATGTCCAATATCTCAGAAATTGGCAAAATGCTTTGCGTAAAGGTGTTTTGAGGTTCAAAAGGAGCTAATAACGTACTACTAAGAAAAGGTTTGGCAGATATGAAATCGAAGTTGGTTACCTAATATATACTACATTGGAGAAATAAACAAAACAGATCAAACGAGATTTCATGCTACACTTGATCTCCCAAGTTTGTCAAGGACTGAAATCCCCATGCTCTTGCAGTTATTGACACACATCTAGAACAACCTGTGAGGAATTTGCTGAGATATGCGGGGGCATATGCCCCCAAGGTTATTAAACCGAAGAGTTCACGTAAACTCAATAGCTTATGTAAACTTCAAATTGTAAAGCTCAACTTGTAAATTTGATTTGGGGGCCTAAACTAGTAAACTCATCAAAGTTTGATAACCATGCATGCACCCAATAAATTTTGAGACTTTCTCATCATAATATACAACATAGATGCATGCTTTGCAACAATTATCTTATAAGCTTTACCAAACATCGAGATAAAATTATGTGAAACTCTTCACTATTGTCCTTGACCCTAGTATCTAAAATTTTCAAACCACATCCATGAATTAGTACTCAATAATTGACAATGCTTCTTACTTAGAATAGGTAAACTCCCATTTCTAACCATAAAACTTTACAAAATTTTATTCACAACAGATCATACGTAGATTGTGAACTTTCATGGATAGAAAGTAGTTTACTCTACTTACAACTCTCCTAGCTGCTACAATACTTTCTATAATTCTATGGTACTAGCAATCCTCCTCAAAACAGTCACACATGTAAACAATAACTTACATAGCCACTGAACTTCTCCACAGCTCTGTCAGCTTCCTCAACTGTACTCATTGTTACAAATCCAAACCCGCGCTCCGATCGGTTTGCCCTATTGTAAATTACCTAACATTACAATGCAAAATCCAGAATTCAGAACCAAACAGCATCACAATTTAAAGGTTGAAACTACGAAATTGAAACAAAAAACACAAGCATAAACACAAAAATAACACCATCAAACAATCAGAAAAGGGAATTCAAAAAAGTCTCACCTCGGCTATCTCCACCGTTCCGGCTGCTCGAAGAGCATGGCAAGTCTCTGGCTATCAACATCAAAAGGCAAGTTACCAACAAAGAGTTTGCATCCTCAGAAGTTTCATCAAACCCACCTTCCCCTTCTCCCTCACTACCATCAATCACAGCCTCAATTTCATCATCTTGGTTTACCCATTTGGGTTCGCCTTCGTTCTCCACGTTGCTTCTTCTTCTTCACCATCAACTTCTTGTTGCTGAGCCCAATCTGACGCTTGTGCGACAAAGGTGAGCATAGGAGAATGATGAATGGTCCTCGTGGTGAGGCATAGAGAGCGTGAAAGTGAAAGGAACGAGAATTGAAGGATGCAACTTGAAATCTGAGTGGTCTAGAAGAATGACGAAGTGAGTGAAAAGGGCAGTTTGGGTTTGGTGTAAAAGAGTGACGGGGGAGAGAGTAGCCATGATTGTGATGCCATTGTAAGGACTTGAAGAGAGGCATGGTTGCCATGGAGGGGTGCTAGAAGAAGAAGAAGAACCTCAATTCCTCAACGATTGAGGATAAGGTGAATAATCAATTGAAATGAAAGGTTTAAAGACACGGACAATAGAGATGCTCACTGTGTCAGCGGCAACCAAATCATAAATATTTTTTTCAAAAATTCTTTTTTTATTAATTTAATTATAAATGCAATTTTTTAAACAGATTTATTTAATTTTGTGTATATTAATGTATTAAATAATTTGATTCTTGTTATAATTATTTTTAAGAGTAAATAGTTATTTTTAACTATGAAAAATATAAAACTAATTATAAATAATTAAGAGGCGTTTTTGGTGGAAAATATAATGTGGTTTTAAAAACACCATGCAGAAAAATTTCTAATGTATGACAGTATGGTATAGATTGCTCTAGGACACAAGATGTACTATTGTTAGATTTGACCCAACCTTAAACGTAATTGCAAACTGGTACATGAGATGGTCGATTGGACCGCGGTTTCAGGACTTTTTTTTTTTGTTGGAAGGAAGTATTGAGGGGTGATTAATTTTTTTTTTAGAGTTAGCCACATGGCCTGCGCTCACAGTCCACCCAAAAATTACTCTAATGCAAATTCATATCCCAAAAAACCAGTTTGAATTACTATCCACAACCTACCCAAACACTACTCCATTTTAATGACGTTACCCAAATTTTTCTGCATAACTTCATCTTCTACATTGACATATGAATTAGTTTTAGAAAAGCTTGAGGAGACCAAAAAAATTTAATAACAAAGAAGTGTTAATTAGTGTAATCAAAGAAGAAGGTGAAAAGGACGTGAATATGAGTAGAAAAGTTGTAACGCGATTTAGGCTGTAGTAGCAGCCATAAAAATTGTAGTAGCAGCCATAAAAATTGTTTGTAACAAAGTACCTGCATAGGTGAAATAATAGTAAAAATGTAGCAAAAAACAAAATGTATTGTTTTAGCAGGAATGAGTAGGTTAAATAATAGAATTCTTAAAAAGTTAAATATTAACATAATACATAATGCAGTGTAATTAATAACAAAAAGATAGATGTTCATCAGTTTGCAGATTTCTAGTGGCATCGGATCTGAAGAATTGTGACCGATTTAAGTAAATGACCTTGAAGGCCCCAACTCCAGGCTTGAAATTGCACAAACTTGCAAAGTTTTTCCAACCTTTAGAAATTACCCCGAAGCTACTGTTTGTGTGTCACTAAATTTAGTGTAGGTTGTTTCAACCTCAATGTAGCCGTGTACAAGGAAGAGGGTGCCTCTGACCAGTAAAATGGCTCAGATGAGAAACATTCGGCTAATTATAGCAAAGCAAAAGATCATTAAGAGATAGATAAGACTGATGAAGCCACATACAAAAATTAATTAGTGCAAGTAAACAAGGTTGGGAGAATAGTATTAAAAGAATATTGTAGTTAGTTTGGCTTACCACAAGTGGGAAGACAAGATGAGGCCAATGAGGTCCATCACGAAGAAGGGGCATTTGGTGGAGAATTTTTCAGCTATTGCTTTAACTTTGTCGAAAAAAGGATTGTTGATACAGCTGACACACTAGTAAGTGCCTTGCTTTTCATACAGTAGTTGTTGGTACGGTAGGGATAGTAGGTGTTTTCGTGACCATCAAAGTCGAAGATACACACTTGGAAATCAGAGTTGCCTAAGTCCAGATTGATTTTGTACCTCCGATAGAACTGTGACCAACCTCGCATCAATGCGATGCTGCCATTTTGTCGTTCTTTCCAGAAATACTAAATATGGATATCCCTTCCATCAGGGACCACCAGGTTTTGATCACTCGTTGTCAGTCGCTTACCCTTGCCCTTAGAGGAAGACATGTGTGCCTAATACAAAACAGAAAATAAGGTTCAGGGTGAAACTGTTAGTCAACTGAAATAGTAGAACAAATATATAGTTGAGCTCCGGTATCTTATTTCAAACAGCATAATTTTTGGGTTCAGGGTAACAAGAACTAAGAAACCCTAAACATCAGTTTAGTTAGGGTTTCATCAAATAGGAAAAAATGGAAGCAAAGGGTAGAAACATGCAAAAAAAGTATGAAATGTAGAATAGTGGATCTTAATTGAGTCAATTTGCAGTCAATGCAACTTTCAGATTTAGAACAAGAAGAACAAAGGAAAGCAAACAGTCAGTGCAATTAGATTTTTATAAAATGGTAAAATACCGTAAACCAATTAGTTAGAACAAACATGTAGAGAATGTAGTAAACGCAAGATAGTGGATGTCCAGTAAATATTTACAAACAGTGCAGTTTTGGGTTTATGACAAGATGAACGCGGAACAGGAACAATCAGACCAATTAGGATTTTTTCTATCCATGGAAAAAATTCGAAGGAACAAGAACAAAGATGCAACAAAAATTGTGTTTTATGATGTAAAAAACAAGTGATATGTACTGAGGAAGGTAGTCGTGGATATATTTGTTTCTATTTTTTATGGACGGACATGGACACGAAATCCAAACAACGACTAATTAGTATTTGGCCAAGGGAAGCAACGGGGATTTCCTCGTTAGTCTTCATGGCTGGAGTAACAAATTGAATCAGGAATTCTTCTGACAGACATCTTGGTGGTTGGAGCCAAACGACAAAGTGAACTTGGTAATATGGTGATAGAGAGTGGAGTCCACAACTAATGCCAGTTGGTGTGTGAATGATATCTCACTAAACCTTTTTTTTGTTTGCTCATGGGCCAAGACGGTACAATGAAAACCTAACCCGACCATAAGTCTTGGGCTTGGGGCAGGCAATATTCTTTGGTGGGTGTGTTTTTTTGTTCTGCTTAGATGAGCCACCTTTTATACTAAAGGGCCTAAGTAGGAAGCATGCAGAATAAATTGTTAACGGTTCATGAAAAAGATATAAAAGGAAAACAACAACAACAACAACAACAACAACAACAACAACAACAACAACAACAACAACACACAACAATAATTATAATAATAATAGGAGTATTGATAATTATAATATATTTATCAACTATAAGGACAACAACAAGAATATTAACAAAAGTATTTATGATCATCACATGTTCGATATGTATTTTCTAGGTCTATGTCTACTTCTGTTTCTATTCCTGTCTTTGTCTTCCTGTTCGTGTCTCTACCTGTATATGGTAGAACCAACAACAACAACAACAACAACAACAACAACAACAACAACAACAAACAACAAGAAGATGAACATTGCCTTTCTCTGTAACCTAAACTCTAAACCCTAAATTATGAACCATAAATCATAAACCCTAAATCCTCAACCCTAAACCATAAATCCTAAATTCTAATCCCTAAAACCCTAAACCCTATTACCTAAATCCTAACCATAAACCCTCGGACCTAAAGTTAAACCCTAAACACTAAACTCTAAAGCGTAAACCATAAGCCATAAACATTGAAGTTAAACCATAAACCCTAAACCCTAAACCATGTACCCTAATCCCTAAACTTTGAACCATAAATCCCAAACCTTGAACCCTAAAACCTTAAATCCTAAATCCTAAATCCTAAACCATGAACCGTAAACACTAAACCGTAAACCCAAAATCATCAACCCTAAACCATAAACTCTAAATCCTAACCGCGTAAACTAGAGCTCAATATATACCCTACCCGCGGGTACCCAACCTGGACCAACCCGTTCGGGTAGGTTTGTCTACCCGACCGTTTGCAGGTAGGGTAGGGTACGGTGCGAATTAGCCTACGGTAGGGTAGGGTAGGGTTCAGGGTATACACCCTACCCTACCCTACCTACCGCTCTCCTAATATATTATATAATATGTAAAAGTTATGTATGTAGTGAAGAAAGTGAGTGTTGAAGTCACAATCTTCTTTTTATAAAAACTTGAAATAACCACTAAGCTAGTTGATGATCATATTATTTGTAATTTTATGTTATATTTCTTTAAGATTTTATTGTTTTTAATTTTAATTTGAGCTTAGTTTTTTATTTTCTATTTTATTAATATGTATAAAATTTGGAATGGTTGAATTTTATATTTGCTTGAAAATTTTTTATTTTTCTGCAGGTAGGATCGGTAGGGTAGGGTTTAGAATATTAGGGTACGGGTAGGGTTAGGGTTGAGAGACTCTCAACCGCAGGTAGGGTAGGTAGGCTTTAAGACAATTTTGACTGCCCAAAAACCAATTTGGTCCCAAGGTAAGGAATAACCAGTTACACCAAAAGATGCGGTCAATACAGCCAAAACAATGCCCGTAACCCACGTCCATATCAGTTATATCCATTATAATAAGCTATTCGGTAATTCCTTTTGGATATAATTTTGTTTTATCCGATCTTAATATCGGTGTTATTTTTCGATCTCTCGGAAAGAACAAGAAACATCTTCTTTTTTTTTAGCAATTTCTAATCCCTAGAACCTATCACTAAAACCCCTGGGGGGGGGGTAGGGCTAAGCGGAGCGAAACCGCGTTAGGTATTAGCACTATGGCTTTCAATTTAAATGGTTTCAATTTCAACCAATCTGTAGTTGATAGTCAAGGTCGTGTAATTAACACCTGCGCTGATATATTAACCGAGCTAATCTTGGTATGGAAGTTATGCATGCCTATTGCTACTAGTGGAGTAAGGTTAATCTAACTCCTAGTATAGGTATAAACAGTAAACCCTCGAACCTAAAGTTGAACCCTAAACCTTAAAGCATAAACCATAATTCCTAATTCCTAAACCTTGACTCCTAAACCACAAACCCTAAACCTGTAAATCCTAGACCCTAAACCTTAAACCCTATACCCTAAAAAAAACTCTAAATTGTAAACCTAATCATAAACCGTATATCCTAAATCCTAGACACAAAAACCCTAAACTGTGAACCCTAAACCATAAGACACATAATGCCTCTGAATAGTGATATCACCAATGGTGAAAGGAATAAAAAAGCTTCTCGGATCTTGAATCTCTCAGGGAGATCCTTCTGAATAATAGCACTACATTCCTTTGTGAGCACCAAGGTCACTCTCCTTCCAATTCCTCTTGTTGGTCAATAATTCCTTCATAAACTTAGTATAGAGAGGTATTTGCTCAAGAGCCTTTGCAAAAGAAATGTTAATTTGAAGCTTTCTGAAGACTTCTAAAAATCTTGAAAATTGCTTGTCTTTATGCCTTCTGAAGCCTCCAAGGATGGCATTTTTGGCTTGTACTAAGGTGTTGGAGACATCACGGATTGCTCAAGATCAACCAGGAATGGGTTATCCAGGTGCCTTGGAAGGGTGTGTTCCTCTTGGCCCTTGGCCTCCTCTAGAGCTTTTTTTTCAACTGGCTCCTCACTAACTTTTGCTTCCAAACTTGCTATCTTACCACCTTTTAGATATATGTGATGAGAGGAAAATTGATGGTCTAGAATTTCATAATAAATTCTCGTGCAAGTATAGTTTCTAAACCAACAATAATCCTTTCATACAAAATTTGGTTGTCACAAGTAACAAACCCCTAAAAATATAAACCGAAGTATTCAAACCTCGGTCGATCTCCCCAGGAATTGCAATAAGTGTTCTTGTTATTGGCTATGAAGTATCTTTGGGGATTTTGAGATAAGAAACAAGAATTGTAAATGGCGAAAGAAATAGACTAACAACTAAGCAAGCAATTCGTAAGGAATGAGAAGTGGAAGTCCTATCCTCATTACCATCATCAATTGAGATGAGAATTGTGTATTGCTCCCTGGTGCACGAAATTGTGATCAATGGCGCCATCAACATGGTACGCACAATTGCAATCTCAACTCTTTATCACAACTTCGCACAACTAACCAGCAAGTGTACTGGGCCGTCCAAGTAATAAACCTTACGCGAGTAAGGGTCGATCCCACAGAGATTGTTGGTATGAAGCAAGCTATGGTCACCTTGTAAATCTTAGTCAGGCAGACTCAGATGGTTATAGATGAAATATGAATAAAAGATAAAGATAGAGATACTTATGCAATTCATTGGTAAAACTTCAGATAAGCGAATGGATGCTTTGTCCCTTCCGTCTCTCTGCTTTCCTACTGTCTTCATCCAATCCTTCTTACTCCTTTCCATGGCAAGCTATGCAAGGGTTTCACCGTTGTCAGTGGCTACCTCCCATCCTCTCAGTGGAAATGTTCAACGCACCCTGTCACGGCACGGCTATCCAGCTGTCGGTTCTCGATCATGTCGGAATAGAATCCAGTGATTCTTTTGTGTCTGTCACTAACGCCCCACAATCGCGAGTTTGAAGCACGTCACAGTCATTCAATCATTGAATCCTACTCAGAATACCACAGACAAGGTTTAGACCTTCCAGATTCTCTTGAATGCCGCCATCAGTTCTAGCCTATACCACGAAGACTCTGATCTCACGGAATGGCTGGCTCGGTTTCAGGCGAGCGCTCGGTTGTCAGGCGATCAACCAGCATCGTGTATCAGGAATCCAAGAGATATTCACCCAATCTAAGGTAGAACGGAGGTGGTTGTCAGTCACACGTTCATAGGTGAGAATGATGATGAGTGTCACGGATCATCACATTCATCAAGTTGAAGAACAAGTGATATCTTGGAACAAAAACAAGTGGAATTGAATAGAAGAACAATAGTAATTGCATTAATACTCGAGGTACAGCAGAGCTCCACACCTTAATCTATGGTGTGTAGAAACTCCACCGTTGAAAATACATAAGAACAAGGTCTAGGCATGGCCGTGAGGCCAGCCCCATGATCTAAGATAGCATAAGACTAAAGATGGCTACCAAGATTCCAAGACATCAAATACAATAGCAAAGGTCCTATTTATAGGGAACTAGTAGCTTAAGAATTACAAAGATGAGTAAATGACATAAAAATCCACTTCCGGGCCCACTTGGTGGTGCTTGGGCTGAGCATTGAAGCATTTTCGTGTAGAGACTCTTCTTGGAGTTAAACGCCAGTTTTTGTGCCAGTTTGGGCGTTTAACTCCCACTTGGTGCCAGTTCCGGCGTTTAACGCTGGAAATTATGAAGGTGACTTTGAACGCCGGTTTGGGCCATCAAATCTTGGGCAAAGTATGGACTATATATTGCTGGAAAGCCCAGGATATCTACTTTCCAACGCCGTTGAGAGCGCGCCAATTGGGCTTCTGTAGCTCCAGAAAATTTACTTCGAGTGCAGGGAGGTCAGAATCCAACAGCATCTGCAGTCCTTTTCAGTCTCTGAATCAGATTTTTGCTCAGGTCCCTCAATTTCAGCCAGAAAATACCTGAAATCACAGAAAAACACACAACTCATAGTAAAGTCCAGAAAGTGAATTTTAACTAAAAACTAATAAAAATATACTAAAAACTAACTAAATCCTACTAGAAACATACTAAAAACAATGCCAAAAAGCGTACAAATTATCCGCTCATCACAACACCAAACTTAAATTGTTGCTTGTCCCAAGCAACTGAAAATCAAATAAGATAAAAAGAAGAGAATATGCAATGAACTCCAAAAACATCTATGAAGATCAGTATTAATTAGATGAGCGGGGCTTTTAGCTTTTTGCCTCTGAACAGTTTTGGCATCTCACTTTATCCTTTGAAATTCAGAATGATTGGCTTCTTTAGGAACTCAGAATCCGGATAGTGTTATTGATTCTCCTAGTTAAGTATGATGATTCTTGAACACAACTACTTTATGAGTCTTGGCCGTGGCCCAAAGCACTCTGTCTTCCAGTATTACCACCGGATACATACATGCCACACACACATAATTGGGTGAACCTTTTTAGATTGTGACTCAGCTTTGCTAGAGTCCCCAATTAGAGGTGTCCAGGGTTCTTAAGCACACTCTTTTACCTTGGATCACGACTTTAACCGCTCAGTCTCAAGTTTTCACTTGACACCTTCACGCCACAAGCACATGGTTAGGGACAGCTTGGTTTAGCCGCTTAGGCCAGGATGTTATTCCTGTAGGCCCTCCTATCCACTGATGCTCAAAGCCTTGGATCCTTTTTATTACCCTTGCCTTTTGGTTTAAAGGGCTATTGGCTTCTTCTGTTTGCTCTTTCTTTTTCTCTTTTTCTATTTCTCTTTTTTTTTCGTTTTTTTTTTTGAATTCACTGCTTTTTCTTGCTTCAAGAATCATTTTTATGATTTTCAGATCCTCAGTAACATGTCTCCTTTTTCATCATTCTTTCAAGAGCCAACAACTTTAACATTCATGAACCACAAATTCAAAAGACATATGCACTGTTTAAGCATACATTCAGAAACAAAAGCATTGCCACCACATCAATATAATTATCTGTTATAAAATCTGAAATTCATGCAATTCTTCTCTTTTTCAATTAAGAACCTTTTTTATTCAAGAAAGGTGATGGATTCATAGGACAGTCATAACTTTAAGGCATAGACACTAATGATCATAAGACACAAACATGGATAAACATAAAGCATAATTTTCGAAAAACAGAAAAATAAAGAACAAGGAGATTAAAGAACGGGTCCACCTTAGTGATGGTGGCTTGTTCTTCTTCTTGAAGGTCTTATGGAGTGCTTGAGCTCTTCAATGTCTCTTCCTTGCCTTTGTTGCTCCTCTCTCATGATTCTTTGATCTTCTCTGATTTCATGGAGGAGGATGGAATGTTCTTGGTGCTCCACCCTTAGTTGTCCCATGTTGGAACTCAATTCTCCCAGGGAGGTGTTGATTTGCTCCCAATAGTTTTGTGCAGGAAAGTGCATCCCTTGAGGTATCTCAGGGATTTCATGATGAGAGGGGTCTCTTGTTTGCTCCATCCTTTTCTTAGTGATGGGCTTGTCCTCATCAATGAGGATGTCTCCTTCTATGTCAACTCCAACTGAATAACAGAGGTGACAGATGAGATGAGGAAAGGCTAACCTTGCTAAGGTAGAGGACTTGTCCGCCACCTTATAGAGTTCTTGGGCTATAACCTCATGAACTTCTACTTCTTCTCCAATCATGATGCTATGGATCATGATGGCCCGGTCTAGAGTAACTTCAGACCGGTTGCTAGTGGGAATGATGAGCGTTGGATAAACTCCAACCATCCCCTAGCCACGGGCTTGAGGTCGTGCCTTCTTAATTGAACCGGCTTCCCTCTTGAATCTCTCTTCCATTGGGCGCCCTCTTCACAAATGTCAGTGAGGACTTGGTCCAACCTTTGATCAAAGTTGACCCTTCTTGTAAGGATGTTCATCTCCTTGCATCATGGGCAAGTTGAATGCCAACCTCACATTTTCCGGACTAAAATCTAAGTATTTCCGCGAACCATTGTAAGCCAATTCTTTGGGTTCGGGTTCACACTTTGATCATGGCTCTTGGTGATCCATGCATTGGCATAGAACTCTTGAACCATTAAGATCCCGACTTGTTGAATGGGGTTGGTGAGAACTTCCCAACCTCTTCTTTGAATCTCATGTCGAATCTCCGGATATTCACTCTTTTTGAGTTTGAAAGGGACCTCGGGGATCACCTTCTTCAAGGCCACAACTTCATAGAAGTGGTCTTGATGCACCCTTGAGATGAATCTCTCCATCTCCCTGACTCGGAGGTGGAAGCTTTTGCCTTCCCTTTCCTATTTCTAGAGGTTTCTCCGGCCTTGGATGCCATAAATGGTTATGGAAAAACAAAAAGCAACGCGTTTACCACACCAAACTTAAAAGGTTTGCTCGTCCTCGAGCAAAAGAAGAAAGAATAGAGTAGAAGAAGAAGAAAATGGAGGAGATGGAGGAGGCTATGTGGTTCGGCCAAAGGGGGAAGAAGTAGTGTTTAGGGTGTGTGAAAATGAAGGAGTGAAGATGGGTTTTATAGGGGTGAGGGAGGGGTAGGGTTCGGCCATTATGGGTGGGTTTGGGAGGGAAAGTGGTTTGAATTTTGGTGAGGTAGGTGGGGTTTTATGAAGGATGGATGTGAGTGATGAAGAGAAAGATGGATTTGATAGGTGAAGGGTTTTTGGGGAAGAGGTATTGAGGTGATTGGTGAATGGATGAAGAAGAAAGAGGGTGGTGGGGTAGGTGGGGATCCTGTGGGGTCCACAGATCCTGAGGTGTCAAGGAAAAGTCATCCCTGCACCAAATGGCATGCAAAAATGCGTTTTGAGCCAATTTTGGCGTTAAACGCCGGGCTGGTGCCCATTTCTGGCGTTTAACGCCAAGTGCTTGCCCTTTTCTGGCGTTTAACGCCAGTCTGGTGCCCCTTTCTGGCGTTAAACCCCCAGAATGGTGCCAGACTGGGCGTTAAACGCCCATCTGCTAGCCTTACTGGCGTTTAAACGCCAGTAGGTTCTTCCTCCAGGGTGTGCTATTTTTCTTCCTGTTTTTCATTCTGTTTTTGCTTTTTCAATTGATTTTGTGACTTCTCATGATCATCAACCTACAGAAAACATAAAATAACAAAGGAAAATAGATAAAATATAACATTGGGTTGCCTCCCAACAAGCGCTTCTTTAATGTCAGTAGCTTGACATAGGGCTCTCATGGAGCCTCACAGATACTCAAAGCAATGTTGGAACCTCCCAACACCAAACTTAGAGTTTGAATGTGGGGGTTCAACACCAAACTTAGAGTTTGGTTGTGGCCTCCCAACACCAAACTTAGAGTTTGACTGTGGGGGCTCTTTTTGACTCTGCTTTGAGAGAAGCTCTTCATGCTTCCTCTCCATGGTGACAGAGGGATATCCTTGAGCCTTAAACACAAAGGATCCTTCATTCACTTGAATGATCAATTCCTCTGTCACATCAATCACAGCCTTTGCTGTGGCTAGGAAGGGTCTGCCAGGATGATGGATTCATCCATGCACTTCCCAGTCTCTAGGACTATGAAATCAGCAGGGATGTAATGGTCTTCAATCTTACCAAAACACCTCTACAAGTCCATAAGCTTGTTTTCTTGAATTGTCTGCCATCTCTAGTGAGATTCTTGCAGCTTGTACCTCAAAGATCCCTAGCTTCTCCATTACAGAGAGAGGCATGAGGTTTATACTTGACCCTAAGTCACACAGAGCCTTCTTGAAGGTCATGGTGCCTATGGTACAAGGTATTGAAAACTTCCCAGGATCTTGTCTCTTTTGAGGTAATTTCTGCCTAGACAAGTCATCCAGTTCTTTGGTGAGCAAAGGGGGTTCATCCTCCCAAGTCTCATTACCAAACAACTTGTCATTTAGCTTCATGATTGCTCCAAGGTATTTAGCCACTTGCTCTTCAGTGACATACTCATCCTCTTCAGAGGAAGAATACTCATCAGAGCTCATGAATGGCAGAAGTAAGTCCAGTGGAATCTCTATGGTCTCATTTTGAGCCTCAGATTCCCATGGTTCCTCATTAGGGAACTCATTAGAGGTCAGTGCACGCCCATTGAGGTCTTCCTCAGTGGCGTTCACTGTCTCTTCCTCCTCTCCAAATTCGGCCATGTTGATGGCCTTTGATGAGCGGATAATTTATACGCTTTTTGGCATTGTTTTTATATAGTTTTTAGGATGATTAAGCTACTTTTAGGGATGTTTTCCTTAGTTTTTATGTTAAATTCACATTTCTGGACTTTACTATGAGTTTGTGTGTTTTTCTGTGATTTCAGGTAAATTCTGACTGAAATTGAGGGATTTGAGCAAAAACTCTGAAAAAGGCTGACAAAAGGACTGCTGATGCTGTTGGATTCTGACCTCCCTGCACTCGAAATGGATTTTCTGGAGCTACAGAACTCCAATTGGCGCGCTCTCAACGGCGTTGGAAAGTAGACATCCAGGGCTTTCCAGCAATAGATAATAGTCCATGCTTTATTCGAAGATTGACGACGTAACTTGGCGTTAAACGCCAAGTTCATGCTCCTTTCTGGAGTTAAACGCCAGAAAAACGTCATGATCCGGAGTTGAACGCCCAAAGCACATCATAACTCGAAATTCAACTCCAAGAGAAGCCTCTGCTCGTGGATAGATCAAGCTCAGCCCAAGCACACACCAAGTGGGCCCCGGAAGTGGATTTATGCATCAATTACTTACTCATGTAAACCCTAGGAGCTAGTTTATTATAAATAGGATGATTTACTAATGTAGTAGACATCTTTGGTCTCAGTTTTGTTTTATTCTTCATCTTAGGAGATCATTGATCACGTTTAGGGGGGCTGGCCATTCGGCCATGCCTGGACCTCTTTCACTTATGTATTTTCAACGGTGGAGTTTCTGCACACCATAGATTAAGGGTGTGGAGCTCTGCTGTACCTCAAAGATTAATGAAGTTCTATTTTCTTTTATTCAAATCTCTATCTTATTCTTATTCCAAGATATTCATTCGTACTCAAGAACATGATGAATGATGATGAGTTAGATAACCCTCATTATTATTCTCACTCATGAACGCGCGTGATTGACAACCACTTCCGTTCTACATGCAAAGAAGCTTGAATGTGTATCTCTTAGATTCCCCAACAGAATCTTCGTGGTATAAGCTAGATAGATGGCGGCATTTATCTGGATCCGGAAAGTCCAACCTTGTCTGTGGTGTTCCGAGTAGGATCCTGGGAATCCGGAAAGTCTCACCTTGTCTGTGGTATTCCGAGTAGGATTCCGTTCATGAATGACTGTGACGTGCTTCAAACCTGTAACCTGCTGGGCGTTAGTGACAGACGCAAAAGAGGGATTCTATTCCAGTAGGGGAGGGAACCAACCGGTGATTGGCCGTACTGTGACAGAGTGCGTGAGCATTAGCTTCCACTGCGAGGATGGGATGTAGTTATCAACCATGGGTGATGCCTCCAGACTGGTTAGCTGTGCGAGTGACAGCCGCATAGGATATTTCCCCGTGAGGATGAAAGTAGCCACAGTTGATGGTGAACCCCTATACAAAGCTTGCCATGGAAAGGAGTAAGAAGGATTGAGTAGAAGCAATGGGATAGCAGGCGTCCGAGAGCTCTACAGCATCTCCATTCCGCTTATCTGAAATTCCTACCAATGAATCTGCATAAGTATTTCTATCCCTTTTATTATTCCTTTTTACTTAACAATCCAATTATCACTATTACCTTTTTTATCTGCCTAACTGAGATTTGCAAGGTGACCATAGCTTGCTTCATACCAACAATCTCTGTGGATTCGACCCTTACTCACGTAAGGTTATTACTTGGACGACCCAGTACACTTGCTGGTTAGTTGAACGGAGTTGTGAAGAAAATAAACAGTGCCCTAAGGGTACATGCCAAAGCTCAAAAGATAGAATAATATATTCAGACAACTTAAGAATGTTGAATCACAATTTCGTCCACCAAGTTTTTGGCGCCGTTGCCGGGGATTGTTCGAGTATGGACAACTGACGGTTCATCTTGTTGCTCAGATTAGGTACTTTTCTTTTCAAAAATCTTTTTCAAAAATTTTTCTTTTATTTTTCGTGTTTTTAAACTTATTTTCGAAAAATAATAATAAAATACAAAAAATTAGAAAATCATAAAAATCAAAAATATTTTGTGTTTCTTGTTTAAGTCTTGTGTTAATTTTTAAGTTTGGTGTCAATTGCATGCTTTTAAAAAATTCTTGCATTTTTCGAAAATTCATGCATTCATAGTGTTCTTCATGATCTCAAGTTGTTCTTGATAAGTCCTCTTGTTTGATCTTGATGATTTCTGTTTTGTGTTGTTTGTTGTTTTTCATGTGCATTTTGCATTCATATTTTCCATGCATTAAAAATTTTTAAGTTTGGTGTCTTGCATGATTTCTTTGCATTAAAAATTTTTCAAAATTATGTTCTTGATGTTCATCATGATCTTCAAAGTGTTCTTGGTGTTCATCTTGACATTCATAGCATTCTTGCATGCATCTTGTGTCTTGATCCAAAATTTTCATGTTTTGGGTCATTTTTGTGTTTTTCTTTAAAAATTTAAAAATCAAAAATATCTTTCCTCATTTCCCTCCAAAAATTTCGAAATTTTGGGTTGACTTGGTCAAATATTTTCAAAATTAGTTGTTTCTTACAAGTCAAGTCAAAATTTCAATTTTAAAAATCTTATCTTTTCAAAATCTTTTTCAAAAATCATATCTTTTCATTTTTTATATAATTTTCGAAAATTTCAAAAATTATTTTTCAAAATATTTTCAAAATCTTTTTCTTATCTTTTTATCTAATTTTCGAAAATTAGCTAACAATTAATGTGATTGGTTCAAAAATTTGAAGTTTGTTACTTTCTTGTTAAGAAAGTTTCAATCTTTAACTTCTAGAATCTTATCTTGTAAGTTTCTTGTTAGTTAAGTCTTTTTAAAAATTAAATCTTTTTCAAATATCTTTTTCTTAAAACTTTTATTTTATCTTTATCTCATCTTTTTCAAAAATTTATCTTTTTCAAAATTTGATTTCAAAATATCTATCTAACTTCTTATCTTCCTATCTTTTTCAAAATTTGATTTCAATTCTTTTTCAATCAACTAACTAACTTTTTGTTTGTTTCTTATCTTTTTCAAACCACCTAACTACTTCTCCTCTCTTCTATTTTCGAAAATATCTCTCTCTTTTTCAAAAATTTTTTTAATTAATTAATTGCTTCATGTTTTAATTTTAATATTTTCGAAAAACACTAACTCTTTTTCAAAATTATTTTCGAATCCCTCTTCTCTTTTCTTCTTCTATTAATTATTTAATTACTAACACTTCTCTTCACCTCTCTTCATCCATAAAACCGAATCCATTCTTCATTCTTCTACCCCTTTCTTCTTCTACTAACATAAAGGAATCTCTATACTGTGACATAGAGGATTCCTTTTTCTTTTCTTGTTTTCTTCTCTTTCATATGAGCAGGAACAAGGATAAAGGCACTCTTGTTGAAATTGATCCAGAACCTGAAAGGACTCTGAAGAGAAAATTAAGAGAAGCTAAAATACAACAATCCAGAAACAACCTTTCAGAGACATTAGCACAGAGGTGATGGCCGAAAATAATAATAATGATGCAAGGAGAATGACTTCACTAAGCCAACGTCCAAATTTGATGGAAGAAGCATCTCCATTCCTGCCATTGGAGCCAATAACTTTGAGCTTAAGCCTCAACTAGTTGCTTAATGCAACAAACTGCAAGTTTTATGGACTTCCATCTGAAGATCCCTATCAGTTTTTAACTGAATTCTTGCAGATCTGTGAGACTGTAAAGACGAATGGAGTTGATCCTGAAGTCTACAGACTCATGCTTTTCCCTTTTGCTGTAAGAGACAGAGCTAGAGTGTGGTTGGATTCTCAACCCAAGGATAGCCTGACTCATGGGATAGCTTGTCACTGCATTTTTAGATAAGTTCTTTCCTCCTCAAAAGCTGAGCAAGCTGAGAGTGGATGTTCAAACCTTCAAACAAAAAGATGGTGAATCCCTCTATGAAGCTTGGGAAAGATACAAGCAGCTGACTAAAAGATGTCCATCTGACATGTTTTCAGAATAGACCATATTAGATATATTCTACTATGGTCTCTCTGAATTTTCGAAAATGTCATTGGATCATTCTGCAGGTGGATCTATTCACCTGAAGAAAACGCCTGAAGAGGCTCAAGAACTCATTGACATGGTTGCAAACAACCAGTTCATGTACACCTCTGAGAGGAATTCCGTGAATAATGGGGTCCCTCAGAAGAAAGGAGTTCTTGAAATTGATGCTCTGAATGCCATATTGGCTCAGAACAAAGAGTTGACTCAACAGGTCAACATGATCTCTCAAAATCTGAATGGATTGCAACATGCATCCAACAATAATAGAGAGGCAGCTTCTGAAGAAGCTTATGATCCTGAAAACCCTGCCATGGCAGAGGTTAATTACTTAGGTGGACCTTATGGAAACACCTATAACTCATCATGGAGAAATCATCCAAATTTCTCCTGGAAGGATCAACAAAAACCTCAACAAGGTTTTAATAATGGTGGACGTGCTAGGCTGAATAATAGTAAGCCATATCCATCATCTTCTCAGCAACAGACAGAGAACTCTGACAAAACAATTCTAATTTAGCCAACATAGTCTCTGATCTGTCAAAGGCCACTTTCAGTTTCATGAATGAAACAAGATCCTCCATTAGAAATTTGGAGGCACAAGTGGGCCAGCTGAGTAAGAAAGTTATTGAAACTCCTCCCAGTATTCTCCCAAGCAATACAGAAGAAAATCCAAAAGGAGAGTGCAAGGCCATTGATTTAATCAAAATGGCCGAATGCACAAGGGAGGAGGAGGACGAAAATCCTAGTGAGGAAGACCTCCTGGGACGTCCTTCAAGCATGAAGGAGTTTCCTATTAAGGATCCAGAGGAATCTGAGGCTCATCTAGAGACCATAGAGATCCCATTAAATCTCCTTCTGCCATTCATGAGCTCTGAAGAATATTCATCCTCTGAAGAGGATGAAGATGTGACTGGAGAGCAAGCTGCTCTATATCTAGGAGCTATCATGAAGCTGAATGCCAAGCTGTTTGGTAATGAGACTTGGGAAAGTAAACCTCCCTTGCTCATTAGTGAACTAGATACTTGGATTCAGAAAACTCTACCTCAAAAGAAACAAGATCCTGGCAAGTTCTTAATACCTTGTACCATTGGCACCATGAGCTTTGAAAAGCTCTATGTGACCTGGGGTCAGGGATAAATCTTATGCCACTCTCTGTAATGGAGAAGATGGGGATCATTGAGGTACAACCTGCCTTGTTCTCATTACAATTGGCAGATAAGTCCATAAGACAAGCTTATGGATTAGTAGAGGACGTGCTAGTAAAGGTTGAAGGCCTTTACATCCCTACTGATTTCATAATCCTAGACACTAGGAAGGAAGATGATGAATGCATCATCCTAGGAAGACCTTTCCTAGCCACAGCAGGAGCTGTAATAGATGTCAACAGAGGTGAGTTAGTCCTTCAATTGAATGGGGACTACCTTGTGTTTAAGGCACATGGCCATCCCTCTGTGACAAAAGAGAGTAAGCATGAAGAGTTTCTCTCAGTTCAAGTCAAGAAGAGCCCACACAGTCAAACTCTAAGTTTGGTGTTGTGAGGCCACAACCAAACTCTAAGTTTGGTGTTCAAACCCCATATCCAAACTCTAAGTTTGGTGTTGGGAATACTACACACTAAATTGACCTGATCACCATGTGGCTCCATGAGAGCCACTGTCAAGCTATTGACATTAAGAAGCGCTTGTTGGGAGGCAACCCAATTTTATTTATCTAATTCTATTTTATTTTGTTTCTTTGTTATTTTTGTGTTTCATTAGGTACATGATCATGAGGAGTCACGAAAAAATCAAAAAAAAAAACAGAGTCAAAAACAGAAGAAAAAAATTTTTTCACCCTGGGGACGCACGGGCTGGCGTTCAACGCCCAGAAGGTGCATCTGGCCTGCGTTCAACGCCAGAACAGAGCACCATTCTGGCGCTGAACGCCCAAAACAAGCAACAACCTGGCGTTTAACGCCAGGTTGCGCACACAGAGGACAATCTGGCGCTGAACGCCAGAAACAAGCATGAAACTGGCGTTCAACGCCAGAAACATGCATAACATGGGCGTTTAACGCCCAGCACGTGCATCAATGGGCGTTTAAATGCCAGAATGATGCATGAAGGCATGTTACATGCCTATATGGTGAAGGAATGGTATTTGTTTTCACTTCAGGATCTGTGGACCCCACAGGATCCCCACTACAGGATCTGTGGACCCCACAGGATCCCCACCTACCACATTTCTTTTAATCCTAATCACACTCTTCTAATCCAAATCTCATTCTCAATGTCACACTTCCCAAAAACCTTCACCTATCACCTCAATTCCTCTTCCCAATTACCCCATTCACCATTCACATCAACCTCCTTTTCCCCATACACCCCACCTACCCCCACTACTTTCAAATTCAATTTCCCACCCATTCCCACCCAAATTGGCCGAACCTATACCCTCTCCCCTCCCTATAAACACCCTTCCATTCTTCATCATTTTCACACAACACAAACACCTTCTTCTCTCATATAGCCGAACCCTCTCTTCTCCCTCTCTTCCAATATTCTCTTCTTCTTCTACTCTTCTTTTCTTTTTTTGCTCGAGGGCGAGCAAACTTTAAGTTTGGTGTGGTAAAAAGCCTAAGCTTTTTATTTTTCATTCCCCATCAATGGCACCCAAGGCCGGAGTTTCCTCAAGAAAAGGAAAAGGGAAGGCAAAAGCTTCCACTTCCGAGTCATGGGAGAAGGAGAGATTCATCTCCAAGAGCCACTAAGACCACTTCTATGATGTTGTGGCAAAGAAGAAAGTGATCCATGAGGTCCCTTTCAAACTCAAGAAGAATGAGTATCCGGAAATCCGACTTGAAATTCAAAGAAGAGGTTGGGAAGTCATAGCCAACCCCATACAACAAGTTGGAATTTTAATGGTTCAAGAGTTCTATGCTAATGCATGGATCACTAGGAACCATGATCAAAGTATGAACCCGAATCCAAAGAATTATCTCACAATGGTTAGGGGGAAATACTTGGATTTTAGTCCGGAAAATGTGAGGTTGGCGTTTCATTTGCCTATGATGCAAGGTGATGAACACCCCTACACTAAAAGGGTCAACTTTGATCAAAGGTTGGACCAAGTCCTTAGGGACATTTGTGTGGAAGGCGCCCAATGGAGAGTTGACTCCAAAGGTAATCCAGTCCAACTAAGAAGACTGGACCTCAAGCCTGTAGCTAGAGGATGGTTGGAATTCATCCAAAGATCCATCATCCTACAAGCAACCGATCTGAAGTTACTGTGGATCGGGCCATCATGATTCATAGCATCATGATTGGAGAGGAAGTAGAGGTTCATGAAGTCATATCCAATGAACTCTACAAAATAGCTGACAAGCCTTCAACATGGCACGGCTAGCCTTCCCCCACCTCATATGCCATCTATGTTATTCAGCCGGAGTTATCATAGATGGAGATGCCTCCATAGAAGAAGATAAGCCCATCACCAAGAAAAGGATGGAGCAAACAAGGGAAGTTCCTCACGGCCCTCAAGGAGAACAAGAGGAGGTTCACCATCAACAAATGCCTCAAATGCACTTTCCTCCCAACAACTATTGGGAGCAACTTAATACCTCCTTGGAAGATTTGAGCCATAATGTGGAACAACTAAGGGTGGAACACCATGAACACGCCCTCACTCTCCAAGAAATAAGAGAAGATCAAAGAGCAATGAGGGAGGAGCAACAAAGGCAAGGAAGGGACATAGAAGAGTTGAAGAACATCATTGGTCCTTCAAGAAGAAGACGCCACTAAGAGGTGGATTCATTCCTTGTTCTTTATTTCTTTCTGTTTTCGGTTTTTAATTATTGTGTTTATCTATGTTTTGTGTCTTTATTTCATGATCATTAGTATGTAACCATGCCTTAAAGCTATGAATAAAATCCATTAGTCCTTCACCTCTCTTAAAAGAAAAATGTTTTAATTCAAAAGAACAAGAAGTACATAATTTTCGAAATTATTATTGAATTTAGTTTAATTATATTGATGTGGTGACAATGCTTTTGTTTTCTGAATGAATGAATGAACAGTGCATATGTCTTTGGATCTTGTTGTTTATGAGTGTTAAAATTGTTGGTTCTTGAAAGAATGATGAACAAAGAGAAATGTTATTGATAATCTGAAAAATTCATGGAATTGATTCTTGAAGCAAGAAAAAGCAGTGAAAAAAAAAAAAAAAGAAGAGATCTAAAAGAGTATATAGAAAAGAAGGAGCAATAGAAAAAGCCAATAGCCCTTAAAACCAAAAGGCAAGGGTAAAAAGGATCCAAGGCTTTGAGCATCAATGGATAGGAGGGCCCAAGGAAAATAAATCCAGGCCTAAGCGGCTAAATCAAAGCTGTCCCTAACCATGTGCTTGTGTCATGAAGGTCCAAGTGAAAAGCTTGAGACTGAATGGTTAAAGTCGTGATCCCAAGCAAAAGAGTGTGCTTAAGAGCTCTGGACACCACTAACTGGGGACTTTAGCAAAGCTAAGTCACAATCTGTAAAGGTTCACCCAGTTATGTGTCTGTGGCATTTATGTATCCGGTGGTAATACTGGAAAACAAAGTGCTTAGGGCCACGGCCAAGACTCATAAGTAGCTGTGTTCAAGAATCAACATGCTTAACTAGGAAAGTCAATAACACTATCTGAAATTCTAAGTTCCTAGAGAAGCCAATCACTCTGAGCTTCAAAGGAAAAGTGAGATGCCAAAACTGTTCAGAAGCAAAAAGCTACAAGTCCCGCTCATGTAATTAAATTAATATTCATTGATATTTCTGAATTTATAGTATATTCTCTTCTTTTTATCCTATTTGATTTCAGTTGCTTGGGGACAAGCAACAATTTAAGTTTGGTGTTGTGATGAGCGGATAATTTATACGCTTTTTGGCATTGTTTTTATATAGTTTTTAGGATGATTAAGCTACTTTTAGGGATGTTTTCCTTAGTTTTTATGTTAAATTCACATTTCTGGACTTTACTATGAGTTTGTGTGTTTTTCTGTGATTTCAGGTAAATTCTGACTGAAATTGAGGGATTTGAGCAAAACTCTGAAAAAGGCTGACAAAAGGACTGCTGATGCTGTTGGATTCTGACCTCCCTGCACTCGAAATGGATTTTTTGGAGCTACAGAACTCCAATTGGCGCGCTCTCAACGGCGTTGGAAAGTAGACATCCAGGGCTTTCCAGCAATATATAATAGTCCATACTTTATTCGAAGAATGACGACGCAACTTGGCGTTGAACGCCAAGTACACGCTCCTTTCTGGAGTTAAACGCCAGAAAAACGTCATGATCCGGAGTTGAACGCCCAAAGCACATCATAACTCGAAATTCAACTCCAAGAGAAGCCTCTGCTCGTGGATAGATCAAGCTCAGCCCAAGCACACACCAAGTGGGCCCCGGAAGTGGATTTATGCATCAATTACTTACTCATGTAAACCCTAGGAGCTAGTTTATTATAAATAGGATGATTTACTAATGTAGTAGACATCTTTGGTCTCAGTTTTGTTTTATTCTTCATCTTAGGAGATCATTGATCACGTTTAGGGGGCTGGCCATTCGGCCATGCCTGAACCTTCTGCTTATGTATTTTTAACGGTGGAGTTTCTGCACACCATAGATTAAGGGTGTGGAGCTCTGCTGTACCTCAAAGATTAATGAAGTTCTATTTTCTTTTATTCAATTCTCTATCTTATTCTTATTCCAAGATATTCATTCGTACCCAAGAACATGATGAATGTGATGAGCTAATAACTCTCATCATCATTCTCACTCATGAACGCGCGTGATTGACAACCACTTCCGTTCTACATGCAACAAGGCTTGAATGTGTATCTCTTAGATTCCCCAACAGAATCTTCGTGGTATAAGCTAGATAGATGGCGGCATTTGTCTGGATCCGGAAAGTCCAACCTTGTCTGTGGTGTTCCGAGTAGGATCCTGGGAATCCGGAAAGTCTCACCTTGTCTGTGGTATTCCGAGTAGGATTCCGTTCATGAATGACTGTGACGTGCTTCAAACTTTAACCTGCTGGGCGTTAGTGACAAACGCAAAAGAGGGATTCTATTCCAGTAGGAGCGGGAACCAACCGGTGATTGGCCGTACTGTGACAGAATACGTGCATTAGCTTTCACTGCGAGGATGGGATGTAGCTATCAACCATGGGTGATGCCTCCAGACTGGTTAGCTGTGCGAGTGACAGCCGTACAGGTTATTTCCCCGAGAGGAATGAAAGTAGCCACAGCTGATAGTGAACCCCTATACAAAGCTTGCCATGGAAAGGAGTAAGAAGGATTGGGTAGAAGCAGTAGGAAGGCAGGCGTCCGAGAGCTCTACAGCATCTCCATTCCGCTTATCTGAAATTCCCACCTATGAATCTACATAAGTATTTCTATCCCTTTTTAATTAACTTCTTTCTATTTTATTTAAACCCATAATCCTATTTTAATCTCCCTAACTGAGATTTGCAAGGTGACCATAGCTTGCTTCATACCAACAATCTCTGTGGATTCGACCCTTACTCACGTAAGGTTATTACTTGGACGACCCAGTACACTTGCTGGTTAGTTGAACGGAGTTGTGAAAATAAGCAGTGCCCTAAGAGTAAAAAGATACAAGACCAAAAAGTCAAATCAAATAATTGTGATCACAATTTCGTCCACCAGGCGTGCACCAACCTCCTCTGAGTTTCCCAAGGAGGAACCATGGGAATCTGAGGCTCAAAATGAGACCATAGAGATTCCATTGGACTTACTTCTGCCTTTCATGAGCTCTGATGAGTATTCTTCCTCTGAAGAGGATGAGTATGTCACTGAAGAGCAAGTTGCTAAATACCTTGGAGCAATCATGAAGCTAAATGACAAGTTATTTGGAAATGAGACTTGGGAAGATGAACCTCCTTTGCTCACCAAAGAACTGGATTACTTGTCTAGGCAGAAATTACCTCAAAAGAGACAAGATCCTGGGAAGTTTTCCATACCTTGCACCATAGGCACCATGACCTTCAAGAAGGCCTTGTGTGACTTAGGGTCAAGTGTGAACCTCATGCCTCTCTCTGTAATGGAGAAGCTAAGGATCTTTGAGGTGCAAGCTGCAAAAATCTCACTAGAGATGGCAGACAACTCAAGAAAACAAGCTTATGGATTTGTAGAGAATGTTTTGGTTAAGATTGAAGACCACTACATCCCTACTGATTTCATAGTCCTAGAGACTGGGAAGTGCATGGATGAAACCATCATCCTTGGCAGACCCTTCCTAGCCACAGCAAAGGCTGTGATTGATGTTGATGGAGGTGAACTGATCATTCAAGTGAATGAAAAATCCTTTGTATTTAAGGCTCAAGGATATCCCTCTATCACCATGGAGAAGAAGCATGAAGAGCTTCTCTCAAAAACAGAGCCAAACAGAGCCCCCACAGTCAAACTCTAAGTTTGGTGTTGGGAGGCCACAACCAAACTCTAAGTTTGGTGTTGAACCCCCACATTCAAACTCTAAGTTTGGTGTTGGGAGGTCCCAACATGGCTCTGAGTATCTGTGAGGCTCCATGAGAGTCCTCTGTCAAGCTAATGACATTAAAGAAGCGCTTGTTGGGAGGCAACCCAATGTTTTATAATTAACTATTTTCTTTTGTTATTTTATGTCTTTTGTAGGTTGATGATCATAAGAGGTCACAAAATTAATGAAAAAAGCAAAAACAGAATGAAAAACAGGAAGAAAAATAGCACACCCTGGAGGACGCACCTACTGGCGTTTAAATGCCAGTGAGGTTAGCTGTTGGGCGTTTAACGCCCAGTCTGGCACCATTCTGGGCGTTTAACGCCAGAAAGGGGCACCAGACTGGCGTTAAACGCCAGAAAGGGGCAAGAAGCTGGCGTTAAACGCCAGAAATGGGCACCAGCCCGGCGTTTAACGCCAGAAATGGCTCAAAACGTGATTTTGAATGCCATTTGGTGCAGGGATGACTTTTCCTTGACACCTCAGGATCTGTGGACCCCACAGAATCCCCACCTACCCCACCACTTCTCCCCCTCTTTGGCCGAACACAAAAGCCATTCCCTTCTTCCTCATTTTTTCTTCTTCTACTCTCTTCTTTCTTCTTTTGCTCGAGGACGAGCAAACCTTTTAAGTTTGGTGTGGTAAAAGCGTTGCTTTTTCGTTTTTCCATAACCATTTATGGCATCCAAGGCTGGAGAAACCTCTAGAAAGAGGAAAGGGAAGGCAAAAGCTTTCACCTCCGAGTCATGGGAGATAGAGAGATTCATCTCAAGGGACGCACTTTCCTCCACAAGACTATTGGGAGCAACTGAACACCTCCCTAGGAGAATTGAGTTCCAACATGGGACAACTAAGGGTGGAGCACCAAGAACAATCCATCCTCCTCCATGAAATTAGAGAAGATCAAAGAATCATGAGAGAGGAGCAACAAAGACAAGGAAGAGACATTGAGGAGCTCAAGCACTCCATAGGATCTTCAAGAGGAAGAAAGAGCCGCCATCACTAAGGTGGACCCGTTCTTTAATCTCCTTGTTCTTTATTTTCTGTTTTTCGAAATTTTCATGCTTATGTTTATCCATGTTTGTGTCTTATGATCATTAGTGTCTTAGTATCTATGCCTTAAAGTTATGAATGTCCTATGACTCCATCACCTTTCTTAAATGAAAACTGTTTTTAATCACAAAAGAACAAGAAGTACAGGATTTCAAATTCATTTTTAAAACTAGCTTAATTAGTTTGATGTGGTGACAATACTTTTTGTTTTCTGAATGTATGCTTGAACAGTGCATATGTCTTTTGAATTTGTTGTTCATGAATGTTAAAATTGTTGGCTCTTGAAAGAATGATGAAAAAGGAGACATGTTACTGAGGATCTGAAAAATCATAAAAATGATTCTTGAAGCAAGAAAAAGCAGTGAATACAAAAAAAAAAGGGAAGGAGAAAAACGAAAAAAAAAAAGAAAGAGAAAAAGAAAGAAAAAGAAAGAAATAAAGTTGTGATCCAAGGCAAAAAGAGTGTGCTTAAGAACCCTGGACACCTCTAAATTGGGGACTCTAGCAAAGCTGAGTCACAATCTGAAAAGGTTCACCCAATTATGTGTCTGTGGCATGTATGTATCCGGTGGTAATACTGGAAGACAGAGTGCTTTGGGCCACGGCCAAGACTCAATAAGTAGCTGTGTTCAAGAATCATCATACTTAACTAGGAGAATCAATAACACTATCTGGATTCTGAGTTCCTAAAGAAGCCAATCATTCTGAATTTCAAAGGATAAAGTGAGATGCCAAAACTGTTTGGAGGCAAAAAGCTACTAGTCCCGCTCATCTAATTTGGAGCTAAGTTTCATTGATAATTTGGAGTCTATAGTATATTCTCTTCTTTTTATCTTATTTGATTTTCAGTTGCTTGGGGACAAGCAACAATTTAAGTTTGGTGTTGTGATGAGCGGATAATTTATACGCTTTTTGGCATTGTTTTTAGTGTGTTTTTAGTATGATCTAGTTAGTTTTTAGTATATTTTTATTAGTTTTTAGTTAAAATTCACTTTTCTGGACTTTACTATGAGTTTGTGTGTTTTTCTGTGATTTCAGGTATTTTCTGGCTGAAATTGAGGGACCTGAGCAAAAATCTGATTCAGAGACTAAAAAGGACTGCAGATGCTGTTGGATTCTGACCTCCCTGCACTCGAAGTGGATTTTTTGGAGCTACAAAAGCCCAATTGGCGCGCTCTCAACGGCGTTGGAAAGTAGACATCCTGGGCTTTCCAGCAATACATGATAGTCTATACTTTGCCCAAGATTTGATGGCCCAAACCGGCGTTCAAAGTCACCTCAAGAAATCCCAGCGTTAAACGCTAGAACTGGCACCTAAATGGGAGTTAAACGCCCAAACTGGCATAAAAGCTGGCGTTTAACTCCAAGGAGAGTCTCTACACGAAAATGCTTCATTTGCTCAGCCCAAGCACACACCAAGTGGGCCCGGAAGTGGATTTTTATGTCATTTACCCATCTTTGTACACCTTAGGCTACTAGTTTTCTATAAGTAGGACCTTTTACTATTGTATTTTCATCTTTTGATCATGCTTTGATGATAAAACCCTCTTTGGGGGAGGCTGGCCATTCGGCCATGCCTAGACCTTGTTCTTATATATTTTCAACGGTGGAGTTTCTACACACCATAGATTAAGGTGTGGAGCTCTGCTGTACCTCGAGTATTAATACAATTACTATTGTTCTTCTATTCAATTCCGCTTGTTCTTTGTCCAAGATATCACTTGTTCTTCAACTTAATGAATGTGATGATCCGTGACACTCATCATCATTCTCACTCATGAACAAAGTGACTGACAACCACTCTTGTTCTACAAGCATACGAGGCTCTAGTGAATATCTCTTGGATTCTTTAACCGGAATCTTCGTGGTATAGGCGAGAACTGATGGCGGCATTCAAGAGAATCCGGAAGGTCTAACCTTGTCTGTGGTATTCTGAGTAGGATTCAATGATTGAATGACTGTGACGTGCTTCAAACTCCTGAAGGCGGGGCGTTAGTGACAGACGCAAAAGAATCACTGGATTCTATTCCGGCCTGATTGAGAACCGACAGATGGATAGCCGTGCCGTGACAGGGTGCGTTGAACATTTCCAATGAGAGGATGGGAGGTAGCCACTGACAACGGTGAAACCCTTGCATAAGCTTGCCATGGAAGGGAGTAAGAAGGATTGGATGAAGACAGTAGGAAAGCAGAGAGACGGAAGGGAAGGCATCTTCATACGCTTATCTGAAGCTCTCACCAATGATATACATAAGTATCTCTATCTTTATCTTTATGCTTTATTCGTTTATCACTATACCCATTTGAGTCTGCCTGACTGAGATTTACAAGGTGACCATAGCTTGCTTCATACCAACAATCTCCGTGGGATCGACCCTTACTCACGTAAGGTATTACTTGGATGACTCAGTGCACTTGCTGGTTAGTTGTGTGAAGTTGTAGTGATCACAATTTTGCGCACCAAAGGTGGCGGACAAGTCCTTTACCTTAGCAAGGTTAGCCTTTCCTCATCTCATTTGTCACCTCTGTTATTCAGTTGGAGTTGACATAGAGGGAGACATCCCCATTGATGAGGACAAGCCCATTACTAAGAAGAGGATGGAGCAAACAAGAGACCTCTCTCATCATGAGATCCCTGAGATGCCTCAAGGGATGCATTTTCCTCCACAAGACTATTGGGAGCAACTGAACACCTCCCTAGGAGAATTGAGTTCCAACATGGGACAACTAAGGGTGGAGCACCAAGAACATTCCATCCTCCTCCATGAAATTAGAGAAGATCAAAGAATCATGAGAGAGGAGCAACAAAGACAAGGAAGATACATTGAGGAGCTCAAGCACTCCATAAGATCTTCAAGAGGAAGAACAAGCCGCCATCACTAAGGTGGACCAGTTCTTTAATCTCTTTGTTCTTTATTTTCTTGTTTTTCGAAAATTTATGCTTTATGTTTGTCCATGTTTGTGTCTTATGATCATTAGTGTCTTAGTGTCTATGCTTTAAAGTTATGAATGTCCTATGAATCCATCACCTTTCTTAAAAAACAATGTTCTTAATTGAAAAAGAGAAGAATTGCATGAATTTTGAATTTTATAACAGATTGATTATTTTGATGTGGTGGCAACACTTTTATTTTCTGAATGTATGCTTAAACAGTGCATATATCTTTTGAATTTGTGGTTCATGAATGTTGGCTCTTGAAAGAATGATGAGAAAGGAGACATGTTACTGAGGATCTGAAAAAACATAAAAATGATTCTTGAAGCAAGAAAAAGCAGTGAACACAAAAAAAAAACGAAAAAAAAGAAAAAAGAAAGAAAAAGAAAGAAATAAATTTGTGATCCAAGGCAAAAAGAGTGTGCTTAAGAACCCTGGACACCTCTAATTGGGGACTTTAGCAAAGCTGAGTCACAATCTGAAAAGGTTCACCCAATTATGTGTCTGTGGCATGTATGTATCCGGTGGTAATACTGGAAGACAGAGTGCTTTGGGCCACGGCCAAGACTCAATAAGTAGCTGTGTTCAAGAATCATCATACTTAACTAGGGGAATCAATAACACTATCTGGATTCTGAGTTCCTAAAGAAGCCAATCATTCTGAATTTCAAAGGATAGAGTGAGATGCCAAAACTATTCAGAAGCAAAAAGCTAAAAGTCCCGCTCATCTAATTGATACTAATCTTCATAGATGTTTTTGGAATTCATTGCATATTCTCTTCTTTTTATCTTATTTGATTTTCAGTTGCTTGAGGACAAGCAACAATTTAAGTTTGGTGTTGTGATGAGCGGATAATTTGTACGCTTTTTGGCATTGTTTTTAGTATGTTTTTAGTAGTTTGAGTTGAGTTTTTAGTATATTTTTATTAGTTTTTAGTTAAAATTCACTTTTCTGGACTTTACTATGAGTTTGTGTGTTTTTCTGTGATTTCAGGTATTTTCTGGCTGAAATTGAGGGACCTGAGCAAAAATCTGATCCAGAGACTGAAAAGGACTGCAGATGCTGTTGGATTCTGACCTCCCTGCACTCGAAGTGGATTTTCTGGAGCTACAGAAGCCCAATTGGCGCGCTCTCAACGGCTTTGGAAAGTAGACATCCTGGGCTTTCCAGCAATATATGATAGTCTAAACTTTGCCCAAGATTTGATGGCCCAAACCGGCGTTCAAAATCACCTTCAGATTTCCCAGCGTTAAACGCCGGAACTGGCACCTAAATGGGAGTTAAACGCCCAAACTGGCATAAAAGCTGGCGTTTAACTCCAAGAAGAGTCTCTACACGAAAAATGCTTCATTGCTCAGCCCAAGCACACACCAAGTGGGCCCGGAAGTGGATTTTTATGTCATTTACTCATCTCTGTACACCCTAGGCTACTAGTTCTCTATATATAGGACCTTTTACTATTGTATTTTCATCTTCTGATCTTTGGAATCTTTTGTTCTTTAGATCTTTTGATCACTTTGGGAGGCTGGCCTCACGGCCATGCCTAGACCTTGTTCTTATGTATTTTCAACGGTGGAGTTTCTACACACCATAGATTAAGGTGTGGAGCTCTGCTGTACCTCGAGTATTAATGCAATTACTATTGTTCTTCTATTCAATTCAGCTTGTTCTTGTTCTAAGATATTCATTCGCACTCAAGAACTTGATGAATGTGATGATTATGTGACGCTCATCATCATTCTCACTCATGAACAAAGTGACTGACAACCACTCTTGTTCTACAAGCAAACGAGGCTCTAATGTTTATCTCTTGGATTCCTGATAACACGATGCATGGTTGATCGCCTGACAACCGAGCGCTCGCCTGACAAACGAGCCAGCCATTCCGTGAGATCAGAGTCTTCGTGGTATAGGCAAGAACTGATGGCGGCATTCAAGAGAATCCGGAAGGTCTAACCTTGTCTGTGGTATTCTGAGTAGGATTCAATGATTGAATGACTGTGACGTACTTCAAACTCCTGAGGGCGGGGCGTTAGTGACAGACGCAAAAGAATCACTGGATTCTATTCCGGCCTGATCGAGAACCGACAGATGGATAGCCGTGCCGTGACAGGGTGCGTTGAACATTTCCACTGAGAGGATGGGAGGTAGCCACTGACAACGGTGAAACCCTTGCATAAGCTTGCCATGGAAAGGAGTAATAAGAAGGATTGGATGAAGACAGTAGGAAAGCAGAGAGACAGAAGGGAAAGCATCTTCATACACTTATCTGAAGCTCTCACCAATGATATACATAAGTATCTCTATCTTTATCTTTATGTTTTATTCATCATCTATACCCATTTGAGTCTGCCTGACTAAGATTTACAAGGTGACCATAGCTTGCTTCATACCAACAATCTCCGTGGGATCGACCCTTACTCGCGTAAGGTTTATTACTTGGACGACCCAGTGGACTTGCTGGTTAGTTGTGCGAAGTTGTAGTGATCACGATTTCGCGCACCACCTCACAGCCATGCATGGACCTTGTTCTTATGTATTTTCAACGGTGGAGTTTCTACACACTATAGATTAAGGTGTGGAGCTCTGCTGTTCCTCGAGTATTAATGCAAAGTACTATTGTTCTTCTATTCAATTCATGCTTATTCCTATTCTAAGATATTCGCTTGCACTTCAACATGATGAATGTGATGATCTGTGACACTCATCATCATTCTCATCTATGAACGCGTGACTGACAACCACTTCCGTTCTACTTAAGATTGAGCGTGTATCTCTTAGCCTCCATTCCGAAAGATCGGAGTCTTCGTGGTATAAGCTAGAACTATTGGCGTCTATTCTTGAGATCCGGAAAGTCTAAATCTTGTCTGTGGTATTCCGAGTAGGATCTGGGAAGGGATGACTGTGATGAGCTTCAAACTCGCGAGTGTTGGGCGTAGTTGATGTGTGGAAAACGATCCAACACAAAACTCACCGGCAAGTGTACCGGGTCGCATCAAGTAATAATAACTCACATGAGTGAGGTCGATCCCACAGGGATTGAAGGATTGAGCAATTTTAGTTTAGTGGGTGATTTAGTCAAGCGAATCAAGTTTTGGTTGAGTGATTTGTGTTTAACAGAAATTAAATGACAGTAAATGTAAAGGGGGAAGGGAGAAATGCAGTAAATTGAAGAACAGAATTGTAAATGTGCAGAATCTTAAATAGCAAGAAAGTAAATGACTGAAACTTAAAGTGCAAGAAACTTAAATTGCAGTAACTTAAATGGCAAGAAAGATAAATTGCTAGAAAGTAAAAGGGAATTGAGGAATGGGATTGTAAGATCTAAACAAAGAAGAAGTAAATTGCAGTAAATGGTTGAGCAGAAAGTAAATCAGAAGCAAAGAGCATTCAAACAAAGAGAAAATAAAACGCAGCAAAGGTTCACAGAAGAACCAAAGTGAAATTGTGATCTCAGGATCCCAAGGGCTTAGGTAGCAGAGCCTAAAACCCAATTTCCTTCCCAGATCTGAATGAACTAAGCAATTGATAGAAAATTAAAGAAGAAGCAATAGAAGAACAGAATTGGAATTTAATTATGCAGAAATCAAAGTGCAAAGAGTTTGAATGGGAATTGGGACAGAATTTCCCCAATTTCACACATCCAATACTCAGAAAAACAGAGAGTAGAATTGCCCAAGGGAAATGAGGAAGGAGATCAATCAATTCTCCCTTGATCCTCTTAGTTCTCGGCCAATTCTCTCAAGAACAATTCCAAGAGAGTCAAAGCTCCAAAGGAATGTGAAAGTGAAAATTCAAAAGCCAAGGTAAAAGTAAAAATTCAAAAGTGAGCATAAAGGTCTTAATTACATCAAACTAACTCCTATTTATACACTTTCTATTCTTGGATAATGGGATTTGGATGGGCTTTTGGATTGGTGAAGAAATGAATTCAAATGAATTTTTAATTTGAATTTTGGCCCAAAAACCACTCCCAGGAGGCTGCCCTGCCCTTGTGGAGGGCAGGGCAGAAAATTGATGCATGGTGGTGTGATTTGGTGCGGCCTTGGTGCTTGTGGTGCGAGTCTGTGCGCGTCTGGCATGAGTTTGGTGCGCCAGAGGCTGCCCTGCCCGCGCCAAGGGCGGGGCAGAAAATGTTGATGCGCCAGAATTGAGGAGCGCGCGTGCGCGCGATGCACGTTGGTGCGTGGGACGCTGCCCTGCCCGCGCCAAGGGCAGGGCAGGAAGTTTGATGCGCCAGATTGAGGAGCGTTGCGCGCGGTTGGTGCGCAAGGAACAAACTTGGTGCGCCAGCTTTTGAATTTTGGTGCGCCAGCTTCAAATGCTGCCCTGCCCGCGCCAAGGGCAGGGCAAGGTTCCTTCCTTCACGTCTCGGGTTCGAACCTGGGAGGGTGCAAACACGCTATTTATTTTCTTGGTTTCTTGGCACGGTAGTCACCCTTAGTCTTTGGCTTCCTCATGGTTCTTGGTTCGAACCTTGTGGCATGCATGGGAGCTATTTTTCCTTTGATTTCTTTCCTTTGAGAGCCCGATCCTGCTCTCCACAAGGGCAGGGCAGAAATTGCTTTCTCTTGGTTCCTAGGCACCATTTTGTGCTCTGCCCTTGGAGTGGGCAGGGCAGAGTTGCCTTTCTTGGTTCGGTCACTTAATGCTGCCCTCCTAGAGGGCATTCTGCCCTTGTGGAGGGCAATGTTGCTTCTCCCATTGTGATGCGGCACGCTTATCTCCTCTTTGGCCATGCTTTCCTTTTCTTGTGTCACGCTTCTTGGGCCACGCTTTTCATTTTCTTTTCTTTTCTTCACCTAAAATAAACCAAACAACCACTCAAAGTATCACTAAATTCAAGAGGCTTATAAATCAATTAAAATTCAATTAAAATGAGCTCAAACCTCAATGATTAACATTAAATTCATGGTGGTTGGTTGATTTAAAGAAGTTATGCATTTTCACTCCAAATCACTAACTTAGGATGCAAGAAAGTGCATAAATGCTAACAAAACAAGTGAAATTAGCTTGAAAAATGGGTATATGATGACTTGTCATCACAACACCAAACTTAAACCTTGCTTGTCCCCAAGCAAGCATCAAAACTAAGAGTAAATGAAATGAATAAGAAAAGAATACACATCCTTATTATGCAGATAGCAGAACTTCAATTTATGGGGCATTTATGCAGACAATGATACTCACTTATTGTTGCTGCTACATAATACATATCTTTCTTCAAAGGCTTGCTAAACTTGCTGTTATAAGACTCACCTTTTGATTCCTCCCTTGCTAACTTTTCTTGGCTTACAATGCTTTAACAAGCTTTTTATTCTTTTAGAGGTTGGGTGTCAAATGCTGCAGCATAGCCTTTGGCTTTCTTTTCTTTTCTTTTGCTCAACATCCTTCCACCACAGACACTTAGCTCACTAATTCTTCCTAGGATCATTGATGCCCAGCATCTCTTTGGATCACTAAGTGCTTTGTATCTAAGTTGCTCTTTATTGTGGATTTTCAATTGGCCATCCCAAATCAGTTGATCTAAGTGACCGGGTTTCAAAATACACCTTAGAATTTACTCATCCAAGCAGATCTCAGTACAAGAACACCACAGGCATTTGTCCTAAGGTTCAAACCATTGGTGTCCAACCTTTATTCTTTGCTTTTCTTGCCATTTTGGCTTTTTCTTTCTCTTTTTCTTTCTGTTTTTGTTACCAAGGGTGCTTCATTATTGATAAAAGTCTTTATAACAGCAAGCTAGCTTACAATTGAATGAGAATGATATTATGCAACACTTATTCCATGAGTTATGCATTTAATCAAACACATATGCCACCTCCAACTTCCATTCATACTCATGCAACATTGGATATTTTACTTTTCAATTCAAACCAAACTCTTTTATTTAAGCATATGGGAAACAAAGCAATTTTCAAGCTAAATGATGGATACAAGCATTATGCAGACTTGGCATTTTCACAAACAATTTCACTTGCAACTAGATAAACACTTTAGTAAGCCATACAATGGTTTTCATGTTCGAAACAATACACAGCAGAAAGGATTAATTTCAGATACAACCTTTGGAGTTGCAGCCCTTTGATTTTTCTTTCTACTGTGTTTTCTTTGAGTTAAGATGCTTAGTGTCTTCAATTGTTGACTCATGTCCTGCATAATCCTCAAAGTTGCTTGCTTCTCAAGCCCTTGATTATATGGTTAGTGAGCATAATACTGAGTGTGGTTCCATGATTTGTTTTGGTGTGTGAACACAAAACTTAATTGTTTTACCACTGCCTCAGATGTACAAAGTCAACCATATTTGAAACCATGTATTTTTGCTAAAGGTTAATGGAATTAAAGCTAGAAAACAATTCAACAGTTGAATAATATGTTTAATTGCTTGGAGCTAGAATCATGCAAGAGGTGAGAGTGTGTTTTTAAATGATATTGTTGGTGGGACACCAAACTTAGAAGTTTTCATTCTCCCTCAAATTGTTTTGGTGTGCAACACCAAACTTAGCTCCTTGCAATGCACCACAATTACTCAACATCTTTATTGAAAAGCTATGAAAAGAAACTACCTCAGGTTGGGTTGCCTCCCAACAAGCGCTCTTTTATTGTCATTAGCTTGACATCTTCATTTTTGCTTATCATGGAGGTCGAAAATCACAGTGCCTTAGCTTGTCTGTCTTCACTGTGAACTTCCTTCCGGTTTCCTCTTTGATGACTTCTATACATTCTTGTGAAAGGATCTTAGTCACCGTGTAGTGTTCAGACAACTGTGGAGATACCTTCAAGGGTTGAATATTGATCATCACTCGATCCCCTAGTGAAAACTTTCCAGTGAGGATTTTTTTCTTTAGTTCTATCCTCTGCTTCCTTTTGAAAGAATTCCCTGTTGTATTGTTCTTGGCTGGTGCTTCCTTTGTCCAGTATTTTCTCGTTGTCCTCCATGATCCCTTTCCATCCTTCCTTCTTTGTAGCATCTTTGTTGTTGGTTGGTTTATCTTCATTGGTTTTGAAGAAAATATCTGATTTCTTCTCACCCATTTCTGCAAAGTGCTTTGCTAGTTGAGCTATCTGCTCCTCAAGCCCTCTCATTAACCTCTCTTGGTTCTTTGTTGTTTCTTCTTGATGTTTCATCATTCTCTCCATTAGGATCTCCAAGTTTGTGATTCTCTGAGAGTCTTGCGAGGTTGGTTGGTGATGACATGTTGAAGGTAGGAAGGGTGGGTGTGGTGGAGGCATGTAATGGTTGTTATTGCTGTAATGGTGTTTTTGATGATTTATGAAGTTCGGGTTGTTATAATGGAATTCCCTTGGTCTGTGATTTTGGTACTCACCCCTTCTCCAGTTAAGATGAGTTTGGGAGTGTCTGTGTTGTGGGTATTGGCTTTGGGTGGTATTAGTGGGTGGGGGATGTTGATTGGTTGTGTTCATGGAATTGTCCTGGCAGAAACTTTCTTGTTCTTGATATTGAGGCTCCCTCATTCTCAGATACGAATGAGGTCTCCATGGTGGAAATTTGGCATTCACTGCAGCAGACAACTCTATATTTTGCTGTGATTGATGGTGCATTTGTTTGTTTTGGTCCTTGAACGCATTCATCCCTTCAATAATTGCTACTTTTTCTTCTGAGATTGTATTTTGTGGTTTTTCAAATGGCTGTTGATTGTTGACTCCTTTGTCATTGAGGTCTGCAATTCCTTGGGCAGTTGTTGTTGCTTTGAATAGGCCATCTGAGAAGTAGTCCACTGCTTTTCTAGTTTCTGGGGTCAATCCTTCATAGAAAGCTCGGAAGCCCACTTTGTCAGTTGCTTCTTGTATCTTTCCCAAGCCTTGAAGAGTGGTTCTTCGTCCCCTTGTGTGAATAAATGTCCCTCTTCTTTCGGCTGGATGATCTGGTTGGATGAGGTGAATTTGGCCAGAAATTTTGTGACCAAATCATCCCAACTAGTAATACTTCCTTGGGAACAAGTTTCAAACCATTGTGCAGCTTCACCCTTCAATGAGAAAGGGAATAATAGGATCTTGTAAGTGTCCTGATCTGGACCATCAGTTTTGACTGCATTGCAAGTTCTCAGGAAAGTAGATATATGTTGTTTAGGATCCTCTGATGGATTTCCATCATAAGAGCAATTGTTCTTGATGAGTGCAATGAGTGGTGGCTTCATGTCATGATACCCTTCGTCTGTAGAAACTTGATTTCCTGTGATATGCAAACAATCAGAGTGACCCAACAACAACACTCTTGAGAATTAAGTGCAGTTATTTGAGATAAATTGTTAGTGAGTTAGTAGAGGCAATTTCTCAAACAGTTAGTGTGTTAGTAAGAGTTAGAATAACAAAAAAAATGCTTAATCTAGACCTCCACTTCACTTAATCATTGTCAATCTATTTCAATCCCCGGCAACGGCGCCAAAAACTTGATGTGTGGAAAACGATCCAACACAAAACTCACCGGCAAGTGTACCGGGTCGCATCAAGTAATAATAACTCACATGAGTGAGGTCGATCCCACAGGGATTGAAGGATTGAGCAATTTTAGTTTAGTGGGTGATTTAGTCAAGCGAATCAAGTTTTGGTTGAGTGATTTGTGTTTAACAGAAATTAAATGACAGTAAATGTAAAGGGGGAAGGGAGAAATGCAGTAAATTGAAGAACAGAATTGTAAATGTGCAGAATCTTAAATAGCAAGAAAGTAAATGACTGAAACTTAAAGTGCAAGAAACTTAAATTGCAGTAACTTAAATGGCAAGAAAGATAAATTGCTAGAAAGTAAAAGGGAATTGAGGAATGGGACTGTAAGATCTAAACAAAGAAGAAGTAAATTGCAGTAAATGGTTGAGCAGAAAGTAAATCAGAAGCAAAGAGCATTCAAACAAAGAGAAAATAAAACGCAGCAAAGGTTCACAGAAGAACCAAAAGTGAAATTGTGATCTCAGGATCCCAAGGGCTTAGGTAGCAGAGCCTAAAACCCAATTTCCTTCCCAGATCTGAATGAACTAAGCAATTGACAGAAAATTAAAGAAGAAGCAATAGAAGAACAGAATTGGAATTTAATTATGCAGAAATCAAAGTGCAAAGAGTTTGAATGGGAATTGGGACAGAATTTCCCCAATTTCACACATCCAATACTCAGAAAAACAGAGAGTAGAATTGCCCAAGGGAAATGAGGAAGGAGATCAATCAATTCTCCCTTGATCCTCTTAGTTCTCGGCCAATTCTCTCAAGAACAATTCCAAGAGAGTCAAAGCTCCAAAGGAATGTGAAAGTGAAAATTCAAAAGCCAAGGTAAAAGTAAAAATTCAAAAGTGAGCATAAAGGTCTTAATTACATCAAACTAACTCCTATTTATACACTTTCTATTCTTGGATAATGGGATTTGGATGGGCTTTTGGATTGGTGAAGAAATGAATTCAAATGAATTTTTAATTTGAATTTTGGCCCAAAAACCACTCCCAGGAGGCTGCCCTGCCCTTGTGGAGGGCAGGGCAGAAAATTGATGCATGGTGGTGTGATTTGGTGCGGCCTTGGTGCTTGTGGTGCGAGTCTGTGCGCGTCTGGCATGAGTTTGGTGCGCCAGAGGCTGCCCTGCCCGCGCCAAGGGCGGGGCAGAAAATGTTGATGCGCCAGAATTGAGGAGCGCGCGTGCGCGCGATGCACGTTGGTGCGTGGGACGCTGCCCTGCCCGCGCCAAGGGCAGGGCAGGAAGTTTGATGCGCCAGATTGAGGAGCGTTGCGCGCGGTTGGTGCGCAAGGAACAAACTTGGTGCGCCAGCTTTTGAATTTTGGTGCGCCAGCTTCAAATGCTGCCCTGCCCGCGCCAAGGGCAGGGCAAGGTTCCTTCCTTCACGTCTCGGGTTCGAACCTGGGAGGGTGCAAACACGCTATTTATTTTCTTGGTTTCTTGGCACGGTAGTCACCCTTAGTCTTTGGCTTCCTCATGGTTCTTGGTTCGAACCTTGTGGCATGCATGGGAGCTATTTTTCCTTTGATTTCTTTCCTTTGAGAGCCCGATCCTGCTCTCCACAAGGGCAGGGCAGAAATTGCTTTCTCTTGGTTCCTAGGCACCATTTTGTGCTCTGCCCTTGGAGTGGGCAGGGCAGAGTTGCCTTTCTTGGTTCGGTCACTTAATGCTGCCCTCCTAGAGGGCATTCTGCCCTTGTGGAGGGCAATGTTGCTTCTCCCATTGTGATGCGGCACGCTTATCTCCTCTTTGGCCATGCTTTCCTTTTCTTGTGTCACGCTTCTTGGGCCACGCTTTTCATTTTCTTTTCTTTTCTTCACCTAAAATAAACCAAACAACCACTCAAAGTATCACTAAATTCAAGAGGCTTATAAATCAATTAAAATTCAATTAAAATGAGCTCAAACCTCAATGATTAACATTAAATTCATGGTGGTTGGTTGATTTAAAGAAGTTATGCATTTTCACTCCAAATCACTAACTTAGGATGCAAGAAAGTGCATAAATGCTAACAAAACAAGTGAAATTAGCTTGAAAAATGGGTATATGATGACTTGTCATCACAACACCAAACTTAAACCTTGCTTGTCCCCAAGCAAGCATCAAAACTAAGAGTAAATGAAATGAATAAGAAAAGAATACACATCCTTATTATGCAGATAGCAGAACTTCAATTTATGGGGCATTTATGCAGACAATGATACTCACTTATTGTTGCTGCTACATAATACATATCTTTCTTCAAAGGCTTGCTAAATGGTGGACGAAATTGTGATCACTTGTTCTTTTGTGCCTTTTGGCATCATTGTGAAATTATTCCTTTTAGAAATTGACCTTCCTTCACAACTCCGTTCAACTAACCAGCAAGTGTACTGGGTCGTCCAAGTAATAACCTTACGTGAGTAAGGGTCGAATCCACAGAGATTGTTGGTATGAAGCAAGCTATGGTCACCTTGCAAATCTCAGTCAGGCGGATTAAATATTGATTTATGGGTTTCGAAAATAAAAAGAAATAAATATTAAAAAGGGATAGAAATACTTATGTAGATTCATTGGTAGGAATTTCAGATAAGTGGAATGGAGATGCTGTAGAGCTCTCGGACGCCTGCTCTCCTATTCCTTCTACTCAATCCTTCTTACTCCTTTCCATGGCAAGCTTTGCATAGGGGTTCACTATCAGCTGTGGCTACTTTCATTCCTCTCGGGGAAATAACCTGTGCGGCTGTCACTCGCACAGCTAACCAGTCTGGAGGCATCACCCATGGTTGATAGCTACATCCCATCCTCGCAGTGAAAGCTAATGCACGCACTCTGTCACAGTACGGCCAATCACCGGTTGGTTCCCGCTCCTACTGGAATAGAATCCCTCTTTTGCGTTTGTCACTAACGCCCAGCAGGTTAAAGTTTGAAGCACGTCACAGTCATTCATGAACGGAATCCTACTCGGAATACCACAGACAAGGTGAGACTTTCCGGATTCCCAGGATCCTACTCGGAACACCACAGACAAGGTTGGACTTTCCGGATCCAGATGAATGCCGCCATCTATCTAGCTTATACCACGAAGATTCTGTTGGGGAATCTAAGAGATACACATTCAAGCTTTGTTGCATGTAGAACGGAAGTGGTTGTCAATCACGCGCGTTCATCAGTGAGAATAATAATGAGGGTTATCTAACTCATCATCATTCATCATGTTCTTGAGTACGAATGAATATCTTGGAATAAGAATAAGATAGAGAATTGAATAAAAGAAAATAGAACTTCATTAATCTTTGAGGTACAGCAGAGCTCCACACCCTTAATCTATGGTGTGCAGAAACTCCACCGTTGAAAATACATAAGTGAAAGAGGTCCAGGCATGGCCGAATGGCCAGCCCCCTAAACGTGATCAATGATCTCCTAAGATGAAGAATAAAACAAAACTGAGACCAAAGATGATTGATACATTAGTAAATCATCCTATTTATAATAAACTAGCTCCTAGGGTTTACATGAGTAAGTAATTGATGCATAAATCCACTTCCGGGGCCCACTTGGTGTGTGTTTGGGCTGAGCTTGATCAATCCACGTGTAGAGGCATTTCTTGGCGTCAAACTTCAGGTTATGACGTGTTTTGGGCGTTTGACTCCGGATCATGACGTTTTTCTGGCGTTTTACTCCAGACAGCAGCATGAACTTGGCGTTTAACGCCAAGTTACGTCATCAATCTTCGAATAAAGTATGGACTATTATATATTGCTGGAAAGCCCTGGATGTCTACTTTCCAACGCCGTTGAGAGCGTGCCAATTGGAGGTCTGTAGCTCCAGAAAATCCATTTCGAGTGCAGGGAGGTCAGAATCCAACAGCATCAGCAGTCCTTTTGTCAGCCTTCTTCAGAGTTTTGCTCAAATCCCTCAATTTCAGTCAGAATTTACCTGAAATCACAGAAAAACACACAAACTCATAGTAAAGTCCAGAAATGTGAATTTAACATAAAAACTAAGGAAAACATCCCTAAAAGTAGCTCAAACTTACTAAAAACTATATAAAAACAATGCCAAAAAGCGTATAAATTATCCGCTCATCACAACACCAAACTTAAATTGTTGCTTGTCCCCAAGCAACTGAAAATCAAATAGGATAAAAAGAAGAGAATATACTATAAAGTCCAAAATATCAATGAATATTAATTTAATTGCATGAGCGGGACTTGTAGCTTTTTGCTTCTGAACAGTTTTGGCATCTCACTTTTTCCTTTGAAGTTTATGAATGATTGGCTTCTCTAGGAACTTAGAATTTCGGATAGTGTTATTGACTTTCCTAGTTAAGCATGTTGATTCTTGAACACAGCTACTTATGAGTCTTGGCTGTGGCCCTAAGCACTTTGTCTTCCAGTATTACCACCGGATACACAAATGCCACAGACACATAACTGGGTGAACCTTTTCAGATTGTGACTTAGCTTTGCTAAAGTCCCCAGTTAGTGGTGTCCAGAGCTCTTAAGCACACTCTTTTGCTTTGGATCACGACTTTAACCACTCAGTCTCAAGCTTTTCACTTGGACCTTCATGACACAAGCACATGGTTAGGGACAGCTTGGTTTAGCCGCTTAGGCCTGGATTTAATTTCCTTGGGCCCTCCTATCCATTGATGCTCAAAGCCTTGGATCCTTTTTACCCTTGCCTTTTGGTTTTAAGGGCTATTGGCTTTTTCTACTGCTCCTTCTTTTTTTTTTTTTTTCGCCATTTTTTTCTTTTTTTTTTTCGCAAGCTTTCTTTTTCACTGCTTTTTCTTGCTTCAAGAATCAATTTCATGATTTTTCAGATCCTCAATAATATTTCTCTTTGTTCATCATTCTTTCAAGAGCCAACAATTTTAAACACTCATAAACAACAAGATCAAAAGACATATGCACTGTTCATTCATTCATTCAGAAAACAAAAGCATTGTCACCACATCAATATAATTAAACTAAATTCACTAATAATTTCGAAAATTATGCACTTCTTGTTCTTTTGAATTAAAACATTTTTCTTTTAAGAGAGGTGAAGGACTAATGGATTTTATTTCATAGCTTTAAGGCATGGTTTACATACTAATGATCATGAAGTAGAGACACAAAAACATAAATAAACATAGCATTAAAAACCGAAAACAGAAAGAGATAAAGAACAAGGAATGAATCCACCTTAGTGGCGTCTTCTTCTTGAAGGACCAATGATGTTCTTCAACTCTTCTATGTCCCTTCCTTGCCTTTGTTGCTCCTCCCTCATTGCTCTTTGATCTTCTCTTATTTCTTGGAGAGTGAGGGCGTGTTCATGGTGTTCCACCCTTAGTTGTTCCACATTATGGCTCAAATCTTCCAAGGAGGTATTAAGTTGCTCCCAATAGTTGTTGGGAGGAAAGTGCATTTGAGGCATTTGTTGATGGTGAACCTCCTCTTGTTCTCCTTGAGGGCCGTGAGGAACTTCCCTTGTTTGCTCCATCCTTTTCTTGGTGATGGGCTTGTCTTCTTCTATGGAGGCATCTCCATCTATGATAACTCTGGCTGAATAACATAGATGGCATATGAGGTGGGGGAAGGCTAGCCGTGCCATGTATGAAGGCTTGTCAGCTATTTTGTAGAGTTCATTGGATATGACTTCATGAACCTCTACTTCCTCTCCAATCATGATGCTATGAATCATGATGGCCCGATCCACAGTAACTTCAGATCGGTTGCTTGTAGGGATGATGGATCTTTGGATGAACTCCAACCATCCTCTAGCTACAGGCTTGAGGTCCAGCCTTCTTAGTTGGACTGGATTACCTTTGGAGTCCATTCTCCATTGGGCGCCTTCCACACAAATGTCCCTAAGGACTTGGTCCAACCTTTGATCAAAGTTGACCCTTCTAGTGTAGGGGTGTTCATCACCTTGCATCATAGGCAAATGAAACGCCAACCTCACATTTTCCGGACTAAAATCCAAGTATTTCCCCCTAACCATGGTGATATAGTTTTTCGGACTTGGGTTCATACCTTGGTCATGGTTTCTAGTGATCCATGCATTGGCATAGAACTCTTGAACCATTAAAGTTCCAACTTGTTGTATGGGGTTGGCTATGACTTCCCAACCTCTTCTTTGAATTTCAAGTCGGATTTCCGGATACTCATTCTTCTTGAGTTTGAAAGGGACCTCATGGATCACTTTCTTCTTTGCCACAACATCATAGAAGTGGTCTTGGTGGCTCTTGGAGATGAATCTCTCCTTCTCCCATGACTCGGAAGTGGAAGCTTTTGCCTTCCCTTTTCCTTTTCTTGAGGAAACTCCGGCCTTGGGTGCCATTGATGGTGAATGAAAAATAAAAAGCTTAGGCTTTTTACCACACCAAACTTAAAGTTTGCTCGCCCTCGAGCAAAAAAAAGAAAAGAAGAGTAGAAGAAGAAGAGAATATTGGAAGAGAGGGAGAAGAGAGGGTTCGGCTATATGAGAGAAGAAGGTGTTTGTGTTGTGTGGAAATGATGAAGAATGGAAGGGTATTTATAGGGAGGGGGGAGGGTATAGTTTCGGCCAATTTGGGTGGGAATGGGTGGAAAATTGAATTTGAAAGTAGTGGGGGTAGGTGGGGTGTATGGGGAAGAGGAGGTTGATGTGAATGGTGGATGGGGTAATTGGGAAGAGGAATTGAGGTGATAGGTGAAGGTTTTTGGGAAGTGTGACGTTGAAAATGAGATTTGGATTAGAAGAGTGTGATTAGGATTAAAAGAAAAGGTAGGTGGGGATCCTGTGGGGTCCACAGATCCTGAGGTAGGGATCCTGTGGGGTCCACAGATCCTGAGGTGGAAAGAAATACCATTCCTTCACCCTATAGGCATGTAACATGCCTTCATGCATCATTCTGGCGTTTAAACGCCCATTGATGCACGTTCTGGGCGTTAAACGCCCATGTTATGCATGTTTCTGGCGTTGAACGCCAGTTTCATGCTTGTTTCTGGCGTTCAACGCCAGATTGTCCTCTGTGTGCGCATCCTGGCGTTAAACGCCAGGATGTAGCTTGTTTTGGGCGTTCAGCGCCAGAATGGTGCTCTGTTCTGGCGTTGAACGCCGGCCAGATGCACCTTCTGGGCGTTGAACGCCAGCCCGTGCATCCTCCAGGGTGAAAATTTTTTCTTCTGTTTTTTGACTCTGTTTTTAATTTTTTTTTATTTTTTTCGTGACTTCTCATGATCATGTACCTAATTCAACACAAAAATAACAAAGAAACAAAATAAAATAAAATTAGATAAATAAAATTGGGTTGCCTCCCAACAAGTGCTTCTTTAATGTCAATAGCTTGACAGTGGCTCTCATGGAGCCACAAGGTGATCAGGTCAACTTAAGTGTGGTATTCCCAACACCAAACTTAGAGTTTGGATATGGGGTTTGAACACCAAACTTAGAGTTTGGTTGTGGCCTCACAACACCAAACTAAGAGTTTGACTGTGTGGGCTCTTCTTGACTCTGAACTGAGAGAAGCTCTTCATGCTTACTCTCTTCTGTCATAGAGGGATGGCCATGTGCCTTAAACACAAGGTAGTCCCCATTCAATTGAAGGACTAACTCACCTCTGTTGACATCTATCACAGCCCTTGCTATGGCTAGGAAAGGTCTTCCTAGGATGATGCATTCATCATCTTCCTTCCTAGTGTCTAGGATTATGAAATCAGTAGGGATGTAAAGGCCTTCAACCTTTACTAGAACGTCCTCTACTATTCCATAAGCTTGTCTCACTGACTTATCTGCCAGTTGTAATGAGAACAAGGCAGGTTGTACCTCAATGATCCCCAGCTTCTCCATTACAGAGAGTGGCATAAGGTTTATCCCTGACCCAAGATCACATAGAGCTTTTTCAAAGCTCATGGTGCCAATGGTGCAAGGTATTAAGAACTTGCCAGGATCTTGTTTCTTTTGAGGTAGAGTTTTCTGAATCCAAGTATCTAGTTCACTAATGAGCAAGGGAGGTTTACTTTCCCAAGTCTCATTACCAAACAGCTTGGCATTCAGCTTCATGATAGCTCCTAAATATAGAGCAGCTTGCTCTCCAATCACATCTTCATCCTCTTCAGAGGGTGAATATTCTTCAGAGCTCATGAATGGCAGAAGGAGATTTAATGGAATCTCTATGGTCTCTAGATGAGCCTCAGATTCCTTTGGATCCTTAATAGGAAACTCCTTCATGCTTGAGGGACGTCCCAGGAGGTCTTCCTCACTAGGATTTTCGTCCTCCTCCTCCCTAGTGCATTCGGCCACTTTGATTAAATCAATGGCCTTGCACTCTCCTTTTGGATTCTCTTCTGTATTGCTTGGGAGAATACTGGGAGGAGTTTCTATAACTTTCTTGCTCAGCTGGCCCACTTGTGCCTCCAAATTTCTAATGGAGGATCTTGTTTCATTCATGAAACTGAAAGTGGCCTTTGACAGATCAGAGACTATGTTGGCTAAATTAGAATTGTTTTGTTCAGAGTTCTCTGTCTATTGCTGAGAAGATGATGGATATGGCTTACTATTATTCAGCCTTGCACGTCCACCATTGTTAAAACCTTGTTGAGGTTTTTGTTGATCCTTCCAGGAGAAATTTGGATGATTTCTCCATGATGAGTTATAGGTGTTTCCATAAGGTTCACCTAAGTAATTAACCTCTGCCATGGCAGGGTTCTCAGGATCATAAGCTTCTTCAGAAGCTGCCTCTCTAGTACTATTGGATGCATGTTGCAATCCATTCAGATTTTGAGAGATCATGTTGACCTGTTGAGTCAACATTTTGTTCTGAGCCAATATGGCATTCAGAGCATCAATTTCAAGAACTCCTTTCTTCTGAGGTATCCCAGTGTTCACGGAATTCCTCTCAGAGGTGTACATAAACTGGTTGTTTGCAACCATGTCAATGAGTTCTTGAGCCTCTTCAGGCGTTTTCTTCAGGTGAATAGATCCACCTGCAGAATGGTCCAATGACATTTTCGATAATTCAGAGAGACCATAATAGAATATATCTAATATGGTCCATTCTGAAAACATGTCAGATGGACATCTTTTAGTCAGCTGCTTGTATCTTTCCCAAGCTTCATAGAGGGATTCACCATCTTTTTGTTTGAAGGTTTGAACATCCACTCTCAGCTTGCTCAGCTTTTGAGGAGGAAAGAACTTGTCTAAAAATGCAGTGACAAGCTTATCCCATGAGTCCAGGCTATCCTTGGGTTGAGAATCCAACCATACTCTAGCTCTGTCTCTTACAGCAAAAGGGAAAAGCAAGAGTCTGTAGACTTCAGGATTAACTCCATTTGTCTTTACAGTGTCACAGATCTGCAAGAACTCAGTTAAAAACTGGTAAGGATCTTCAGATGGAAGTCCATAAAACTTGCAGTTTTGTTGCATTAAGGCAACTAATTGAGGCTTAAGCTCAAAGTTATTGGCTCCAATGGCAGGAATGGAGATGCTTCTTCCATCAAACTTGGATGTTGGCTTTGTGAAGTCTCCAAGCATTCTCCTTGCATTATTATTATTATTTTCGGCTGCCATGTCCTTCTCCTGTTCGAAAATTTCTGAAAGGTTATTTCTCTTAAAGATGTTTTTGGATTGTTGTAATTTAGCTTCTCTTGATTTTCTCTTCAGAGTCCTTTCAGGTTCTGGATCAATTTCAACAAGAGTGCCTTTATCCTTGTTCCTGCTCATATGAAAGAGAAGAAAACAAGAAAAGAAAAAGGAATCCTCTATGTCACAGTACAGAGATTCCTTTATGTTAGTAGAAAAAGAAAGGGGGGTAGAAGAATGAAGAATGGATTCGGTTTTATGGATGAAGAGAGGTGAAGAGAAGTGTTAGTAATTAAATAATTAAATAGAAGAAGAAAAGAGAAGAGGAATTTCGAAAATAATGTTTGAAAAGGGGTTAGAGATTTTCGAAAATTAGAGATAAAATGTAATTAAAATTAAAACATGAAACAATTAATTAATTAAAAAGAATTTTTGAAAAAGAGAGAGATATTTTCGAAAATAGGAAAGAGAAAAGTAGTTAGGTGGTTTTGAAAAAGATAAGAAACAAACAAAAAGTTAGTTAGTTAATTGAAAAAGATTTGAAATCAAATTTGAAAAAGATAAGAAGATAGTAAGTTAGATAAGATATTTTGAAATCAAATTTTGAAAAATATAAAATTTTTGAAAAAGATAAATTAAAAGATAAAAAGATTTTTAAGAAAAAGATATTTTGAAAAAGATTTGATTTTTAAGATGACTTAACTAACAAGAAACTACAAGATAAGATTCTAGAACTTAAAGATTGAACCTTTCTTAACAAGAAAGTAACAAACTTCAAATTTTTGAACCAATCACATTAATTGTTAGCTAATTTTCGAAAATTAGATATAAAAGATAGGAAAAAGATTTTGAAAATATTTTGAAAAATAATTTTTGAAATTTTCGAAAATTATATAAAAAATGAAGTAGATATGATTTTTGAAAAAGATTTTGAAAAGTTAAGATTTTTAAAATTGAAATTTTGACTTGACTTGTAAGAAACAACTAATTTTGAAAATTTTTGACCAAGTCAATCCCAAAATTTCGAAAATTTGGAGAGAAATAAGGAAAAGATATATTTTTTTTTTTGATTTTTGAATTTTTAATTATGAAAGAGAAAAACAACAAACACATTTTATGCATGAAATTTTTGGATCAAAACAATGAATGCATGCAAGAATGCTATGAATGTCAAGATGAACACCAAGAACACTTTGAAGATCATGATGAACATCAAGAACATAATTTTGAAAAATTTTTGATGCAAAGGAAACATGCAAGACACCAAACTTAGAAATTTTTAATGCATGAAAAATATGAATGAAAAAAGCACATGAAAAACAAGAAAAGACACAAAACAAGAAATCATCAAGATCAAACAAGAAGACTTATCAAGAACAACTTGAAGATCATGAAGAACACTATGAATGCATGAGATTTTCGAAAAAATGCAAGAAAAAATTTTTAAAGCATGCAATTGACACCAAACTTAAAAATTAACACAAGACTCAAACAAGAAACACAAAATATTTTTGGATTTTATGATTTTCTAATTTTTTTTTTGGATTTTTATTAATTATTTTCGAAAATAATGTGAAGAAAAACGAAAAATAAAAAGAAAAATTTTGAAAAAGATTTTTGAAAAGAAAATTACCTAATCTGAGCAACAAGATGAACCGTCAGTTGTCCATACTCGAACAATCCCCGGCAACGGCGCCAAAAACTTGGTGGACGAAATTGTGATCACTTGTTCTTTTGTGCCTTTTGGCATCATTGTGAAATTATTCCTTTTAGAAATTGACCTTCCTTCACAACTCCGTTCAACTAACCAGCAAGTGTACTGGGTCGTCCAAGTAATAACCTTACGTGAGTAAGGGTCGAATCCACAGAGATTGTTGGTATGAAGCAAGCTATGGTCACCTTGCAAATCTCAGTCAGGCGGATTAAATATTGATTTATGGGTTTCGAAAATAAAAAGAAATAAATATTAAAAAGGGATAGAAATACTTATGTAGATTCATTGGTAGGAATTTCAGATAAGCGGAATGGAGATGCTGTAGAGCTCTCGGACGCCTGCTCTCCTATTCCTTCTACTCAATCCTTCTTACTCCTTTCCATGGCAAGCTTTGTATAGGGGTTCACTATCAGCTGTGGCTACTTTCATTCCTCTCGGGGAAATAACCTGTGCGGCTGTCACTCGCACAGCTAACCAGTCTGGAGGCATCACCCATGGTTGATAGCTACATCCCATCCTCGCAGTGAAAGCTAATGCACGCACTCTGTCACAGTACGGCCAATCACCGGTTGGTTCCCGCTCCTACTGGAATAGAATCCCTCTTTTGCGTTTGTCACTAACGCCCAGCAGGTTAAAGTTTGAAGCACGTCACAGTCATTCATGAACGGAATCCTACTCGGAATACCACAGACAAGGTGAGACTTTCCGGATTCCCAGGATCCTACTCGGAACACCACAGACAAGGTTGGACTTTCCGGATCCAGATGAATGCCGCCATCTATCTAGCTTATACCACGAAGATTCTGTTGGGGAATCTAAGAGATACACATTCAAGCTTTGTTGCATGTAGAACGGAAGTGGTTGTCAATCACGCGCGTTCATCAGTGAGAATAATAATGAGGGTTATCTAACTCATCATCATTCATCATGTTCTTGAGTACGAATGAATATCTTGGAATAAGAATAAGATAGAGAATTGAATAAAAGAAAATAGAACTTCATTAATCTTTGAGGTACAGCAGAGCTCCACACCCTTAATCTATGGTGTGCAGAAACTCCACCGTTGAAAATACATAAGTGAAAGAGGTCCAGGCATGGCCGAATGGCCAGCCCCCCCCTAAACGTGATCAATGATCTCCTAAGATGAAGAATAAAACAAAACTGAGACCAAAGATGATTGATACATTAGTAAATCATCCTATTTATAATAAACTAGCTCCTAGGGTTTACATGAGTAAGTAATTGATGCATAAATCCACTTCCGGGGCCCACTTGGTGTGTGTTTGGGCTGAGCTTGATCAATCCACGTGTAGAGGCATTTCTTGGCGTCAAACTTCAGGTTATGACGTGTTTTGGGCGTTTGACTCCGGATCATGACGTTTTTCTGGCGTTTTACTCCAGACAGCAGCATGAACTTGGCGTTTAACGCCAAGTTACGTCATCAATCTTCGAATAAAGTATGGACTATTATATATTGCTGGAAAGCCCTGGATGTCTACTTTCTAACGCCGTTGAGAGCGTGCCAATTGGAGGTCTGTAGCTCCAGAAAATCCATTTCGAGTGCAGGGAGGTCAGAATCCAACAGCATCAGCAGTCCTTTTGTCAGCCTTCTTCAGAGTTTTGCTCAAATCCCTCAATTTCAGTCAGAATTTACCTGAAATCACAGAAAAACACACAAACTCATAGTAAAGTCCAGAAATGTGAATTTAACATAAAAACTAAGGAAAACATCCCTAAAAGTAGCTCAAACTTACTAAAAACTATATAAAAACAATGCCAAAAAGCGTATAAATTATCCGCTCATCACTAAACTTGCTGTTATAAGACTCACCTTTTGATTCCTCCCTTGCTAACTTTTCTTGGCTTACAATGCTTTAACAAGCTTTTTATTCTTTTAGAGGTTGGGTGTCAAATGCTGCAGCATAGCCTTTGGCTTTCTTTTCTTTTCTTTTGCTCAACATCCTTCCACCACAGACACTTAGCTCACTAATTCTTCCTAGGATCATTGATGCCCAGCATCTCTTTGGATCACTAAGTGCTTTGTATCTAAGTTGCTCTTTATTGTGGATTTTCAATTGGCCATCCCAAATCAGTTGATCTAAGTGACCGGGTTTCAAAATACCCCTTAGAATTTACTCATCCAAGCAGATCTCAGTACAAGAACACCACAGGCATTTGTCCTAAGGTTCAAACCATTGGTGTCCAACCTTTATTCTTTGTTTTTCTTGCCATTTTGGCTTTTTCTTTCTCTTTTTCTTTCTGTTTTTGTTACCAAGGGTGCTTCATTATTGATAAAAGTCTTTATAACAGCAAGCTAGCTTACAATTGAATGAGAATGATATTATGCAACACTTATTCCATGAGTTATGCATTTAATCAAACACATATGCCACCTCCAACTTCCATTCATACTCATGCAACATTGGATATTTTACTTTTCAATTCAAACCAAACTCTTTTATTTAAGCATATGGGAAACAAAGCAATTTTCAAGCTAAATGATGGATACAAGCATTATGCAGACTTGGCATTTTCACAAACAATTTCACTTGCAACTAGATAAACACTTTAGTAAGCCATACAATGGTTTTCATGTTCGAAACAATACACAGCAGAAAGGATTAATTTCAGATACAACCTTTGGAGTTGCAGCCCTTTGATTTTTCTTTCTACTGTGTTTTCTTTGAGTTAAGATGCTTAGTGTCTTCAATTGTTGACTCATGTCCTGCATAATCCTCAAAGTTGCTTGCTTCTCAAGCCCTTGATTATATGGTTAGTGAGCATAATACTGAGTGTGGTTCCATGATTTGTTTTGGTGTGTGAACACAAAACTTAATTGTTTTACACTGCCTCAGATGTACAAAGTCAACCATATTTGAAACCATGTATTTTTGCTAAAGGTTAATGGAATTAAAGCTAGAAAACAATTCAACAGTTGAATAATATGTTTAATTGCTTGGAGCTAGAATCATGCAAGAGGTGAGAGTGTGTTTTTAAATGATATTGTTGGTGGGACACCAAACTTAGAAGTTTTCATTCTCCCTCAAATTGTTTTGGTGTGCAACACCAAACTTAGCTCCTTGCAATGCACCACAATTACTCAACATCTTTATTGAAAAGCTATGAAAAGAAACTACCTCAGGTTGGGTTGCCTCCCAACAAGCGCTCTTTTATTGTCATTAGCTTGACATCTTCATTTTTGCTTATCATGGAGGTCGAAAATCACAGTGCCTTAGCTTGTCTGTCTTCACTGTGAACTTCCTTCCGGTTTCCTCTTTGATGACTTCTATACATTCTTGTGAAAGGATCTTAGTCACCGTGTAGTGTTCAGACAACTGTGGAGATACCTTCAAGGGTTGAATATTGATCATCACTCGATCCCCTAGTGAAAACTTTCCAGTGAGGATTTTTTTTCTTTAGTTCTATCCTCTGCTTCCTTTTGAAAGAATTCCCTGTTGTATTGTTCTTGGCTGGTGCTTCCTTTGTCCAGTATTTTCTCGTTGTCCTCCATGATCCCTTTCCATCCTTCCTTCTTTGTAGCATCTTTGTTGTTGGTTGGTTTATCTTCATTGGTTTTGAAGAAAATATCTGATTTCTTCTCACCCATTTCTGCAAAGTGCTTTGCTAGTTGAGCTATCTGCTCCTCAAGCCCTCTCATTAACCTCTCTTGGTTCTTTGTTGTTTCTTCTTGATGTTTCATCATTCTCTCCATTAGGATCTCCAAGTTTGTGATTCTCTGAGAGTCTTGCGAGGTTGGTTGGTGATGACATGTTGAAGGTAGGAAGGGTGGGTGTGGTGGAGGCATGTAATGGTTGTTATTGCTGTAATGGTGTTTTTGATGATTTATGAAGTTCGGGTTGTTATAATGGAATTCCCTTGGTCTGTGATTTTGATACTCACCCCTTCTCCAGTTAAGATGAGTTTGGGAGTGTCTGTGTTGTGGGTATTGGCTTTGGGTGGTATTAGTGGGTGGGGGATGTTGATTGGTTGTGTTCATGGAATTGTCCTGGCAGAAACTTTCTTGTTCTTGATATTGAGGCTCCCTCATTCTCAGATACGAATGAGGTCTCCATGGTGGAAATTTGGCATTCACTGCAGCAGACAACTCTATATTTTGCTGTGATTGATGGTGCATTTGTTTGTTTTGGTCCTTGAACGCATTCATCCCTTCAATAATTGCTACTTTTTCTTCTGAGATTGTATTTTGTGGTTTTTCAAATGGCTGTTGATTGTTGACTCCTTTGTCATTGAGGTCTGCAATTCCTTGGGCAGTTGTTGTTGCTTTGAGTAGGCCATCTGAGAAGTAGTCCACTGCTTTTCTAGTTTCTGGGGTCAATCCTTCATAGAAAGCTCGGAAGCCCACTTTGTCAGTTGCTTTCTTGTATCTTTCCCAAGCCTTGAAGAGTGGTTCTTCGTCCCCTTGTGTGAATAAATGTCCCTCTTCTTTCGGCTGGATGATCTGGTTGGATGAGGTGAATTTGGCCAGAAATTTTGTGACCAAATCATCCCAACTAGTAATACTTCCTTGGGAACAAGTTTCAAACCATTGTGCAGCTTCACCCTTCAATGAGAAAGGGAATAATAGGATCTTGTAAGTGTCCTGATCTGGACCATCAGTTTTGACTGCATTGCAAGTTCTCAGGAAAGTAGATATATGTTGTTTAGGATCCTCTGATGGATTTCCATCATAAGAGCAATTGTTCTTGATGAGTGCAATGAGTGGTGGCTTCATGTCATGATACCCTTCGTCTGTAGAAACTTGATTTCCTGTGATATGCAAACAATCAGAGTGACCCAACAACAACACTCTTGAGAATTAAGTGCAGTTATTTGAGATAAATTGTTAGTGAGTTAGTAGAGGCAATTTCTCAAACAGTTAGTGTGTTAGTAAGAGTTAGAATAACAAAAAAAAATGCTTAATCTAGACCTCCACTTCACTTAATCATTGTCAATCTATTTCAATCCCCGGCAACGGCGCCAAAAACTTGATGTGTGGAAAACGATCCAACACAAAACTCACCGGCAAGTGTACCGGGTCGCATCAAGTAATAATAACTCACATGAGTGAGGTCGATCCCACAGGGATTGAAGGATTGAGCAATTTTAGTTTAGTGGGTGATTTAGTCAAGCGAATCAAGTTTTGGTTGAGTGATTTGTGTTTAACAGAAATTAAATGACAGTAAATGTAAAGGGGGAAGGGAGAAATGCAGTAAATTGAAGAACAGAATTGTAAATGTGCAGAATCTTAAATAGCAAGAAAGTAAATGACTGAAACTTAAAGTGCAAGAAACTTAAATTGCAGTAACTTAAATGGCAAGAAAGATAAATTGCTAGAAAGTAAAAGGGAATTGAGGAATGGGACTGTAAGATCTAAACAAAGAAGAAGTAAATTGCAGTAAATGGTTGAGCAGAAAGTAAATCAGAAGCAAAGAGCATTCAAACAAAGAGAAAATAAAACGCAGCAAAGGTTCACAGAAGAACCAAAAGTGAAATTGTGATCTCAGGATCCCAAGGGCTTAGGTAGCAGAGCCTAAAACCCAATTTCCTTCCCAGATCTGAATGAACTAAGCAATTGATAGAAAATTAAAGAAGAAGCAATAGAAGAACAGAATTGGAATTTAATTATGCAGAAATCAAAGTGCAAAGAGTTTGAATGGGAATTGGGACAGAATTTCCCCAATTTCACACATCCAATACTCAGAAAAACAGAGAGTAGAATTGCCCAAGGGAAATGAGGAAGGAGATCAATCAATTCTCCCTTGATCCTCTTAGTTCTCGGCCAATTCTCTCAAGAACAATTCCAAGAGAGTCAAAGCTCCAAAGGAATGTGAAAGTGAAAATTCAAAAGCCAAGGTAAAAGTAAAAATTCAAAAGTGAGCATAAAGGTCTTAATTACATCAAACTAACTCCTATTTATACACTTTCTATTCTTGGATAATGGGATTTGGATGGGCTTTTGGATTGGTGAAGAAATGAATTCAAATGAATTTTAATTTGAATTTTGGCCCAAAAACCACTCCCAGGAGGCTGCCCTGCCCTTGTGGAGGGCAGGGCAGAAAATTGATGCATGGTGGTGTGATTTGGTGCGGCCTTGGTGCTTGTGGTGCGAGTCTGTGCGCGTCTGGCATGAGTTTGGTGCGCCAGAGGCTGCCCTGCCCGCGCCAAGGGCGGGGCAGAAAATGTTGATGCGCCAGAATTGAGGAGCGCGCGTGCGCGCGATGCACGTTGGTGCGTGGGACGCTGCCCTGCCCGCGCCAAGGGCAGGGCAGGAAGTTTGATGCGCCAGATTGAGGAGCGTTGCGCGCGGTTGGTGCGCAAGGAACAAACTTGGTGCGCCAGCTTTTGAATTTTGGTGCGCCAGCTTCAAATGCTGCCCTGCCCGCGCCAAGGGCAGGGCAAGGTTCCTTCCTTCACGTCTCGGGTTCGAACCTGGGAGGGTGCAAACACGCTATTTATTTTCTTGGTTTCTTGGCACGGTAGTCACCCTTAGTCTTTGGCTTCCTCATGGTTCTTGGTTCGAACCTTGTGGCATGCATGGGAGCTATTTTTCCTTTGATTTCTTTCCTTTGAGAGCCCGATCCTGCTCTCCACAAGGGCAGGGCAGAAATTGCTTTCTCTTGGTTCCTAGGCACCATTTTGTGCTCTGCCCTTGGAGTGGGCAGGGCAGAGTTGCCTTTCTTGGTTCGGTCACTTAATGCTGCCCTCCTAGAGGGCATTCTGCCCTTGTGGAGGGCAATGTTGCTTCTCCCATTGTGATGCGGCACGCTTATCTCCTCTTTGGCCATGCTTTCCTTTTCTTGTGTCACGCTTCTTGGGCCACGCTTTTCATTTTCTTTTCTTTTCTTCACCTAAAATAAACCAAACAACCACTCAAAGTATCACTAAATTCAAGAGGCTTATAAATCAATTAAAATTCAATTAAAATGAGCTCAAACCTCAATGATTAACATTAAATTCATGGTGGTTGCTTGATTTAAAGTAGTTATGCATTTTCACTCCAAATCACTAACTTAGGATGCAAGAAAGTGCATAAATGCTAACAAAACAAGTGAAATTTGCTTGAAAAATGGGTATATGATGACTTGTCATCAGTAGTGACAGACGCAAAAGGATCACTGGATTCTATTCCAACATGATCGAGAATCGACAAATGATTAGCCATGCGCTGACAGCGCATTTGGACTATTTTCACTGAGAGGACGGGAGGTAGCCATTGACGCCGGTGAAACCCAAACATACAGCTTGCCATGGAAAGGAGTATGAAGGATTGGATGAAGGCAGTAGGAAAGTAGAGATTCAAGAGGGATGAAGCATCTTCATACGCTTATCTGAAATTCCCACCAATGAATTACATAAGTATCTCTATCTTTATTTTATTTTATTTATATTTTAATTATAAAAACTCTATCACCCATTTGAATCCGCCTGACTGAGATTTACAAGGTGACCATAGCTTGCTTCAAGCCGACAATCTCCGTGGGATCGACCCTTACTCACGTAAGATTTATTACTTGGACGACCCAGTGCACTTGCTGGTTAGTTGTGCGAAGTTGTGACAAAGTGTGATTCACGTTTGAGAGCACCAAGTCTTTGGCGCCATTGTTGATGATCATAATTTCGTACTCCAGTCCCCAAGCAAGCACTAAACATGAGAAGAAATGAAATGAAATAGAGAAGTATATAGGTCCTTATTTAGCAAATAATAGAATTTGAACCATGGGGTTTTATGCGGACAAAATTGTAGCTCAATTATTCTTTGCTGATAAATAAGAAATGCTTCTTTGATGATTTACTAGAGTTGCTGTCGCAATGCATGGCTCTTTGATTGATCCCTTTTAAGTTTTTCCTTCTTTCTTTTGCTTAGAAAGCTTATTTCTCATTGATAGCTTGGTGTCAAGTGTTGCAGCAGCCCTTTTGGCTTAATTTTGCTCCACACTTCTTCACTACAGACACTTAGCTCACAATTCTTCTTAGGAACATTGATGTCCAACATCTCTTTGGATCAATAAATGCTTTGTAGCTAGGTTGCTCTTGATAGTGGACTTTCAGTTGGTAATCCCGGATTAGTTAATCCAAGTCACCAAGTTTTAAAAGACTCCTCAGAACCTAATTGTCCAAGCATATCCTAGTACAAGAAGCACCACAAGCATATGTCCTAAGGTCCAAGCTATTGGTGTCTAGCCTTATTGTTTGTTTCTTTGCCAATTCTTGGCTTTTCTTTGCTTTTTCTTTCTTGCTTTGCTTCATTTTGTAGGGATATTCATTAATAAAAGGTTTTATGACAGCAACTAAGTTCACACTATATAGAACATTCTATTATGCAGCTTTTAATATTGAGCTTGTCATCAAATCAAGCAACTACCACCACTAAACTTCATTCTAATTTCTGCCACATTGGACAATCACCTTCCATTTCAAACATTTTCTCTTATTGATGCAAAAAGAGAAACAAGACATGAATTTAAGGCAGATGAAGATGACAACAAGCATTATGCAGATCACCTATTTTGAATAACACATGACAGTTGACTAATAGAGTGCAAATAAGGTAAGCTTTATCAAAAAGGAGAATAATTTGACTTCCAACTAAAGCATAGTAGAGAGAGACAGTTGAGTAATAATACAACCTTTTGGTATCTTCTTGTTTAGTCCTTCATATTCTTTTTCAGCTTTTATGTCTTCTTTGCTCATGATGTATAATCCTTCCAAAAAGTTGAGTATTTCTCTGTACTTTACTGATAGTGGAAGTTGCTTGTCCCCCAAACACTTAACAAAATGGTTAGCATGCATGAATGTTTGCAAAATTTTGAACTTACTTTGGTGTGTGAATACCAAACTTAGTCCTTTGCCAACATCTCTTATGCAATAAATCATCCATATACATGAAACCTTGTGCTTTTGATAAAAGTAATAGAACTAAAAACTAGAAAGCAGAAAATGGCTTAGTGGTTTCCCTGATTGCTTGGAGCTAGCACTCATTTATGCAGAGGGTTGAATGTTAAATGAGAATTTTGGTAGAACACCAAACTTAGCATCCTTCATTCACCCTTAAATTGTTTTTGGTGTGCAACACCAAACTTAGCTCCTTGCAATAAAGATAAATCTACTCAACCCTCTTATTGAAATAGTTAAGCAAAGAAAACTACCTTTGGTTGGGTTGCCTCCCAACAAGCGCTCTTTTAATGTCACTAGCTTGACATCCTTCATTCTTGCTCAGCTTAATTTCTGAATCTCCTTCTCTTTGTCCCATTGGTCTCCGAAGTAATGCTTTGCCCTGTAACCATTTGCTATGAAATTGTTCTTTGTTACTTCATCTAGCAGTTCAAGGCTTCCAAAAGGAAGAACCTTTGTCACCAAGTAGGGACCAGTCCATTTAGACTTGAGTTTGCCAGGGAAGACTTTGAGTCTGGAGTTATACAAGAGTACTTGCTGTCCTGGCTTGAACTCATTCTTTGAGATCCTCTTGTCAATAACCTCTTAGCTTTTTCCTTGTATATCTTAGCATTTTCATAGGCTTCCAGTCTAAACTCATCCAACTCATTTAATTGCAATAACCTCTGCTCTCTTGCTGCTTGAGAATCAAGGTTGAGGAGTTTGGTAGCCCATAAAGCTTTATGCTCAAGCTCTACAGGAAGTGACAAGACTTGCCATTTAACAACTGAAAAAGAGACTTTCCAATGGGGGTTTTGAATGCTGTTCTATATGCCCAAAGAGCATCTTCTAATTTTCTGGCCCAATCCTTTCTTGTACTCCCCACTGTTTTCTCCAAAATCCTCTTCAACTCCCTATTTGCAAGCTCTGCTTGGCCATTGGTCTGTGGATGATATGGTATAGCTACTTTATGCATCACCCCATATTTGTGAAGTAGTTTCTCCATCTGTTTGTTGCAGAAATGACTACCACCATCACTAACAAGACCCTTAGGCACTCCATATCTAGTAAAAATGTGCTTCTTAAGGAATTGAAAGAAAATTTGTGCATCACATGTGGTTGTTGATTTGGCTTCTACCCACTTTGAGACATACTCTACTGCTACAAGTATGTACTTGAAGGAATATGATGGTGGAAAAGGGCCCATAAAATCTATTCCCCAAAGATCAAATAGTTCTACCTCCAGGATATAGTTCGGAGGCATCTCATTCCTTCTTGTTAATCCTCCATCTCTTTGGCTCTCATTGTATTGATGAACAAACTCTCTAGCATCCTTGAATATGGTTGGCCAATAAAATCCACTTTGAAGTACTTTGGCTATTGTTCTTTCTGGCCCAAAATGTCCACCATAAGCTGAGCCATGTGGTGCACGAATTTGCAATCCGTACAACTAACCAGCAAGTGCACTGGGTCATTCAAGTAATACCTTACGTGAGTAAGGGTCGATCCCACGGAGATTATTGGTTTGAATCAAGCTATGTTTATTTTATTAATCTTAGTCAGGATATTAATTAAAATTATCAGTTGGAATTATTAGATTGGAAAAATAAAAGAGAATAAAATCGTTACTTGTTGTGCAGTAATGAGAAATATGTTGGAGTTTTGGAGATGCTTTGTCCTCTGAATTTTTGCAATGTAGCATTCAACTCAATTGTTTGTAAAGCACGTCTACGGCAAGCTGTATGTAGGGTGTCACCATTGTCAGTGGCTACCTCCCATCCTCTCAGTGAAAACGTTCCTATGCTCTGTCACAGCACGGCTAATCAGCTGTTGGTTCTCGATCATGTTGGAATAGGATCCATTGATCCTTTTGCGTTTGTCATCACGCCCAGAAATCGCGAGTTTGAAGCACGTCACAGCCATTCAATCCTTGAATCCTACTCCGAATACCACAGACAAGGTTTAGACCTTCCGGATTCTCAAGAGTGGCCGCCATCAATTCTAGCTTATACCGCGGAGATTCCGATTAAGGAATCTAAGAGAAGCTCATTCAGTCTGATGTAGAATGGAGGTGTTTGTCAGGCACACGTTCATAGATTGAGGGAGGTGATGAGTGTCACGGATCATCACCTCCTTCATAATTAAGTGCGAATAAACATCTTAGATCGGACCATACACACGTTTGAGTGAAAAGGAAAACAATTGCATTAATTCATCGAGACGCTGCAGAGCTCCTCACCCCCAACAATGGAGTTTAGAGACTCATGCCGTCAAAAAGTATGTAATTCAGATCTGAAAATGTCATGAGGTCCAAAATAAGTCTCTAAAAGTTGTTTAAATAGAAAACTAGTAACCTAGGTTTACAGAAAATGAGTAAACTAAGATAATTGGTGCATAAATCCACTTCTGGGGCCCACTTGGTGTGTGCTGGGGCTGAGACTAAAGCTATCCACGAGCTGAGGCTTTTCTTGGAGTTGAACTCCAAGTTATGACATGTTTTGGGCGTTCAACTCCGGATTATGACGTGTTTCTGGCGTTTAACTCCAGACAGCAGCATGTACTGGGCATTCAATGCCAAGTTACGTCGTCTATCTTCGCGCAAAGTATGGACTATTATATATTGCTGGAAAGCCCTGGATGTCTACTTTCCAACGCCTTTGAGAGCGCACCAATTGGACTCCTGTAGCTCCAGAAAATCCATTTCGAGTGCAGGGAGGTCAGAATCCAATAGCATCAGCAGTCCTTTTTCAGCCTAACTCAGATTTTTGCTCAGCTCCCTCAATTTCAGCCAGAGAATACCTGAAATCACAGAAAAACACACAAACTCATAGTAAAGTCCAGAAATATGATTTTTGCCTAAAAACTAATAATATTCTACTAAAAACCAATTAAAACATACTAAAATCTACATGAAATTACCCCCAAAAAGCGTATAAAATATCCGCTCATCACCATGACAGTGCCATAATATGTGTCTCATCTCATTTTCAGGCATTCATCTTCTAATCGTCCCATCTGGACACCTCTTGAACAAAAATGGTTCGTCCCACAGGAATTTCCTGGCTTCATTACATAACTTCTTCACTTGTTGCTTGGTAAACTCTTGAGGAATCTTCCTTCCCACCTTATAGTTTGCAATGTATGCAAACCAGGAGCTTGTTGGATTTGTAAGAGGTGTTCATCTGGAAAGCTTTCGTTTACTGAATGTGGAGCTTGGTTGGCTTCTTGTGATAGTCTTGATAAATGGTCTGCTACTTGGTTCTCATTCCCTTTCCTATCTCTTACTTCAATATCAAAGTCTTGTAACAGCATCACCCACCTAATGAGCCTTGGCTTCGAATCCTATTCAGACATGAGATATTTGAGAGCAGCTGATGACAAGTCATCATATACCCATTTTCTATGCTTTTTCATACAAGAAATTGATGATTTGTGCTTAAATATTGAATGCTTTTGTGCTTAAATGATATATTTTCTTGATCTTTTAATTTTATAAATCTTGTAGGAAAAAAAGAAGAAAAAGAAGCAAAGAAGCACAAAAAAGGAGAAAAAAAGAGCTTTGGAGCACACTTTGAAGTTGGAGCACACTTTGGAGGCTTAGGCCACGCTTTTAAAAGCGTGGCCCATTACCAAATTAATGAAGAATAGGCAAATAGCACACACTGCCCTGCTCTTGCCAAGGGCAGGGCAGAATCGTGATGCAAAGTGAGGTTGGAAGCAAGAATTTTCGCTAAGGTAAAATCTGGGCGCTCACAGCATGACCATGCCTCCTTCAAAGGGCTATAACTTGAGCTACAGACGTCCAATTGATGTGCTTCCAGTTGCGTTGGAAAGATGACATTCAGAGCTTTCCAACGATATATAGCAATCCATATTTGGCGTAGAATTGAGGCAGGAACGAAAGGCATCTTTAAGGGCAAAAAATAAGCGAAAATAAACCAAAGTGCTTCCACCAAGGCTCGAAGCTGGAGCCTCACTCCAAAGCAAAGTAGCGTTTAAATTTCTGCTCTGCCCTCTTGGAGAGCAGGGCAATGTCGTGCTCTTCATGGAAAATCAAGGAAAAATTGCTCCTCAAGTGCTTTCAACAAGGATCGAACAAGGCACCATGAGGAAGCAAGGAATTAAGCCTTACTTTGGTGCCAAGAAAACCAAGGAAAAATAGTTGCGTGTGTATCAACCGAGTTTCGAACATGGGGTTTCACTTTTGGAAACATTGCCCTGCCCTCCGCGAGGGCAGGGCAGCATTTTGGTGATGCACACACGGGCACGATTCTGGCAGCACCAAGGCATGATTCTGGCCGCACCACGCACGCACCAAGCACCAATCTGGCGCACCAACTTTCTCTGCCCTGTCCTCCGCGAGGACAGGGCAGCATCCTACGCACCAAGCTCACACGCCACGCCTGCACCATGGCCGCATGCATCAAATCCTGCCCTGCCCTCCACAAGGGCAGGGCAACCTCCTGGGAGCATATGGGCCAAAATCAACCAAAATTCAATTTAATTCAATTCCTCACCAAATTGAATCAAGGCCAACCAAACCCATTTCTCCTCAAATCCAAAGCAAGCAAAGCCCACATCATCACTCAAAAGGCACATGGATCAATTAAATTAGGATTTTCATTTTTGTAATTTGTTTTAATGTCATTTTCATTTTTTATTTTGTAAAGCCTATATAAAGGCATCACTCTCATTTCAAAAGGAGAGCTCTTTCCTTTATTTTTTTTTCTGTCTTAAATCTGGGATTGAGAGTGAAGGAATTCTGTTTCCCTCTTGGTCTAAGATTTCTCTTGTTATTCTTCTGCAAAATTTCAGTGAATTGAGTTTTGGATCCAAGTTTTTCTCTACGGCTTTCATCTTTCTTTCTTCTTCAATTTGCTTTCTACTTTGATCAAGGAAGGGATTGAGATCTAGACTTGTTTTCTAGTCTCCTCCACCCCTGAGATCTTCAACTTTCCCTTAGTTATTGAAATTGATCTGCATTTTACTTTCTGTTTCATTCCTCTTCTACTACATTTACTTTTCTGCAATTTCCTTTCCTGTATTCTCTACTTTCACATCTTTGTTCACATTGAGCTAGATTTAATTTCCTACACATTTACATTTTCTGCAATTTAAATTTCTAGTTGCTTAATCTATTGCTCTCTTTAATTTCCAGCACCCACTCCCCTTTACATTTAATGCAATTTATAGTTCTTGTCATTTAAGATTCTAGCTATTTTACTTTCTTGCACTTTAAGTTTTATGCAATTTTACTTTCTGCAACTTTAAATTTTCTGTCATTTATAATTCTGTTGGTCACTTTTCACTCAAATCATCAATGTTAGCTTGACTAAACTAATCACCCACTAATGTTGCTTGATCCATCAATCCCTGTGGGATCGACCTCACTCTAAGTGAGTTATTACTACTTGATGCGACCCGGTACACTTGTGATGAGCGGATATTTTGTACGCTTTTTGGGGATAATTTCATGTAGATTTTAGTATGTTTCAGTTAGTTCTTAGTAAAATAATATTAGTTTTTAGGCAAAAATCATATTTCTGGACTTTACTATGAGTTTGTGTGTTTTTCTGTGATTTCAGGTATTTTCTGGCTGAAATTGAGGGAGCTGAGCAAAAATCTGACTTAGGCTGAAAAAGGACTGCTGATGCTGTTGGATCCTGACCTCCCTGCACTCGAAATGGATTTTCTGGAGCTACAGGAGTCCAATTGGCGCGCTCTCAACGGCGTTGGAAAGTAGACATCCAGGGCTTTCCAGCAATATATAATAGTCCATACTTTGCGCGAAGATTGACGACGTAACTTGGCGTTGAACGCCAAGTACACGCTGCTGTCTGGAGTTAAACGCCAGAAAAACGTCATGATCCGGAGTTGAACGCCCAAAACACGTCAAAACCTGGAGTTTGACGCCAAGAAAGGCCTCCACACGTGGAAAGCATTAGTCTCAGCCCCAGCACACACCAAGTGGGCCCCAGAAGTGGATTTCTGCACCAATTATCTTAGTTTATCCATTTTCTGTAAACCTAGGTTACTAGTTTACTATTTAAACAACTTTTACAGACATTTCTTGATCTCATGACATTTTACAAATCAGAATTACACACTTTTGACGGCATGAGTCTCTAAACCCCATTGTTGGGGGTGAGGAGCTCTGCAGCGTCTCGATGATTTAATACAATTCCTTTGTTTTCCATTCAAACACGCTTGTTCTTATCTAAGATGTTTATTCGCGCTTAACTGTGGAGAAGGTGATGATCTGTGACACTCATCACCTTCCTCAATCCATGAACGTGTGCCTGACAACCACCTCCGTTCTACATCAGACTGAATAAATATCTCTTAGATTCCCCAACAGAATCTTCGTGGTATAGGCCGGATTGATGGCGGCATTCATGAGAATATGGAAAGTCTAAACCTTGTCTGTGGTATTCCGAGTAGGATTCCGGGATTGAATGACTGTGACGTGCTTCAAACTTTAACCTGCTGGGCGTTAGTGACAGACGCAAAAGAGGGATTCTATTCCAGTAGGAGCGGGAACCAACCGGTGATTAGCCGTACTGTGACAGAGTGCGTGAGCATAGTTTTCACTGCGAGGATGGGAAGTAGCCATTGACAACGGTGACACCCTACATAGAGCTTGCCATGGAAGGAACCAGGCGTGTGAGAAGAGGACTTCAAGGAAAAGTAGAAATTCAAAGGACAAAGCATCTCCAGAACTCCAACATATTCCACAATCCTTTACAAACAAATAACTCTATTGCTCAAGTAACCTTATTCTCTCTTTTATTTTTATAATCAAATCTAGTAATTTCACTTTTAATCCAAATAACCTTGTTGACATCCTAACTAAGACTAATAAAATAAATATTGATTGCTTCAAACCAATAATCTCTGTGGATTCGACCCTTACTCACGTAAGGTATTACTTGGACGACCCAGTACACTTGCTGGTTAGTTGAACGGAGTTGTGAAGAAAATAAACAGTGCCCTAAGGGTACATGCCAAAGCTCAAAAGATAGAATAATATATTAAGAATATTGAATCACAATTTCGTCCACCAAGTTTTTGGCGCCGTTGCCGGGGATTATTGAGTTTGGACAATTGAAGGCTTATTTTATTTCTTAGATTAGGAATAATTTATTTTTATTTTTGTTCTTATTTTTTATAGAGTCATTAAATCAATATTGATGGGATAGTTTCTTTTCAAAAATTTCTTTTCAAAATTTATTATTTTTCTTTTAATTAATTGCTAATTTTCGTGAGTTTAGTGTCTTGTTCTAAGTTTGGTGTTAATTGCATATTTTATATTTTCTCTAAAATTTTCGTGTTTTTGCTCTTGGTTCTTCATTGATCTTCAAGTTGTTCTTGTTTATTTTTCTTGTTAGATCTTGAATTTTTCTTGTTTTGTGTCTTTTCTTGTTTCACTTTTGTTCTTTCTAAAGCATTAATTGGAATATTTAGAACAAGTGTTATATTTAATCCAATTGGGTTTACGCTTTGGAACCTTTTTCAAAAACAATTTTTCTCCATTTAATCTTGTGCCAAACTTTAAGTTTGGTGTTTTCTTGTTAATTTTTCTTTATTTTTCGAAAACTTGTGTTGATTTTCTAAAAATTTTAAGTTTGGTGTTCTTTCTTGTGTTCTTGGTGTTCTTGTGAATCTTCAAAGTGTTCTTGAGTTTTTCTTGTGTCTTGATCTTAAAATTTTTAAGTTTGGTGTTCCTTGGTGTTTTCCCTCCAAAAATTTTCGAAAAATAAGGAGCATTAGATCTAAAAATTTTAAGTCTTGTGTCTTTTGTGTGTTTTTCTCTTTCATCATAAAATTCAAAATTCAAAAAAAAAAATTTATTTTCTAACTATTTTTAAAACTACTTTTTCGAAAATTTTACATTAAAAATTCAATTTTCAATTTCAAAATACTTCCACTTTCTTTTATTTATTTCGTTTTTATTTTATTTTAAAAAAAAATAATAATAATAATAATAATAATAATTTTCTTTCACAAAATATCTTCAAAATATTTTTATATCTATATCCCATTTTGTGTTATTCCATTACTATAAAATAAATAATTATCAACGTACATATCATCACTCTTGTATTCCAATTCTAAAGTAAGTATGAATGGACAAGACAAGAGGACCCTGGGGTCATATGCTAACCCCACTACTGCTTCATATGGGAGTAGTATTGGTATACCCTCCATTGGAGTAAGTAGCTTTGAGCTGAATCCTCAGCTCATTATCATGGTGCAGCAAAACTGCCAGTATTCTGGTCTTCAACATGAAGAACCTACAGAGTTTCTGGCACAATTTCTGCAAATTGCTGATACAGTACATGATAAGGAAGTGGATCAGGATGTCTACAGATTACTACTGTTTCCATTTGCTGTAAAAGATCAAGCTAAGAGGTGGTTAAATAACCAGCCTAAGAGCAGCATAAAAACATGGAAACAGCTGTCAGAAAAATTCCTGAATCACTATTTCCCTCCCAAACGGATGACACAGCTAAGGCTAAACATTCAAGGCTTCAAACAAGGAGATAATGAATCCCTTTATGATGCTTGGGAGAGATACAGAGAGATGCTAAGGAAATGCCCCTCTGAAATGTTCTCGGAATGGGTGCAATTAGACATCTTCTACTATGGGCTTACAGAAAAAGCTCAGATTTCTCTAGACCACTCAGCTGGTGGATCTATACATATGAGAAAAACAATTGAAGAGGCTCAAGAGCTTATTGATACAGTTGCCAGAAATCAACATCTGTACTTAAGCAATGAATCTTTCATGAAAGAAGAAGCTAAAACAGTAACTGCAGAACTCAGTCCAGTGGATCAGGCTAATGAATTCAATCAGCAATTGGACTTTCTAACTCAACAGCTAGCCGAATTCAAGGAAATATTACAGGAAACAAGAATGGCTAACAGGAACATGGAAGTACAATTAAAGCAGACAGAAAAACAACTGTCAAGACAAATAACAGAAGAATGTAAAGCAGTTCAATTAAGAAGTGGGAAAACATTAAATACCTCACTTCAAAGCAGCAGGAAACCAAGAAATGAACAAGTGGATACTCAGAATCCTCCTAAAGACAGTCCGAGCCCAGAAAGGGACAAAGCTGGCGTTCAAACGCCAGTAACAAACAAGGAAGGGGCGTCTAACGCCACTCCAGCTCCCACCACTGGCATTCAAATACCAGTGGGGAATCAGTCACATACAAGTGCTGATAACAACCCTTCTAAAAAGGCTTCCCAACCCACTTCTGTAGGTAATAAACCTGCAGCAACTAAGGTTGAGGAATACAAAGCCAAAATGCCTTATCCTCAAAATCTCCGCCAAGCGGAACAGGATAAGCAATTTGCCCGCTTTGCAGACTACCTCAGGACTCTTGAAATAAAGATTTCGTTTGCAGAAGCACTTGAGCAAATACCCTCTTATGCTAAGTTCATGAAAGAGATCTTAAGTCATAAGAAGGATTGGAGGGAAACTGAAAAAGTTTACCTCACTGAAGAATGCAGTGCAGTCATTCTGAAAAGCTTACCTGAGAAGCTTAAAGATCCTGGGAGCTTTATGATACCATGCACATTAGAGGGCACTTGCACCAAGCAAGCTTTATGTGATCTTGGAGCAAGTATCAACCTAATGCCTGCATCTACTATCAGAAAGCTTGGTTTAACTGAAGAAATCAAACCAACCAGGATATGTCTTCAACTTGCTGATGGCTCCATTAAATACCCATCAGGCGTGATTGAGGACATGATAGTCAAGGTTGGGCCATTTGCCTTTCCTACTGACTTTGTGGTGCTGGAAATGGAGGAGCACAAGAATGCAACTCTCATTCTAGGAAGACCTTTCCTAGCAACTGGCCGAACCCTCATTGATGTCCAAAAAGGGGAAGTAACCTTGAGAGTCAATGAGGAAGAGTTCAAGCTGAATGTTCTTAAAGCCATGCAACATCCAGACACCCCAAATGACTGTATGAGTGTTGATATAATTGACTCTCTGGTAAGAGAGGTCAATATGGCTGAGAGTCTCGAATCAGAGCTAGAGGAATTTAGACTCAATGCTTTCGAAAATGTAAAGATTTACAAAGAGAAAGCGAAAAGATGGCATGATAAGAAATTGTCATCCAGAGTCTTTGAGCCGGGGCAGAAAGTTCTGCTATTCAATTCTAGGCTCAAATTATTCCCTGGGAAATTAAAATCCCGGTGGAGAGGCCCATATGTCATTACAAACGTATCACCATATGGATACATAGAGCTTCAGGATAATGAATCTAACAAAAAGTTCATTGTTAATGGACAAAGAGTCAAACATTATCTTGAAGGCAATTTTGAGCAAGAATGCTCAAAACTGAGACTTGATTAAAACTCAGTCCAGCTAAAAGACATTAAAGAAGCGCTTGCTGGGAGGCAACCCAGCCAATCACAAAATTTAATTTTATTCGTATTGATTTTCTTTACAGGTTTGAGTCCAAGTATCTTCAAAAGGTGAAATAGCAATTGGTTGAAGTCACAGAGTTACAGGGAAATTTGGAAGCTCACTGGCATGAAAAAGCCAGTAAGAAATACTTTGGGCGTTAAACGCCCAAAAGAAGCTCCCACTGGGCGTTTAACGCCAGTAAGGGTAGCCATCTGGGCGTTAAACGCCAGAAAGGAGCATCTTCTGGGCGTTAAACGCCAGAAAGATGCACCTTCTGGGCGTTTAACGCCAGTTTGCTAGCATCCTGGGCGTTTAACGCCAGGATGGTGGGGAGGAGGTAAAATTGTTTTTCTTTACAATTTTTCTAAATTTTTAAGTTTCAATTCATGATTTCTTGCATAAACATGTTTCAAAATATCATCCCTCATTTCAAATTAGTGTTCTAAAAATCCTAATTTCTAAAAATCCCTTTTTCAAAAATATCAAATGCATCTTAATTCATAAAGACAAATCATTTTTTCAATCCAATTTTTTTTCAAATATTTTTAATTTCTTCTCATATCTTTTTCAACTCATCTTATTTTTTTTTTTTTCGAAAATACCTCTCCTTCTACTCCTCTCCTTTCCTTTCTTTTGCTTGAGGACAAGCAAACCTCTAAGTTTGGTGTGATTTGCCATGATCACTGAGCTAAAACTCATTAAGATCATGGCACCTAAGAGAACAGGAAGAGCAAGGATGTGAACTTAAGGGAGCTAAAGCGCCAAAAGATTAATCCATGAAAAAGCACCACATATTTTAGAGGAACACCTACTCCTCAAAACAACAGGTTGCTGAGTTCCAATTTTTCCTTTTCTTTTCCTGCTTTTAACATAGTGATAGGATAATTTTTTTGAAATTCACCTTAGGAGATATTTAGTAGTAATTAGTATGTCTATTTTGATTTTATTTCCAATTAAGCTATAGTTTATTTTTCTCATCATCATCAGGCATGAATAAAGTAGTAGAATTTTTTTAGAATAAAGAAGTAATCTATATTTATGAGTTCTTAGTAATAAAGACTATAATTAATTATATGTGGTGGCAATACTTTTTGTTCTCTGAATGAATGCTTGAACAGTGCATAAATTGTACTTTGAATTTGATGAATATTGGCTCCTGAAAGGATGAGGAACACGAAAAATATTATTGATGATCTGAAAAATCATGAAATTGATTCTTGAAGCAAGAAAAAGCAGTCAAAAAAAAAAAAAAACAAGCCATGAGCACTAGCTAAGAATAAAAAAGGGATCCAAGGCTTTGAGCATCAATGGATAGGAGGGCCCAAGGAAATAAAATCCAGGCCTAAGCGGCTAAACCAAGCTGTCCCTAACCATATGCTTGTGGCATGCAGGTCCAAGTTACAAGCTTGAGACTGAGTGGTTAAAGTCGTGATCCAAAGCAAAAGAGTGTGCTTAAGAGCTCTGGACACCACTAACTGGGGACTTTAGCAAAGCTAAGTCACAATCTGAAAAGGTTCACCCAGTTATGTGTCTGTGGCATTTATGTATCCGGTGGTAATACTGGAAGACAAAGTGCTTAGGGCCACGGCCAAGACTCATAAATAGCTGTGTTCAAGAATCAACATACTACACTAGGAGAGTCAATAATACTATCTGAATTCTGAGTTCCTAAGGATGCCAATCATTCTGAAATTCAAAAGATACAGGGAGATGCCAAAACTGTTCAGAGACAAAAAGCTACAAGCCCCGCTCATCTAATACTAATCTGAGCTTCATTTAAAACTCTAAAATATTATTACTTCTTAATTTCTGTTAGAACCTATTTTATTCATCTAGTTGCTTGAGGACAAGCAACAGTTTAAGTTTGGTGTTGTGATGAGCGGATATTTTGTACGCTTTTTGGGGATAATTTCATGTAGATTTTAGTATGTTTCAGTTAGTTCTTAGTAAAATAATATTAGTTTTTAGGCAAAAATCATATTTCTGGACTTTACTATGAGTTTGTGTGTTTTTCTGTGATTTCAGGTATTTTCTGGCTGAAATTGAGGGAGCTGAGCAAAAATCTGACTTAGGCTGAAAAAGGACTGCTGATGCTGTTGGATCCTGACCTCCCTGCACTCGAAATGAATTTTCTGGAGCTACAGGAGTCCAATTGGCGCGCTCTCAACGGCGTTGGAAAGTAGACATCCAGGGCTTTCCAGCAATATATAATAGTCCATACTTTGCGCGAAGATTGACGACGTAACTTGGCGTTGAACGCCAAGTACACGCTGCTGTCTGGAGTTAAACGCCAGAAAAACGTCATGATCCGGAGTTGAACGCCCAAAACACGTCAAAACCTGGAGTTTGACGCCAAGAAAGGCCTCCACACGTGGAAAGCATTAGTCTCAGCCCCAGCACACACCAAGTGGGCCCCAGAAGTGGATTTCTGCACCAATTATCTTAGTTTATCCATTTTCTGTAAACCTAGGTTACTAGTTTACTATTTAAACAACTTTTACAGACATTTCTTGATCTCATGACATTTTACAAATCAGAATTACACACTTTTGACGGCATGAGTCTCTAAACCCCATTGTTGGGGGTGAGGAGCTCTGCAGCGTCTCGATGATTTAATACAATTCCTTTGTTTTCCATTCAAACACGCTTGTTCTTATCTAAGATGTTTATTCGCGCTTAACTGTGGAGAAGGTGATGATCTGTGACACTCATCACCTTCCTCAATCCATGAACGTGTGCCTGACAACCACCTCCGTTCTACATCAGACTGAATAAATATCTCTTAGATTCCCCAACAGAATCTTCGTGGTATAGGCCGGATTGATGGCGGCATTCATGAGAATCCGGAAAGTCTAAACCTTGTCTGTGGTATTCCGAGTAGGATTCCGGGATTGAATGACTGTGACGTGCTTCAAACTTTAACCTGCTGGGCGTTAGTGACAGACGCAAAAGAGGGATTCTATTCCAGTAGGAGCGGGAACCAACCGGTGATTAGCCGTACTGTGACAGAGTGCGTGAGCATAGTTTTCACTGCGAGGATGGGAAGTAGCCATTGACAACGGTGACACCCTACATAGAGCTTGCCATGGAAGGAACCAGGCGTGTGAGAAGAGGACTTCAAGGAAAAGTAGAAATTCAAAGGACAAAGCATCTCCAGAACTCCAACATATTCCACAATCCTTTACAAACAAATAACTCTATTGCTCAAGTAACCTTATTCTCTCTTTTATTTTTATAATCAAATCTAGTAATTTCACTTTTAATCCAAATAACCTTGTTGACATCCTAACTAAGACTAATAAAATAAATATTGATTGCTTCAAACCAATAATCTCTGTGGATTCGACCCTTACTCACATAAGGTATTACTTGGACGACCCAGTACACTTGCTGGTTAGTTGAATGGAGTTGTGAAGAAAATAAACAGTGCCCTAAGGGTACATGCCAAAGCTCAAAAGATAGAATAATATATTAAGAATATTGAATCACAATTTCGTCCACCAACTTGCCTGTTGGATTTGTGTGTTGGAAATTTGTTTTTCCGCAAAAACACCATCAAGTTTTTGGCGCCGTTGCCGGGGATTGATTAGATCAACAATGATTAAGTGGGTGAGAAGTCTAGATCAAGCATTTTTTTGTTTTTGTTCTCTGTTTTAAAGTGAAACCAAGGTGTTTGAGTTTTTGCCTCTCTAAGAAATTCTCATCTCTGATATGAGTAATTTCAATTTTTCTTGGTGTTGTGTTTAACAAAATTCAAATGGAGTTCACCTCATCTTTTAGTCAAACAAACTTCATGGGATATTGCCCGCCATCACAATATGATTCAAGTCAGTATTCTAATTATGGTTGGGAATATCACCAGGAAGACACAAATTTTGAGCACTCCAATCCATGGAGGTTTGCTTCAGAACCCCAAGATGAGCAAGAGAATTATGAGGAATACCAACCACCACCACAAAATGATTCATATCATTATCCTCATGGTGGATGGGAGTATCACCAAGAAACTGCAAATTCTGAGCAGTCAAATCACATGAAAAATTATCCACCCTCACTTCCCAATTTCTCATTTGAAAATTCTTCATCAATTAACTATGCCTCAACACAAAATCCATCCCATGACTCACAACCAACACAAACTTCCACAAGCCAAGGACTCTCAAGGATTGAGTCCATGCTCAAAAGATGTTGGGAGGAGGAAAAGAAATTATGGAAAAGAAAAGAGAACTTCTTCACAAACATGGAAGTGCACACAGCTCAATTGTTGAGAGCAACGAAGAAAGTGGAAAGGCAAGATGAGGAAGCCTCTGTGTCAAGCAAAATTTTAATGAAAAATGAGGTGGAGGAGGCATTTGATCCTGAACTTTTACATTCACAAGAGCCACTTGAGGTGACAATGAAACATAAAGATTCCCTCCCAGAGGCATTAATGGAAAATCATGAAGAAGAAAGGGAGGAAGACACTCAAGAGAAGTCAAACTCAAGTGAAGCAGAAAATCACATGAAGGAAGGGGTCATTGAACCATCACTGCAAGGAACTCTTGATGAAGACAAAAATCCAACAATTACACAACCACCAAGACTTGGACTCAAGGAAGTGAAGGCAATTGACAAAAACACCAAGAAGAGGATTGTGACCAAGATATCAAGGACAATATTCAAGAAAAGGTCAACTGCAAACAATCCTCCCCCTGATCAAGCAAGCAAGCTCAATCAAGCCAATTTCAAAAGAAAGCTTGCTGAAAGGAGACCAAGACAGGGGATAATAGCTGAAACTTCTCCTTCCTTGAAGTCATTCCTCTTAACCAATTGGAAGAAGAGGAAGAAAGTGAAGAACAACATGTCAAGCTAATGACACTAAAAGAGCACTTGTTGGGAGGTAACCCAACCGTAGGTAACATTTCTTCTCTGCTTTGTTTTCTTTTTGTGGTTTGTTTAAATTTCAATAAATTGGCATATGATTACATTCTAAGTTTGGTGTTGCCTTGCATGAAATTGTTTTCAATCTTTTTGGATGATTGCATCAAATCAAAAATGAAAGTGACGCACCAAGATTCTAAGTTTGGTGTGCCACTTATTTTTCTATGCAATTCATTCAAGCAACACCACTTGTTTACATAATCATAATGCCGCTGCAGTGTTATTTTTTTAGTTAGACAATTTTAGTTTTCTTGATTGTTTTAGTCATTTCCTTGTTTTTAATGCTTTCTTTTATTAACTGTGTTTGTTAATACATCACCCAAACATCCTTACTCATGACATATTCTTGGCTTGGTGATTGTATTTAACATATAACAGTTTCTTTTATTTAGTTTTAATTCAAATAAATTGACATATGGTTGCATTCTAAGATTGGTGTTGCTATGCAATAAAATTTGGTTCAAATACTTACAAGATACTTGCATCAATTTCAAGAGAAAGTGTCACACTAAGTTTTGTGTGCCATTTATATTTTTATGCAATGTATCATGCACACCAACTTATATCTGCAATCACTATGTCTCTGTCTCTTGTGCCTTGATTTTTATCTTAAATTTTGCTTGCTCAAAACACATGTACTGCTAACATTTCATTGTGTAAGACATTCATGATCCATCTTAGCCCTATAGCCATTATTCTAATTGATGCTTGAGGATGAGAAAGAATTCTGAGTTTGGTATGGGAAGGAGGAAAATGGGAGGAAAATGACAACAATAGAGAAGATGAACTACAAGGTTGTAAAGTTCCTTTTCCTCTCATTTGTTTCATAAACTGCATGATTGTCTTTACCTTCTCTGTATACATGTGTGTATGAATAAGCATAGCTTGAATTTTGATTTATAATATGTTGCTGTGGCATTATAACTACCAACTTGAATCCTGTGAATTCAAAAGCAGTAAAGCATCATGATCATAAACAAACAAGGAATTAAAGAAGAATTTAGCATGTGCATACAAGTATTGGAAAGCTAGTATGATTGATTGTTGCTCAATTGCATTGGATTTTATTTAATTGAAGTTTTTCATCTAGTACATTTTGTGAAATCTTTTGAAATCATGAAAACCTTGAAGAAGCAAATACAATTAAAGCAAGAAAAGAAAAAGGAAAAGAATGAGAAAGCTGAAGGCTCTGAGTACCAATGGCAATTTATTTGTTAAGTGCTTGTGGTGTTTATGTATCAAGCCAAATGCTTGAAAACAAAACACTTAGAAGTCAAGGCTAGGCTCAAGTGCAAAAGCACTCCCTCAAAGCTCAAGGTTCTGAGCATCAATGATTAGAGAGTCAAGAAAAGAAAAAAATGATGAGCTTAATGAAGTCCTCTAATTAAATGCTTGTGGTGCTTATGTATCAAGTGGTAATACTTGAAAACAAAGCATTTAGAAGTCGTAGCTTTGTTATTAACTCATGGGGCAAAGCACCCAAAAGGAGAAGCTAAAAAAAAAAGAAGAAAAAAAAAATTCAAAAGCTTGTTTCAAGGAAGAATCATAAGAAAAAGATTTCATAAAATGAGCTAGATAGAAGCATCAATCATTTACATCTCTTTTGTGATTGTAGCATGCATAGAAAACTAGCTTGCCATGAACATTAACTTGCTACTCTTCTTACCTTGGATTGTCAATTTCTATTGCATGATTCTTTTCTTGCTTGGGGACAAGCAAGGTTTAAGTTTGGTGTTGTGATGACAAGTCATCATATACCCATTTTCTATGCTTTTTCATACAAGAAATTGATGATTTGTGCTTAAATATTGAATGCTTTTGTGCTTAAATGATATATTTTCTTGATCTTTTAATTTTATAAATCTTGTAGGAAAAAAAGAAGAAAAAGAAGCAAAGAAGCACAAAAAAGGAGAAAAAAAGAGCTTTGGAGCACACTTTGGAAGCTTAGGCCACGCTTTTAAAAGCGTGGCCCATTACCAAATTAATGAAGAATAGGCAAATAACACACACTGCCCTGCTCTTGCCAAGGGCAGGGCAGAATCGTGATGCAAAGTGAGGTTGGAAGCAAGAATTTTCGCTAAGGTAAAATCTGGGCGCTCACAACATGACCATGCCTCCTTCAAAGGGCTATAACTTGAGCTACAGACGTCCAATTGATGTGCTTCCAGTTGCGTTGGAAAGATGACATTCAGAGCTTTCCAACGATATATAGCAATCCATATTTGGCGTAGAATTGAGGCAGGAACGAAAGGCATCTTTAAGGGCTAAAAATAAGCGAAAATAAACCAAAGTGCTTCCACCAAGGCTCGAAGCTGGAGCCTCACTCCAAAGCAAAGTAGCGTTTAAATTTCTGCTCTGCCCTCTTGGAGAGCAGGGCAATGTCGTGCTCTTCATGGAAAACCAAGGAAAAATTGCTCCTCAAGTGCTTTCAACAAGGATCGAACAAGGCACCATGAGGAAGCAAGGAACTAAGCCTTACTTTGGTGCCAAGAAAACCAAGGAAAAATAGTTGCGTGTGTATCAACCGAGTTTCGAACATGGGGTTTCACTTTTGGAAACATTGCCCTGCCCTCCGCGAGAGCAGGGCAGCATTTTGGTGATGCACACACGGGCACGATTCTGGCAGCACCAAGGCATGATTCTGGCCGCACCACGCACGCACCAAGCACCAATCTGGCGCACCAACTTTCTCTGCCCTGCCCTCCGCGAGGACAGGGCAGCATCCTGCGCACCAAGCTCACACGCCACGCCTGCACCATGGCCGCATGCATCAAATCCTGCCCTGCCCTCCACAAGGGCAGGGCAACCTCCTGGGAGCATATGGGTCAAAATCAACCAAAATTCAATTTAATTCAATTCCTCACCAAATTGAATCAAGGCCAACCAAACCCATTTCTCCTCAAATCCAAAGCAAGCAAAGCCCACATCATCACTCAAAGGCACATGGATCAATTAAATTAGGATTTTCATTTTTGTAATTTGTTTTAATGTCATTTTCATTTTTTATTTTGTAAAGCCTATATAAAGGCATCACTCTCATTTCAAAAGGAGAGCTCTTTCCTTTATTTTTTTTTCTGTCTTAAATCTGGGATTGAGAGTGAAGGAATTCTGTTTCCCTCTTGGTCTAAGATTTCTCTTGTTATTCTTCTGCAAAATTTCAGTGAATTGAGTTTTGGATCCAAGTTTTTCTCTACGGCTTTCATCTTTCTTTCTTCTTCAATTTGCTTTCTACTTTGATCAAGGAAGGGATTGAGATCTAGACTTGTTTTCTAGTCTCCTCCACCCCTGAGATCTTCAACTTTCCCTTAGTTATTGAAATTGAGCTGCATTTTACTTTCTGTTTCATTCCTCTTCTGCTACATTTACTTTTCTGCAATTTCCTTTCCTGCATTCTCCACTTTCACATCTTTGTTCACATTGAGCTAGATTTAATTTCCTACACATTTACATTTTCTGCAATTTAAATTTCTAGTTGCTTAATCTATTGCTCTCTTTAATTTCCAGCACCCACTCCCCTTTACATTTAATGCAATTTATATTTCTTGTCATTTAAGATTCTAGCTATTTTACTTTCTTGCACTTTAAGTTTTATGCAATTTTACTTTCTGCAACTTTAAATTTCCTGTCATTTATAATTCTGTTGGTCACTTTTCACTCAAATCATCAATGTTAGCTTGACTAAACTAATCACCCACTAAAGTTGCTTGATCCATCAATCCCTGTGGGATCGACCTCACTCTAAGTGAGTTATTACTACTTGATGCGACCCGGTACACTTGCCGGTTGGATTTGTGTGTTGGAAATTTGTTTTTCCGCAAAAACACCATCAGCAGCATGATCAGTATATACTGTAACCTTTAAACCAATCAAGTATTTCCTAAATTTATCAAATGCATAAACAATTGCCAAAAGCTCTTTCTCAGTGGTGGTATAATTTTTCTGTGCCTCATTCAACACCTTGATAGCTGGTGCACGAAATTGTGAACAATACTTTTCACAACCCTCATAATCCCCGGTCATGAACCCCAAAAAACTTGGTGTTCAATCCCATGGCATTACACAACTTCGCACAACTAACCAGCAAGTGCACTGGGTCGTCCCAGTAATAAACCTTACGCGAGTAAGGGTCGATCCCACGGAGATTGTTGGTATGAAGCAAGCTATGGTCACCTTGTAAATCTAAGTCAGGCAGACTCAAATGGGTATAGTGATATACGAATAAAGCATAAAGATAAAGATAGAGATACTTATGTAATTCATTGGTAGGAACTTCAGATAAGCGTATGAAGATGCCTTCCCTTCCGTCTCTCTCTGCTTTCCTACTGTCTTCATCCAATCCTTCTTACTCCTTTCCATGGCAAGCTTATGTAGGGTTTCACCGTTGTCAGTGGCTACCTCCCATCCTCTCAGTGAAAATGTTCCTATGCTCTGTCACAGCATATGGCTAATCAGCTGTCGGTTCTCGGTCAGGCCGGAATAGAATCCATTGATTCTTTTGCGTCTGTCACTAACGCCCCGCCTGCTAGGAGTTTGAAGCACGTCACAGTCATTCAATCAATGAATCCTACTCAGAATACCACAGACAAGGTTAGACCTTCCGGATTCTCTTGAATGCCGCCATCAGTTCTTGCCTATACCACGAAGACTCTGATCTCACGGAATGGCTGGCTCGTTTGTCAGGCGAGCACTCGGTTGTCAGGCGATCAACCATGCATCGTGTATCAGGAATCCAAGAGATATTCACTAGAGCCTTGGTTGCTTGTAGAACAAAAGTGGTTGTCAGTCACCTTGTTCATAGGTGAGAATGATGATGAGTGTCACGGATCATCACATTCATCAAGTTGAAGAACAAGTGATATCTTGGACAAAGAACAAGCGGAATTGAATAGAAGAACAATAGTAATTGCATTAATACTCAAGGTACAGCAGAGCTCCACACCTTAATCTATGGTGTGTAGAAACTCCACCGTTGAAAATACATAAGAACAAGGTCTAGGCATGGCCGTGAGGCCAGCCTCCCAATGATCTAAGAACTAGGTGTCCAAAGATGATCAAAGGATCTAAAATAATCCAAAGATTTCTAGATGAAAATACAATAGCAAAAGGTCCTACTTATAGAAAACTAGTAGCCTAAGGTTTACAAAGATGAGTAAATGACATAAAAATCCACTTCCGGGCCCACTTGGTGTGTGCTTGGGCTGAGCAATAAAGAAATTTCGTGTAGAGACTCTTCTTGGAGTTAAACGCCAGCTTTTATGCCAGTTTGGACGTTTAACTCCCATTTAGGTGCCAGTTCCGGCGTTTAACGCTGGAATTTCTGTAGGTGACTTTGAACGCCGGTTTGGGCCATCAAATCTTGGGCAAAGTATGGACTATCATATATTGCTGGAAAGCCCAGGATGTCTACTTTCCAACGCCGTTGAGAGCGCGCCAATTGGGCTTCTGTAGCTCCAGAAAATCCACTTCGAGTGCAGGGAGGTCAGAATCCAACAGCATCTGCAGTCCTTTTGAGTCTCTGGATCAGATTTTTGCTCAGATCCCTCAATTTCAGCCAGAAAATACCTGAAATCACAGAAAAACACACAAACTCATAGTAAAGTCCAGAAAAGTGAATTTTAACTAAAAACTAATAAAAATATAATAAAAACTAACTAAAAGATACTAAAAACATACTAAAAACAATGCCAAAAAGGGTACAAATTATCCGCTCATCACAACACCAAACTTAAATTGTTGCTTGTCCCCAAGCAACTGAAGATCAAATAAGATGAAAAGAATAGAATATGCAATGAACTCCAAAAACATCTATGAAGATCAGTATTAATTAGATGAGCGGGGCTTTTAGCTTTTTGTCTCTGAACAGTTTTGGCATCTCACTCTATCCTTTGAAATTCAAAATGATTGGCTTCTTTAGGAACTCAGAATCCAGATAGTGTTATTGATTCTCCTAGTTAAGTATGATGATTCTTGAACACAGCTACTTTTTGAGTCTTGGCCGTGGCCCAAAGCACTCTGTCTTCCAGTATTACCACCGGATACATACATGCCACAGACACATAATTGGGTGAACCTTTTCAGATTGTGACTCAGCTTTGCTAGAGTCCCCAATTAGAGGTGTCCAGGGTTCTTAAGCACACTCTTATTGCCTTGGATCACAACTTTATTTCTTTCTTTCTCTTTCTTTTTCTCTCTTTTTTTTTCGAATTTTTTCTTTTTTTTCGCCTCTTTTTTTTTTTGTATTCACTGCTTTTTCTTGCTTCAAGAATCATTTTTATGATTTTTCAGATCCTCAGTAACATGTCTCCTTTTTCATCATTCTTTCAAGAGCCAACATTCATGAACCACAAATTCAAAAGACATATGCACTGTTTAAGCATACATTCAGAAGACAAAAGTAATGCCACCACATCAAAATAATTAAACTGCTATAAAATTCAAAATTCATGCAATTCTTTTTCTTTTTCAATTAAGAACAATTTTTAAGAAAGGTGATGGATTCATAGGACATTCATAACTTTAAGGCATAGACACTAAGACACTAATGATCACAAGACACAAACATAGACAAACATAAGCACTAAAATTCGAAAAACAGAAAAATAAAGAACAAGGAAATTAAGGAACGGGTCCACCTTAGTGATGGCGGCTCTTTCTTCCTCTTGAAGATCCTATGGAGTGCTTGAGCTCCTCAATGTCTTTTCCTTGTCTTTGTTGCTCCTCTCTCATGATTCTTTGATCTTCTCTAATTTCATGGAGGATGATGGAGTGTTCTTGATGCTCCACCCTTAGTTGTCCCATGTTGGAACTCAATTCTCCTAGGGAGGTGTTTAGTTGCTCCCAATAGTTTTGTGGAGGAAAGTGCATCCCTTGAGGCATCTCAGGGATCTCATGATGAGAGGGGTCTCTTGTGTGCTCCATCCTTTTCTTAGTGATGGGCTTATCCTCATCAATGGGGGTGTCTCCCTCTATGTCAACTCCAACTGAATAACAGAGGTGACAAATGAGATGAGGAAAGGCTAACCTTGCTAAGGTAGAGGACTTGTCCGCCACCTTATAGAGTTCTTGGGCTATAACCTCATGAACTTCCACTTCTTCTCCAATCATGATGCTATGAATCATGATGGCCCGGTCTAGAGTAACTTCGGACCGGTTGCTAGTGGGAATGATTGAGCGTTGGATGAACTCCAACCATCCTCTAGCCACGGGTTTGAGGTCATGCCTTCTCAATTGAACCGGCTTGCCTCTTGAATCTCTCTTCCATTGTGCGCCCTCTTCACATATGACTGTGAGGACTTGGTCCAACCTTTGATCAAAGTTGACCCTTCTAGTGTAAGGATGTTCATCTCCTTGCATCATGGGCAAATTGAATGCCAACCTTACACTTTCCGGACTAAAATCCAAGTATTTCCCCCGAACCATAGTAAGATAATTCTTTGGGTCCGGGTTTACACTTTGATCATGGTTCTTGGTGATCCATGCATTGGCATAGAACTCTTGAACCATTAAGATTCCGACTTGTTGAATGGGGTTGGTAAGAATTTCCCAACCTCTTCTTCGGATCTCATGTCGGATTTTCGGATATTCACCCTTTTTGAGTGAAAAGGGGATCTCGGGGATCACCTTCTTCAAGGCCACAACTTCATAGAAGTGGTCTTGATGCACCCTTGAGATGAATCTATCCATCTCCCATGGCTTGGAGGTAGAAACTTTTGCCTTCCCTTTCCTCTTTCTAGAGGTTTCTCCGGCCTTGGATGCCATAAATGGTTATGGAAAAACAAAAAGCAATGCTTTTACCACACCAAACTTAAAAGATTTGCTCGTCCTCGAGCAAAAGAAGAAAGAAGAGAGTAGAAGAAGAAGAAATGAGGAAGAAGGGAGGGGCTTATGTATTCGGCCAAAGAGGGGGAGAAGTGGGGTTTTAGGTTGTGTGAAAATGAAGGGGTGAAGAAGGGTTTATATAGGAGAGGAGGGAGATGGGGTTTGTGGGGGTCCTGTTGGGTCCACAGATCCTGTGGTGTCAAGGAAAAGTCTTCCCTGCACCAAATGGCATTCAAAATCACGTTTTGAGCCATTTCTGGCGTTAAACGCCGGGCTGGTGCCCATTCCTGGCGTTTAACGCCAGGTTCTTGCCCTTTTCTGGCGTTTAACGCCAGTCTGGTGCCCCTTTCTGGCGTTAAACACCCAGAATGGTGCCAGACTGGGCGTTAAACGCCCAACTGCTAGCCTCACAGGCGTTTAAACGCCAGTGAGTTCTTCCTCCAGGGTGTGCTGTTTTTCTTCCTGTTTTTCATTCTGTTTTTGCTTTTTCAATTGATTTTGTGACTTCTTATGATCATCAACCTACAAAAAACATAAAATAACAAAGAGAAATAGATAAAATATAATCATTGGGTTGCCTCCCAACAAGCGCTTCTTTAATGTCAGTAGCTTGACAGAGGGCTCTCATGGAGCCTCACAGATGATCAGAGCAATGTTGGAACCTCCCAACACCAAACTTAGAGTTTGAATGTGGGGGTTCAACACCAAACTTAGAGTTTGGTTGTGGCCTCCCAACACCAAACTTAAAGTTTGACTGTGGGGGCTCTGTTTGACTCTGATTTGAGAGAAGCTCTTCATGCTTCCTCTCCATGGTGACAGAGGGATATCCTTGAGCCTTAAACACAAAGGATTCTTCATTCACTTGAATGATCAGTTCACCTCCATCAACATCAATCACAGCCTTTGCTGTGGCTAGGAAGGGTCTGCCAAGGATGATGGATTCATCCATGCACTTCCCAGTCTCTAGGACTATGAAATTAGTAGGGATGTAATGGTCTTCAACTTTTACCAATATATCCTCTACAAGTCCATGAGCTTGTTTTCTTGAGTTGTCTGCCATCTCTAATGAGATTCTTGCAGCTTGCACCTCAAAGATCCCTAGCTTCTCCATTACAGAGAGAGGCATGAGGTTTACACTTGACCCTAAGTCACACAGAGCCTTCTTGAAGGTCATGGTGCCTATGGTACAAGGTATTGAAAACTTCCCAGGATCCTGTCTCTTTTGAGGCAGTTTCTGCCTAGACAAGTCATCCAGTTCTTTGGTGAGCAAAGGGGGTTCATCCTCCCAAGTCTCATTTCCAAATAACTTGTCATTTAGCTTCATGATTGCTCCAAGGTATTTGGCAACTTGCTCTTCAGTGACATACTCATCCTCTTCAGAGGAAGAATACTCATCAGAGCTCATGAATGGCAGAAGTAAGTCCAATGGAATCTCTATGGTCTCATTTTGAGCCTCAGATTCCCATGGTTCCTCATTGGGGAACTCATTGGAGGCCAGTGGACGTCCATTGAGGTCTTCCTCAGTGGCGTTCACTGCCTCTTCTTCCTCCCAAAATTCGGCCATGTTGATGGCTTTGCACTCTCCTTTTGGATTTTCTTCTGTATTGCTTGGGAGAGTACTAGGAGGGAGTTCAGTAATTTTCTTGCTCAGCTGTCCCACTTGTGCCTCCAAATTCCTAATGGAGGACCTTGTTTCAGTCATGAAACTTTGAGTGGTTTTGATTAGATCAGAGACCATGGTTGCTAAGTCAGAGGTATTCTGCTTAGAACTCTCTGTCTGTTGCTGAGAAGATGATGGAAAAGGCTTGCTATTGCTAAACCTGTTTCTTCCACCATTATTGTTGTTGAAACCTTGTTGAGGTCTCTGTTGATCCTTCCATGAGAAGTTTGGGTGATTTCTCCATAAAGAATTATAGGAGTTTCCCTAGGGTTCTCCCATGTAATTCACCTCTTCCATTGAAGGGTTCTCATGATCATAAGCTTCTTCCTCAGATGAAGCTTCCTTAGTACTGCTTGGTGCATTTTGCATTCCAGACAGACTTTGAGAAATCATATTGACTTGTTGAGTCAATATTTTGTTCTGAGCCAATATGGCATTCAGAGTGTCAATCTCAAGAACTCCTTTCTTCTGACTAGTCCCATTGTTCACAAGATTCCTTTCAGAAGTGTATATGAATTGGTTATTTGCAACCATTTCAATTAGCTCTTGAGCTTCTGTAGGCGTCTTCTTCAAATGAAGAGATCCTCCAGCAGAGCTATCCAAAGACATCTTGGATAGTTCAGAGAGACCATCATAGAAAATACCTATGATGCTCCATTCAGAAAGCATATCAGATGGACACTTTCTGATTAATTGTTTGTATCTTTCCCAAGCTTCATAGAGGGATTCTCCTTCCTTCTGTCTGAAGGTTTGGACTTCCACTCTAAGCTTACTCAATTTTTGAGGTGGAAAGAACTTTGCCAAGAAGGCATTGACTAACTTTTCCCAAGAGTCCAGGCTTTCTTTAGGTTGAGAGTCCAACCATGTTCTAGCTCTGTCTCTTACAGCAAAAGGAAATAGCATTAGTCTGTAGACCTCAGGGTCAACCCCATTAGTCTTGACAGTGTCACAGATTTGCAAGAATTCAGCTAAGAACTGATGAGGATCTTCCAATGAAAGTCCATGGAACTTGCAATTCTGTTGCATTAGAGAAACTAATTGAGGCTTAAGCTCAAAGTTGTTTGCTCCAATGGCAGGGATAGAGATGCTTCTCCCATAGAAGTCGGGAGTAGGTGCAGTAAAGTCACCCAGCACCTTCCTTGCATTGTTGGCATTGTTGTTGTTTTCGGCTGCCATGTGTTCTTCTTCCTTGAAGAATTCGGTCAGGTCCTCTAAAGAGAGTTGTGTTTTGGCTTCTCTTAGCTTTCGCTTCAAGGTCCTCTCAGGTTCATGGTCAGCTTCAACAAGAATGCCTTTGTCTCTGCTCCTGCTCATATGAAAGAGAAGAGAACAAGAAAATGTAGAATCCTCTATGTCACAGTATAGAGATTCCTTGAGGTGTCAGAAGAACAGAAAAATAGAAGAAAGAGGTAGAAGAATTCGAACTTAATCAGATAGAGTTCGAATTGTGCATTGAGAATGAGTGGTACTCCATAAATAGAAGGATGTGGGAAGAGGGGAAGAGAATTTTCGAAAATTAATTAAAAAGTTTTTAAAAATCATTTTGAAAAATTGATTGATAATTTTCGAAAACTCACAGTGGAAAAGGAATCAAGTGATTTTTGAAAAAGATTTTGAAATTAGAAGTCAAAAAGATTTGATTGAAAGTTATTTTGAAAAAGATGAGGTTAAGAAGATATGATTGATTTTAAAACTATGTGATTGAAAAAGAAATGATTTGAAAACAATTTTAAAAGATATGATTTTAAAAATTAATGACTTGCCTAACAAGAAAATATATGATTCAAACATTAAACCTTTCTCAACAGAAAAGGCAATATACTTGAGATGTTCAATCAAATCATTAATTGTTAGTAAGTATCTTTGAAAAAGGAAAGAAATTGATTTTGAAAACATTTGATTGAAAAGATATGATTTGAAAAAGATTTGATTTTGAAAAACTTTGAAAACTTGAAAAAAAATTGATTTGAAAACAAAATCCTCCCCCTTGTGCCATCCTGGCGTTAAACGCCCAGAATGGTATCCATTCTGGCGTTTAACGCCCAAAATGCTACCTTTTTGGGCGTTAAACGCCCAACCAGGTACCCTGGCTGGCGTTTAAACGCCAGTCTGTCCTTCTTCACTGGGCGTTTTGAACGCCCAGCTTTTTCTGTGTAATTCCTCTGCTGCATGTTCTGAATCTTCAGTTCCCTGTACTATTGACTTGAAAATAGAACCAAGATCAAATAAACAATACATGCAAGACACCAAACTTAAAATTAAACATTAGACTCAAACAAGAAACATAAAATATTTTTGGTTTTTATGATTTTGAAAATTTTTTTGTGTTTTTTCGAAAATTATATGGAAATAGAAAATAAAAGTTTCAGAATTCTTAATTTGGATTCCAGGAATCATTGCAATGTTAGTCTAAGACTCCGGTCCAGGAATTAGACATGGCTTCACAGCCAGCCAAGCTTTCAAAGAAAGCTTCGGTCCAAAACACTAGACATGGCCAATGCAAGATTGATAGGAATCAACAAGCTATTGTGATGATTAGTTGAAACCTCGGTCCAATAAGATTAGACTTGGCTTCTCAGCCAGCCAGACTTCAACAGATCATCATGAAACACTAGAATTCATTCTTAAGGACTCTGAAGAAAAAATACCTAATCTAAGCAACAAGATGAACCGTCAGTTGTCCATACACAAACAATCCCCGGCAACGGCGCCAAAAACTTGGTGCGCAAAATTGTGAACAATACTTTTCACAACTCTCATAATCCCCGGTCATGAACCCCAAAAAACTTGGTGTTCAATCCCATGGCATTACACAACTTCGCACAACTAACCAGCAAGTGCACTGGGTCGTCCAAGTAATAAACCTTACGCGAGTAAGGGTCGATCCCACGGAGATTGTTGGTATGAAGCAAGCTATGGTCACCTTGTAAATCTTAGTCAGGCAGACTCAAATGGGTATAGTGATATACGAATAAAGCATAAAGATAAAGATAGAGATACTTATGTAATTCATTGGTAGGAACTTCAGATAAGCGTATGAAGATGCCTTCCCTTCCGTCTCTCTCTGCTTTCCTACTGTCTTCATCCAATCCTTCTTACTCCTTTCCATGGCAAGCTTATGTAGGGTTTCACCGTTGTCAGTGGCTACCTCCCATCCTCTCAGTGAAAATGTTCCTATGCTCTGTCACAGCATATGGCTAATCAGCTGTCGGTTCTCGGTCAGGCCGGAATAGAATCCATTGATTCTTTTGCGTCTGTCACTAACGCCCCGCCTGCTAGGAGTTTGAAGCACGTCACAGTCATTCAATCAATGAATCCTACTCAGAATACCACAGACAAGGTTAGACCTTCCGGATTCTCTTGAATGCCGCCATCAGTTCTTGCCTATACCACGAAGACTCTGATCTCACGGAATGGATGGCTCGTTTGTCAGGCGAGCACTCGGTTGTCAGGCGATCAACCATGCATCGTGTATCAGGAATCCAAGAGATATTCACTAGAGCCTTGGTTGCTTGTAGAACAAAAGTGGTTGTCAGTCACCTTGTTCATAGGTGAGAATGATGATGAGTGTCATGGATCATCACATTCATCAAGTTGAAGAACAAGTGATATCTTGGACAAAGAACAAGCGGAATTGAATAGAAGAACAATAGTAATTGCATTAATACACGAGGTACAGCAGAGCTCCACACCTTAATCTATGGTGTGTAGAAACTCCACCGTTGAAAATACATAAGAACAAGGTCTAGGCATGGCCGTGAGGCCAGCCTCCCAATGATCTAAGAACTAGGTGTCCAAAGATGATCAAAGGATCTAAAATAATCCAAAGATTTCTAGATGAAAATACAATAGCAAAAGGTCCTACTTATAGAAAACTAGTAGCCTAAGGTTTACAAAGATGAGTAAATGACATAAAAATCCACTTCCGGGCCCACTTGGTGTGTGCTTGGGCTGAGCAATGAAGAAATTTCGTGTAGAGACTCTTTTTGGAGTTAAACGCCAGCTTTTATGCCAGTTTGGGCGTTTAACTCCCATTTAGGTGCCAGTTCCGGCGTTTAACGCTGGAATTTCTGTAGGTGACTTTGAACGCCGGTTTGGGCCATCAAATCTTGGGCAAAGTATGGACTATCATATATTGCTGGAACGCCCAGGATGTCTACTTTCCAACGCCGCTGAGAGCGCGCCAATTGGGCTTCTGTAGCTCCAGAAAATCCACTTCGAGTGCAGGGAGGTCAGAATCCAACAGCATCTGCAGTCCTTTTGAGTCTCTGGATCAGATTTTTGCTCAGATCCCTCAATTTCAGCCAGAAAATACCTGAAATCACAGAAAAACACACAAACTCATAGTAAAGTCCAGAAAAGTGAATTTTAACTAAAAACTAATAAAATATAATAAAACTAACTAAAGATACTAAAACATACTAAAAACAATGCCAAAAGGGTACAAATTATCCGCTCATCACAACACCAAACTTAATTGTTGCTTGTCCCCAAGCAACTGAAGATCAAATAAGATGAAAAGAATAGAATATGCAATGAACTCCAAAAACATCTATGAAGATCAGTATTAATTAGATGAGCGGGGCTTTTAGCTTTTTGTCTTTGAACAGTTTTGGCATCTCACTCTATCCTTTGAAATTCAAAATGATTGGCTTCTTTAGGAACTCAGAATCCAGATAGTGTTATTGATTCTCCTAGTTAAGTATGATGATTCTTGAACACAGCTACTTTTTGAGTCTTGGCCGTGGCCCAAAGCACTCTGTCTTCCAGTATTACCACCGGATACATACATGCCACAGACACATAATTGGGTGAACCTTTTCAGATTGTGACTCAGCTTTGCTAGAGTCCCCAATTAGAGGTGTCCAGGGTTCTTAAGCACACTCTTATTGCCTTGGATCACAACTTTATTTCTTTCTTTCTCTTTCTTTTTCTCTCTTTTTTTTTTCGAATTTTTTCTTTTTTTTTTCGCCTCTTTTTTTTTTTGTATTCACTGCTTTTTCTTGCTTCAAGAATCATTTTTATGATTTTTCAGATCCTCAGTAACATGTCTCCTTTTTCATCATTCTTTCAAGAGCCAACATTCATGAACCACAAATTCAAAAGACATATGCACTTTTTAAGCATACATTCAGAAGACAAAAGTAATGCCACCACATCAAAATAATTAAACTGCTATAAAATTCAAAATTCATGCAATTCTTTTTCTTTTTCAATTAAGAACAATTTTTAAGAAAGGTGATGGATTCATAGGACATTCATAACTTTAAGGCATAGACACTAAGACACTAATGATCACAAGACACAAACATAGACAAACATAAGCACTAAAATTCGAAAAACAGAAAAATAAAGAACAAGGAAATTAAGGAACGGGTCCACCTTAGTGATGGCGGCTCTTTCTTCCTCTTGAAGATCCTATGGAGTGCTTGAGCTCCTCAATGTCTTTTCCTTGTCTTTGTTGCTCCTCTCTCATGATTCTTTGATCTTCTCTAATTTCATGGAGGATGATGGAGTGTTCTTGATGCTCCACCCTTAGTTGTCCCATGTTGGAACTCAATTCTCCTAGGGAGGTGTTTAGTTGCTCCCAATAGTTTTGTGGGAAAGTGCATCCCTTGAGGCATCTCAGGGATCTCATGATGAGAGGGGTCTCTTGTGTGCTCCATCCTTTTCTTAGTGATGGGCTTATCCTCATCAATGGGGGTGTCTCCCTCTATGTCAACTCCAACTGAATAACAGAGGTGACAAATGAGATGAGGAAAGGCTAACCTTGCTAAGGTAGAGGACTTGTCCGCCACCTTATAGAGTTCTTGGGCTATAACCTCATGAACTTCCACTTCTTCTCCAATCATGATGCTATGAATCATGATGGCCCGGTCTAGAGTAACTTCGGACCGGTTGCTAGTGGGAATGATTGAGCGTTGGATGAACTCCAACCATCCTCTAGCCACGGGTTTGAGGTCATGCCTTCTCAATTGAACCGGCTTGCCTCTTGAATCTCTCTTCCATTGTGCGCCCTCTTCACATATGACTGTGAGGACTTGGTCCAACCTTTGATCAAAGTTGACCCTTCTAGTGTAAGGATGTTCATCTCCTTGCATCATGGGCAAATTGAATGCCAACCTTACACTTTCCGGACTAAAATCCAAGTATTTCCCCCGAACCATAGTAAGATAATTCTTTGGGTCCGGGTTTACACTTTGATCATGGTTCTTGGTGATCCATGCATTGGCATAGAACTCTTGAACCATTAAGATTCCGACTTGTTGAATGGGGTTGGTAAGAATTTCCCAACCTCTTCTTCGGATCTCATGTCGGATTTTCGGATATTCACCCTTTTTGAGTGAAAAGGGGATCTCGGGGATCACCTTCTTCAAGGCCACAACTTCATAGAAGTGGTCTTGATGCACCCTTGAGATGAATCTATCCATCTTCCATGGCTCGGAGGTAGAAGCTTTTGCCTTCCCTTTCCTCTTTCTAGAGGTTTCTCCGGCCTTGGATGCCATAAATGGTTATGGAAAAACAAAAAGCAATGCTTTTACCACACCAAACTTAAAAGATTTGCTCGTCCTCGAGCAAAAGAAGAAAGAAGAGAGTAGAAGAAGAAGAAATGAGGAAGAAGGGAGGGGATTATGTATTCGGCCAAAGAGGGGGAGAAGTGGGGTTTTAGGTTGTGTGAAAATGAAGGGGTGAAGAAGGGTTTATATAGGAGAGGGGGGAGATGGGGTTTGTGGGGGTCCTGTGGGGTCCACAGATCCTATGGTGTCAAGGAAAAGTCATCCCTGCACCAAATGGCATTCAAAATCACGTTTTGAGCCATTTCTGGCGTTAAACGCCGGGCTGGTGCCCATTCCTAGCGTTTAACGCCAGGTTCTTGCCCTTTTCTGGCGTTTAACGCCAGTCTGGTGCCCCATTCTGGCGTTAAACGCCCAGAATGGTGTCAGACTGGGCGTTAAACGCCCAACTGCTAGCCTCACAGGCGTTTAAACGCCAGTGAGTTCTTCCTCCAGGGTGTGCTGTTTTTCTTCCTGTTTTTCATTCTGTTTTTGCTTTTTCAATTGATTTTGTGACTTCTTATGATCATCAACCTACAAAAAACATAAAATAACAAAGAGAAATAGATAAAATATAATCATTGGGTTGCCTCCCAACAAGCGCTTCTTTAATGTCAATAGCTTGACAGAGGGCTCTCATGGAGCCTCACAGATGATCAGAGCAATGTTGGAACCTCCCAACACCAAACTTAGAGTTTGAATGTGGGGGTTCAACACCAAACTTAGAGTTTGGTTGTGGCCTCCCAACACCAAACTTAGAGTTTGACTGTGGGGGCTCTGTTTGACTCTGATTTGAGAGAAGCTCTTCATGCTTCCTCTCCATGGTGACAGAGGGATATCCTTGAGCCTTAAACACAAAGGATTCTTCATTCACTTGAATGATCAGTTCACCTCCATCAACATCAATCACAGCCTTTGCTGTAGCTAGGAAGGGTCTGCCAAGGATGATGGATTCATCCATGCACTTCCCAGTCTCTAGGACTATGAAATCAGTAGGGATGTAATGGTCTTCAACTTTTACCAATACATCCTCTACAAGTCCATGAGCTTGTTTTCTTGAGTTGTCTGCCATCTCTAATGAGATTCTAGCAGCTTGCACCTCAAAGATCCCTAGCTTCTCCATTACAGAGAGAGGCATGAGGTTTACACTTGACCCTAAGTCACACAGAGCCTTCTTGAAGGTCATGGTGCCTATGGTACAAGGTATTGAAAACTTCCCAGGATCCTGTCTCTTTTGAGGCAGTTTCTGCCTAGACAAGTCATCCAGTTCTTTGGTGAGCAAAGGGGGTTCATCCTCCCAAGTCTCATTTCCAAATAACTTGTCATTTAGCTTCATGATTGCTCCAAGGTATTTGGCAACTTGCTCTTCAGTGACATACTCATCCTCTTCAGAGGAAGAATACTCATCAGAGCTCATGAATGGCAGAAGTAAGTCCAATGGAATCTCTATGGTCTCATTTTGAGCCTCAGATTCCCATGGTTCCTCATTGGGGAACTCATTGGAGGCCAGTGGACGTCCATTGAGGTCTTCCTCAGTGGCGTTCACTGCCTCTTCTTCCTCCCAAAATTCGGCCATGTTGATGGCTTTGCACTCTCCTTTTGGATTTTCTTCTATATTGCTTGGGAGAGTACTAGGAGGGAGTTCAGTAATTTTCTTGCTCAGCTGTCCCACTTGTGCCTCCAAATTCCTAATGGAGGACCTTGTTTCAGTCATGAAACTTTGAGTGGTTTTGATTAGATCAGAGACCATGGTTGCTAAGTCAGAGGTATTCTGCTTAGAACTCACTGTCTGTTGCTGAGAAGATGATGGAAAAGGCTTGCTATTGCTAAACCTGTTTCTTCCACCATTATTGTTGTTGAAACCTTGTTGAGGTCTCTGTTGATCCTTCCATGAGAAGTTTGGGTGATTTCTCCATAAAGAATTATAGGAGTTTCCCTAGGGTTCTCCCATGTAATTCACCTCTTCCATTGAAGGGTTCTCAGGATCATAAGCTTCTTCCTCAGATGAAGCTTCCTTAGTACTGCTTGGTGCATTTTGCATTCCAGACAGACTTTGAGAAATCATATTGACTTGTTGAGTCAATATTTTGTTCTGAGCCAATATGGCATTCAGAGTGTCAATCTAAAGAACTCCTTTCTTCTGACTAGTCCCATTGTTCACAGGATTCCTTTCAGAAGTGTATATGAATTGGTTATTTGCAACCATTTCAATTAGCTCTTGAGCTTCTGTAGGCGTCTTCTTCAAATGAAGAGATCCTCCAGCAGAGCTATCCAAAGACATCTTGGATAGTTCAGAGAGACCATCATAGAAAATACCTATGATGCTCCATTCAGAAAGCATATCAGATGGACACTTTCTGATTAATTGTTTGTATCTTTCCCAAGCTTCATAGAGGGATTCTCCTTCCTTCTGTCTGAAGGTTTGGACTTCCATTCTAAGCTTACTCAATTTTTGAGGTGGAAAGAACTTTGCCAAGAAGGCATTGACTAGCTTTTCCCAAGAGTCCAGGCTTTCTTTAGGTTGAGAGTCCAACCATGTTCTAGCTCTGTCTCTTACAGCAAAAGGAAATAGCATTAGTCTGTAGACCTCAGGGTCAACCCCATTAGTCTTGACAGTGTCACAGATTTGCAAGAATTCAGCTAAGAACTGATGAGGATCTTCCAATGGAAGTCCATGGAACTTGCAATTCTGTTGCATTAGAGAAACTAATTGAGGCTTAAGCTCAAAGTTGTTTGCTCCAATGGCAGGGATAGAGATGCTTCTCCCATAGAAGTCGGGAGTAGGTGCAGTAAAGTCACCCAGCACCTTCCTTGCATTGTTGGCATTGTTGTTGTTTTCGGCTGCCATGTGTTCTTCTTCCTTGAAGAATTCGGTCAGGTCCTCTAAAGAGAGTTGTGCTTTGGCTTCTCTTAGCTTTCGCTTCAAGGTCCTCTCAGGTTCAGGGTCAGCTTCAACAAGAATGCCTTTGTCTCTGCTCCTGCTCATATGAAAGAGAAGAGAACAAGAAAATGTGGAATCCTCTATGTCACAGTATAGAGATTCCTTGAGGTGTCAGAAGAACAGAAAAATAGAAGAAAGAGGTAGAAGAATTCGAACTTAATCAGATAGAGTTCGAATTGTGCATTGAGAAGGAGTGGTACTCCATAAATAGAAGGATGTGGGAAGAGGGGAAGAGAATTTTCGAAAATTAATTAAAAAGTTTTTAAAAATCATTTTGAAAAATTGATTGATAATTTTCGAAAACTCACAGTGGAAAAGGAATCAAGTGATTTTTGAAAAAGATTTTGAAATTAGAAGTCAAAAAGATTTGATTGAAAGTTATTTTGAAAAAGATGAGGTTAAGAAGATATGATTGATTTTAAAACTATGTGATTGAAAAAAAAATGATTTGAAAACAATTTTGAAAGATATGATTTTAAAAATTAATGACTTGCCTAACAAGAAAAGATATGATTCAAACATTAAACCTTTCTCAACAGAAAAGGCAATATACTTGAGATGTTCAATCAAATCATTAATTGTTAGTAAGTATCTTTGAAAAAGGAAAGAAATTGATTTTGAAAACATTTGATTGAAAAGATATGATTTGAAAAAGATTTGATTTTGAAAAACTTTGAAAACTTGAAAAAAAATTGATTTGAAAACAAAATCCTCCCTCTTGTGCCATCCTGGCGTTAAACGCCCAGAATGGTATCCATTCTGGCGTTTAACGCCCAAAATGCTACCTTTTTGGGCGTTAAACGCCCAACAAGGTACCCTGGCTGGCGTTTAAACGCCAGTCTGTCCTTCTTCACTGGGCGTTTTGAACGCCCAGCTTTTTCTGTGTAATTCCTCTGCTGCATGTTCTGAATCTTCAGTTCCCTGTACTATTGACTTGAAAATAGAACCAAGATCAAATAAACAATACATGCAAGACACCAAACTTAAATTAAACATTAGACTCAAACAAGAAACATAAAATATTTTTGGTTTTTATGATTTTGAAAATTTTTTTGTGTTTTTTCGAAAATTATATGGAAATAGAAAATAAAAGTTTCAGAATTCTTAATTTGGATTCCAGGAATCATTGCAATGTTAGTCTAAGACTCCGGTCCAGGAATTAGACATGGCTTCACAGCCAGCCAAGCTTTCAAAGAAAGCTTCGGTCCAAAACACTAGACATGGCCAATGGCCAGCCAAGCCTTAGCAGATCATTGCTCCAATAGCAAGATTGATAGGAATCAACAAGCTATTGTGATGATTAGTTGAAACCTCGGTCCAATAAGATTAGACATGGCTTCTCAGCCAGCCAGACTTCAACAGATCATCATGAAACACTAGAATTCATTCTTAAGGACTCTGAAGAAAAAATACATAATCTAAGCAACAAGATGAACCGTCAGTTGTCCATACACAAACAATCCCCGGCAACGGCGCCAAAAACTTGGTGCGCGAAATTGTGAACAATACTTTTCACAACTCTCATAATCCCCGGTCATGAACCCCAAAAAACTTGGTGTTCAATCCCATGGCATTACACAACTTCTCACAACTAACCAGCAAGTGCACTGGGTCGTCCAAGTAATAAACCTTACGCGAGTAAGGGTCGATCCCACGGAGATTGTTGGTATGAAGCAAGCTATGGTCACCTTGTAAATCTTAGTCAGGCAGACTCAAATGGGTATAGTGATATACGAATAAAGCATAAAGATAAAGATAGAGATACTTATGTAATTCATTGGTAGGAACTTCAGATAAGCGTATGAAGATGCCTTCCCTTCCGTCTCTCTCTGCTTTCCTACTGTCTTCATCCAATCCTTCTTACTCCTTTCCATGGCAAGCTTATGTAGGGTTTCACCGTTGTCAGTGGCTACCTCCCATCCTCTCAGTGAAAATGTTCCTATGCTCTGTCACAGCATATGGCTAATCAGCTGTCGGTTCTCGGTCAGGCCGGAATAGAATCCATTGATTCTTTTGCGTCTGTCACTAACGCCCCGCCTGCTAGGAGTTTGAAGCACGTCACAGTCATTCAATCATTGAATCCTACTCAGAATACCACAGACAAGGTTAGACCTTCCGGATTCTCTTGAATGCCGCCATCAGTTCTTGCCTATACCACAAAGACTCTGATCTCACGGAATGACTGGCTCGTTTGTCAGGCGAGCACTCGGTTGTCAGGCGATCAACCATGCATCGTGTATCAGGAATCCAAGAGATATTCACTAGAGCCTTGGTTGCTTGTAGAACAAAAGTGGTTGTCAGTCACCTTGTTCATAGGTGAGAATGATGATGAGTGTCACGGATCATCACATTCATCAAGTTGAAGAACAAGTGATATCTTGGACAAAGAACAAGCGGAATTGAATAGAAGAACAATAGTAATTGCATTAATACTCGAGGTACAGCAGAGCTCCACACCTTAATCTTTGGTGTGTAGAAACTCCACCGTTGAAAATACATAAGAACAAGGTCTAGGCATGGCCGTGAGGCCAACCTCCCAATGATCTAAGAACTAGGTGTCCAAAGATGATCAAAGGATCTAAAATAATCCAAAGATTTCTAGATGAAAATACAATAGCAAAAGGTCCTACTTATAGAAAACTAATAGCCTAAGGTTTACAAAGATGAGTAAATGACATAAAAATCCACTTCCGGGCCCACTTGGTGTGTGCTTGGGCTGAGCAATGAAGAAATTTCGTGTAGAGACTCTTCTTGGAGTTAAACGCCAGCTTTTATGCCAGTTTGGGCGTTTAACTCCCATTTAGGTGCCAGTTCCGGCGTTTAACGCTGGAATTTCTGTAGGTGACTTTGAACGCCGGTTTGGGCCATCAAATCTTGGGCAAAGTATAGACTATCGTATATTGCTGGAAAGCCCAGGATGTCTAGTTTCCAACGCCGTTGAGAGCGCGCCAATTGGGCTTCTGTAGCTCTAGAAAATCCACTTCGAGTGCAGGGAGGTCAGAATCCAACAGCATCTGCAGTCCTTTTGAGTCTCTGGATCAGATTTTTGCTCAGATCCCTCAATTTCAGCCAGAAAATACCTGTAATCACAGAAAAACACACAAACTCATAGTAAAGTCCAGAAAAGTGAATTTTAACTAAAAACTAATAAAAATATAATAAAAACTAACTAAAAGATACTAAAAACATACTAAAAACAATGCCAAAAAGGGTACAAATTATCCGCTCATCAATAGCATAGTATATAACATGATGCAACTTGTCTTTCTTTTGCCCCAATACAGCACCAATTGCAAAGTCACTTGCATCACACATAAGTTCAAAAGGCAATCCCCAGTATGGGGGTGTGATGATTGGTGCTGTAGTGAGTTTTCTTTTTAAAGTTTCAAAGGCATGCTTGCAATTGTCATCAAAGATGAAAGGATTATCAATCACTAGTAGTTTGCTTAGTGGTTTTGCTATTTTTGAAAAAGCTTTGATGAATCTTCTGTAAAAACCAGCATGTCCAAGGAAACTTCTTACTGCTTTCACATTAATAGGCATAGGAAGCTTTTCAATGATTTCTATTTTTGCTTTGTCAACTTCTATACCTTTACTTGAAACCTTATGCCCAAGAACTATCCCTTTAGGAACCATGAAATGGCATTTCTCCCAATTCAATACTAGATTAGTTTCTTGGCATCTTTTTGAAACAAAAGTTAAATGATGCAAGCAAGTGTTAAATGAATTGCCAAAAACAGAAAAATCATCCATGAAAACTTCTAAGAACTTCTTCACCATGTCAAAAAATATAGAAAGCATACACCTTTGAAAAGTTGCAGGAGCATTGCACAGCCCAAAGGGCATCCTTCTGTAAGCAAAGACTCCAAATGGACAGGTGAATGAAGTCTTTTCTTGATTATTGGGATCCACCACTATTTGATTGTACCCAGAATACCCATCCAAGAAGCAATAATATGCATGGCCATCTAATCTTTCCAACATCTAGTCGATGAATGGGAGAGGAAAATGATATTTTCTTGTAGTATCATTCAGTCTTCTATAATCTATGCACATCCTCCACCCAGTCACTGTCCTTGTGGGGATTAATTCGTTCTTCTCATTGGAAATGACTGTCATTCCTTAACGAACAGATTTCTTGCGTGGTCTAGAGTTTCACAAATAAATTCTCGTTGAAAGTATAGCTTCTAAACCAATAAAGAATCCTTTCGTGCAAAAGTTTTGGTTGTCACAAGTAACAAACCCCTGATAAAATTGATAACTGAAGTATTTAAACCTCGAGTTATCTCTCAAAGGAATTGCAGGGAAGTGTTCTTGTTATTAGTTATGTAAAGGTATATTTTGGGGTTTTTAAGATAAGAAGCAAGAATAGTAAATGGCAAAAGGAATAAACTAATAACTAGAGAAGCTCTTGGCAAGGAAAAGATTAATCGGAAGTTCTATCCTTGTTGGATTTTCCAAGATTGATAATAATAGGTTGTTGTTTCTACTTAGTTATCCTTTATCGTATAAAGAAAAGTTAAGTTGAGAGCCAACTTCTATTCACAAGTCCTAACCCTTTTCCCTGGAAAGGATTAGGTTAGAGACTAGAAAGCCAGCCAACAACTTCCGATTACCTATTAACTCTTGAGTCTTCCAACTCAAGGGTCTCCAAATATTAATCAACTTCAAAGCCAAAAGGAGAGGAATCTAAATTAAATTGAAAGCATCAATAATATAAATTGAAGAAAGTAATCATAAATCTGAAATACCTCAATTTGCATTAAATATAAAATCAAATTTAACATGAAAATTCATAAATTAAAGTAATAGAATAAATAGAAGTAAAAGAGAAACTAAATTAAAGGAACATTGAACCTGGAATTAGGAAGAAATAAACCTAAAACTAATAGAAATCCTAAATCCTAAAACCTAGAGAGAGGAGAGAACCTCTCTCTCTAGAATCCACATCTAAAACCTAAATTTGTGTGAATGAAAAGTGTATGATTGAATGATTTCCTTACTCTGCAGCTTCTATTCTGTGTTTTATGGGCCGTAAACTGGGTCAAAAACAGCCCAGAAATTGCCCCCAGCGATTTCTGATACTATTGTACGTCGCGCATGTCACGCGTACGCGTCACTCACGCATGCGCGTTGTTTGGCGATTTTCCTTGTCATGCGCACTGGTGCACGAAATTGTGATCATCAATGGCGCCATCAACATGGTACGCTCAATTGCAATCTCAACTCTTTATCACAACTTCGCACAACTAACCAGCAAGTGCATTGGGTCGTCCAAGTAATAAACCTTACGTGAGTAAGGGTCGATCCTACGGAGATTGTTGGTATGAAGCAAGCTATGGTCATCTTGTAAATCTCAGTCAGGCAGATTCAAATGGTTATGGACGGTTAATGATTAAAAGATAAATAAAACATAAAATAAAGATAGAGATACTTATGTAATTCATTGGTGAGAATTTCAGATAAGCGTATGGAGATGCTTTGTCCCTTCCATCTCTCTGCTTTCCTACTATCTTCATCCAATCCTTCTTACTCCTTTCCATGGTAAGCTGTATGTTGGGCATCACCGTTGTCAATGGCTACAGTCCCGTCCTCTCAGTGAAAATGTTCAACGCGCTGTCACAGCACGGCTATTCATCTGTCGGTTCTCGATCATGTCAGAATAGAATCCAGTGATTCTTTTGCGTCTGTCACTAACGCCCCACAATCGTGAGTTTGAAGCTCGTCACAGTCATTCAATCCCAGAATCCTACTCAGAATACCACAGACAAGGTTTAGACCTTTCGGATTCTCAAGAATGGCCGCCAATGGATTCTAGCTTATACCATGAAGATTCTAATTAATGAATCCAAGAGATATCCACTCAAGCCTTGTTTGCATGTAGAAAGGAAGTGGTTGTCAGGCACGTGTTCATAAGTGAGAATGATAATGAGCATCACATAATCATCACATTCATCAAGTTCTTGAGTGCGAATGAATATCTTAGAACAAGAATAAGCTGAATTGAATGGAAAATAGTAGTAATTGCATTGATACTCGAGGTACAACAGAGCTCCACACCTAAATCTATGGTGTGTAGAAACTCTACCGTTGAAAATACATAAGAACAAGGTCTAGGCATGGCCGAGAGGCCAGCCCCCATGATCTAAGAACTATACATCCAAAGATGATCTGAAGATCTAAAGTGATCCAAAGATGAAAATACAATAGCAAAAGGTCCTATTTATAGAGAACTAGTAGCTTAAGGTTTACAAAAAATGAGTAAATGACGTAAAAATCCACTTCCGGGCCCACTTGGTGTGTGCTTGGGCTTAGCATTGAAGCTTTCATGAGTAGAGACTTTTCTTGGAGTTAAACGCCAGCTATTGTGCCAGTTTGGGCGTTTAACTCCCACTTTTGTGCCAGTTCCGGCGTTTAACGCCGGGAATTCTAAAGCCAACTTGGAACGCCTGTTTGGGCCATCAAATCTCGGGGAAAGTATGGACTATTATATATTTCTGGAAAGCCCTGGATGTCTACTTTCCAACGCAATTGAGAACGCGCCAATTGGATATCTGTAGCTCCAGAAAATCCACTTCGAATGCAGGGAGGTGAGAATCTAACAGCATCTGTAGCCCTTTTCAGCCTCTGAATCAGATTTTTTCTCAAGTCCCTCAATTTCAGCCAGAAAATATCTGAAATCACAGAAAAACACAAAAACTCATAGTAAAGTCTAGAAAAGTGAATTTTAAATAAAAACTAATAAAAATATAACAAAAACTAGCTAAAATATACTAAAAACATACTAAAAACAATGCCAAAAAGCGTATAAATTATCCGCTCATCACAACACCAAACTTAAATTATTGCTTATCCCCAAGCAACTGAAAATCTAATAGGATAAAAAGAAGAGAATATACTATAAACTCCGAACTATCAATGAAACTTAGCTCCAATTAGATGAGCGGGACTTGTAGCTTTTTGCCTCTGAACAGTTTTGACATCTCACTTTATCCTTTGAGGTTCAGAATGATTGGCATCTATAGGAACTCAGAATTCAGATAGTGTTATTGATTCTCCTAGTATAGTATGTTGATTCTTGAGCACAGCTACTTTATGGGTCTTGGCCGTGGCCCAAAGCACTCTGTTTTCCAGTATTACCACCGGATACATCCATGCCACAGACACATAACTGGGTGAACCTTTTCAGATTGTGACTCACCTTTGCTAGAGTCCCCAATTAGAGGTGTCAAGGGTTCTTAAGCACACTCTTTTTGCTTTGGATCATGACTTTAACCACTCAGTCTCAAGTTTTCACTTGACACCTTCACGCCACAAGCACATGGTTAGGGACAGCTTGGTTTAGCCGCTTAGGCCAGGATGTTATTCCTGTAGACCCTCCTATCCACTGATGCTCAAAGCCTTGGATCCTTTTTATTATCCTTTCCTTTTGATTTAAAGGGCTATTGGGTTTTTTTGCTTGCTCTCTCTTTTTTTTTTGAATTCACTATTTTTTCTTGCTTCAAGAATCATTTTTATGATTTCTCAGATCCTCAGTAACATGTCTCCTTTTTCATCATTCTTTCAAGAGCCAACAATTTTAACATTCATGAACAATAAATTCAAAAGACATATGCACTATTCAAGCATACATTCAAAAATCAAAGGTATTGCTACCACATCAAAATAATTGAACTAGTTTTAAGGATGAATTCGAAATCATGTATTTCTTGTTCTTTTGTAATAAAAACATTTTTCATTTAAGAAAGGTGATGGATTCATAGGACATTCATAACTTTAAGGCATAGACACTAAGAAACTAATGATCATGTAATAAGACATAAACATAAATAAAACATAAAGCGTAATTTTTTTTGAAAAACAGAAAAATAAAGAACAAGGAGATTAAAGAACGGGTCCACCTTAGTGATGGCGGCTTATTCTTCCTCTTTAAGATCTTATGGAGTGCTTGAGCTCCTCAATGTCTCTTCCTTGCGTTTGTTGCTCCTCTCTCATGGTTCATTGATCTTCTCTAATTTCATGGAGGAGGATGGAATGTTTTTGGTGCTCCACCCTTAGTTGTCCCATGTTGGAACTCAATTCTCCTAGGGAGGTTTTGATTTGCTCCCAATAGTTTTGTGGAGGAAAGTGCATCCCTTGAGGCATCTTAGGGATTTCATGATGAGGAATTTCCTCATGTCCATGAGTGGGATCTCTTGTTTGCTCCATCCTCTTCTTAGTGATGGGCTTGTCCTCATCAATGAGGATGTCTCCCTCTATGTTAATTCCAACTGAATTACAAAGGTGACAAATGAGATGAGGGAAGGCTAACTTTGCCAAGGTAGAGGACTTGTCCGCCACCTTATAAAGTTCTTGGGATATAACCTTATGAACTTCCACTTCCTCTCTAATCATGATGCTATGAATCATGATAGCCCAGTCTATAGTAGCTTCGGACCGGTTGCTAGTAGGAATGATTGAGCATTGGATAAACTCCAACCATCCCCTAACCGCGGGCTTGAGGTCATTCCTTCTCAGTTGAACCGGCTTTCCTCTTGAATCTCTCTTCCATTGAGTGCCCTCTTCACAAATGTCTATGAGGACTTGGTCCAACCTTTGATCAAAGTTGACCCTTCTAGTATAGGGGTGTTCATCTCCTTGTATCATGGGCAAGTTGAATGCCAACCTTACATTTTCTGGACTAAAATCTAAGCATTTCCACCGAACCATTGTAAGCCAATTCTTTGGGTCCGGGTTCACACTTTGATCATGGTTCTTGGTGATTCATGCATTGGCATAGAACTCTTGAACCATTAAGATTCCGACTTGTTGAATGGGGTTGGTAAGAACTTCCCAACCTCTTCTTTGGATCTCATGTCGGATCTCCAGATATTCACTCTTTTTTAGTTTGAAAGGGACCTCGGGGATCACCTTCTTCATGGCCACAACTTCATAGAAGTGGTCTTGATGCACTCTTGAGATGAATCTCTCCATCTCCCATGACTCGGAGGTGGAAGCTTTTGCCTTCCCTTTCCTCTTTCTAGAGGTTTCTCCGGCCTTAGGTGCCATAAATGGTTATGGAAAAACAAAAAGCAACGCTTTTACCACACCAAACTTAGAAAGTTTGCTCGTCCTCGAGCAAAAGGGGAAAGAAAATAGTAGAAGAAGAAGAAATAGAGGAGATGGAGGGGCCTTTGTGGTTCGGCTGAGGGGGAGAAGTAGTGTTTAGGTTGTGTGAAAATGAAGGAGTGAAGTAGGGTTTATATAGGGGTGGAGAGAGGGGTAGGGTTCGGCCATTATGGGTGGATTTGGGAGGGAAAGTGGTTTGAATTTGGATGGTGGGGTAGGTGGGGTTTTATGAAGGATGGATGTCAGTGGTGAAGAGAATGGTGGGATTGGATAGGTGAGGGATTTTTTTGGGGAAGAGGTATTGAGGTGATTGGTGAATGGGTGAAGAAGAGAGAGAGTGGTGGTGTAGGTGGGGATCCTGTGGGATCCACATATCCTGAGGTGTCAAGGATAGCTCATCCCTGCACCAAGTGGCATGTAAAACGCTCTTTCTACCAATCCTGGCATTAAATGCCAGGCTGCTGCCCTTTTCTGGCATTAAACGCCAGTCTGGTGCCCCTTTCTGGCGTTAAACGCCCATAATGGTGCCAGACTGGGCGTTAAACGCCCATTTGCTGCCCTTACTGGCGTTTAAACGCCAGCAAGCTTTTCCTCCAGGGTGTGCTATTTTTCTTTCTGTTTTTCATTCTGTTTTTTGCTTTTTCAATTATTTTTGTGACTTCACATGATCATCAACCTATAGAAAACATAAAATAACAATGGAAAATAGATAAATATAACATTGGGTTGCCTCCCAACAAGCGCTTCTTTAATGTCAGTAGCTTGACAGTGGGCCCTCATGGAGCCTCACAGATGTTCAGAGTAATGTTAGAACCTCCCAACACCAAACTTAGAGTTTGAATGTGGGAGTTCAACACCAAACTTAGAATTTGGTTGTGGCCTCCCAACACCAAACTTAGAGTTTGACTGTGGGGGCTTTGTTTGACTCTGTTTTGAGAAAAGCTCTTCATGCTTCCTCTCCATGGTTACAGAGGGATATCCTTGAGCCTTAAATATAAAGGATTCTTCATTCACTTGAATGATCAATTCTCCTCTATCAACATCAATCAAAGCCTTTGCTGTGGCTAGGAAGGGTCTGCCAAGGATGATGGATTCATCCATGCACTTCCCAGTCTCTAGGACTATGAAATCAGCAGGGATGTAATGGTCTTCAACCTTTTCCATAACATCCTCTACAAGTCCATAAGCTTGTTTTCTTGAATTGTCTACCATCTCTAGTGAGATTCTTGCAGCTTGTACCTTAAAGATCCCTAGCTTCTCCATTACAGAGAGAGGCATGAGGTTTATGCTTGACCCTAGGTCACACAGAGCCTTCTCGAAGGTTATGGTGCCTAATGTACAAGGTATTGAGAACTTTCCAGGGTCCTGTCTCTTTTGAGGTAATCTCTGCCTAGTCAAGTCATCCAGTTCTTTGGTGAGCAAAGGGGGTTCGTCCTCCCAAGTCTCATTTCCAAATAACTTGTCATTTAGCTTCATGATTGCTCCAAGGTACTTAGCAACTTGCTCTTCAGTGACATCTTCGTCCTCTTTAGAGGAAGAATACTCATCAGAGCTCATGAATGGTAGAAGTAAATTCAATGGAATATCTATGGTCTCAGTGTGAGCCTCAGATTCCCATGGTTCGTCATTAGGGAACTCATTGGAGGCCAGTGGACGTCCATTGAGGTCTTCCTCAGTGGCGATCACTACCTCTTCCTTCTCTCCAAATTTGGCCATGTTGATGGCCTTACACTCTCCTTTTGAATTCTCTTCTGTGTTGCTTGGAAGAGTACTAGGAGGGTGTTCAGTAACTTTCTTACTCAACTGACCCACTTGTGCCTCCAAGTTTCTAATGGAGGACCTTGTTTCAGTCATGAAACTTTGAGTGGTTTTGATTAGATCAGAGACCATGGTTGCTAAGTCAGAGTGGCTCTTCTTAGAATTCTCTGTCTGTTACTGAGAAGATGATGGAAAAGGTTTGCCATTGCTAAACCTGTTTCTTCCACTATTATTGTTGTTGAAACCTTGTTGAGATCTCTGTTGATCCTTCCATGAGAGATTTGGATGATTTCTCCATGAAGGATTATAGGTGTTTCCATAGGGTTCTCCTATGTAATTCACCTCTTCCATTTATGGGTTCTCAAGATCATAAGCTTCTTCTTCAGATGAAGCTTCCTTAGTACTGCTTGGTGCAGCTTGCATTCCAGACAGACTTTGAGAAATTATATTGACTTGCTGAGTCAATATTTTATTCTGAGCCAATATGGCATTCAGAGTATCAATCTCAAGAACTCCTTTCTTCTGATTCGTCCCATTGTTCACATGATTCCTTTCAGAAGTGTACATGAATTGGTTATTTGCAACCATTTCGATGAGTTCTTGAGCTTCTGCAGACGTCTTCTTCAGTTGAAGAGATCCTCCAGCAGAGCTGTCCAATGACATCTTGGACAGTTCAGACAGACTATCATAGAAGATACCTATGATGCTCCATTCAGAAAGCATGTCAGAAGGACACTTTCTAATCAATTTTTTGTATCTTTTCCAAGCTTCATAGAGGGATTTACCTTCCTTTTGTCTGAAGGTTTGGACTTCCACTCTAAGCTTACTCAATTTTTGAGGTGGAAAGAACTTTGCCAAGAAGGCATTGACTAGCTTTTCCCAAGAGTTCAGGCTTTCTTTAGGTTGTGAGTCCAACCATATCCTAGCTTTGTCTCTTACAGCAAAAGGGAATAGCATAAGTCTGTAGACCTCAAGGTCAACCCCATTGATCTTGACAGTGTCACAGATTTGCAGGAATTCAGCTAAAAACTGATGAGGATCTTCCAGTGAAAGTCCATGGAACTTGCAATTCTGTTGCATTAGAGAAACTAATTGGGCTTAAGCTCAAAGTTGTTTTCTCCAATGGCAGGGATAGAGATGCTTCTCCCATAGAAGTCGGGAGTATGTGCAGTAAAGTCACCAAGCACTTTCGTTACACTGTTGGCATTGTTGTTGTTTTCGGCTACCATGTCTTCTTCTTGTTTGAAGATTTCTGTTAGGTCCTCTACAGAGAGTAGTGCTTTAGCTTCTCTTAACTTTCGCTTCAAGGTTCTTTCAGGTTCAGGGTCAGCCTCAACAAGAATGCTTTTGTCTTTGCTCTTGCTCATATGAAAGAGAAGAGAACAAGAAAATATGGAATCCTCTATGTCACAGTATAGAGATTCCTTGAGATGTCAGAGGAAAAGAAGAATAGAAGGAGGAGGTAGAAGAAGAAGAATTCGAACTTATCAAGAGAGATAGAGTTCGAATTGTTGATAGTGAAGGAGTGTTAGTCCTTAAATAGAAGGATGTGAGAAGAGGGGAAGAATTTTCGAAAATAAAGTAAAAGATTTTAAAATAATTAAAAGAAATTTTGAAAATTTGGTGAATGATTTTCGAAAATTAGAGTTGGGAAAGAAATAAAATGATTTTGAAAAAGATTTTGAAATTAGAAATCAAAAAGATATGATTGAAAACTATTTTGAAAAAGATGTGATTAAGAAGATATGATTGAAAAGTTATGGTTTTAAAAAGATATGATTGAAAAACAATTAAAAAGATTTTATTTTTAAAATTAATGACTTGACTAATAAGAAATTTAAAAGATATGATTCAAACATTAAACCTTTCTTAACAGAAAAGGCAACATACTTGAAATGTTGAATCAAATCATTAATTGTAGGCAAGTATTTTTGAGAATAGAAAGAAATTGATTTTGAAAATATATGATTGAAAAGATATGGTTTGAAAAAGATTTGATTTTGAAAAAATTATGAAAACTTGAAAAAAAATTTAAATTAAAAACAAAATCTTCCCTCTTGCATCATCCTGGCGTTAAACGCCCAGAATGGTATCCATTCTAGTGTTTAACACCCAAAATGCTACCCTTTTGGGCATTAAACGCCAGTTTTCCTTCTTCACTGGGCATTTTGAACGCCCAGCTTTTTCTGTGTAATTCCTCTGCTGCATGTTCTGAATCTTCAATTCTCTGTATTATTGACTTGAAAAGACACAAATTAAAAAAAAAATTTTGAATTTTTAATGATGAGGAATAATCAAAATGAAACTAAGATCAAATAAACAATGCATGCAAGACACCAAACTTAGAAGTTTGTATACTATTGACACTAACAAATTGAGAATGCATATGAGAAACAACAAAACACTCAAAACAAGAGAATTTAAAGATCAGAGCAAGAAAATCATCAAGAACAACTTGAAGATCAATGAAGAACATAATGCATGTAATTTTTGAAAATTAGAAGAATAAAGACATCAATTGACACCAAACTTAAAATTAGACACTAGACTCAAACAAGAAACATAAAAATATTTTTGATTTTAAGATTTTATTAATTTTTTTTTTGTATTTTTCGAAAATTGAGTGGAAAAGAAAATAAGGATATCAAAATTCTTAATAAGAATTTCCAGGAATCATGCAATGTTAGTCTAAAGCTTTAATCTAAAAAGATTAGACATGGCTAGCCAAGCTTCAGCAGGACATTACATTCAAGAGCTAAATTGATGAGAATCAATCAGCTTTGGTGATGATGAAAACATCATCTGAAACTCTAGAATTCATTCTTAAGAACTCTGAAGAACAAAATAAAATAAAATTACCTAATCTAAGCAACAAGATGAACCGTCAGTTGTTCAAACTCGAACAATTCCCGGCAACGGCGCCAAAAACTTGGTGCACGAAATTGTGATCATCAATGGCACCATCAACATGGTACGCTCAATTGCAATCTCAACTCTTTATCACAACTTCGCACAACTAACCAGCAAGTGCACTGGGTCGTCCAAGTAATAAACCTTACGCGAGTAAGGGTCGATCCCACGGAGATTGTTGGTATGAAGCAAGCTATGGTCATCTTGTAAATCTCAGTCAGGCAGATTCAAATGGTTATGGAGGGTTAATGATTAAAAGATAAATAAAACATAAAATAAAGATAGAGATACTTATGTAATTCATTGGTGAGAATTTCAGATAAGCGTATGGAGATGCTTTGTCCCTTCCGTCTCTCTGATTTCCTACTATCTTCATCCAATCATTCTTACTCCTTTCCATGGCAAGCTGTATGTTGGGCATCACCGTTGTCAATGGCTACAGTCCCGTCCTCTCAGTGAAAATGTTCAACGCGCTCTATCACAGCACGGCTATTCATCTGTCGGTTCTCGATCATGTCGGAATAGAATCCAGTGATTCTTTTGCGTCTGTCACTAACGCCCCACAATCACGAGTTTGAAGCTCATCACAGTCATTCAATCCCTGAATCCTACTCAGAATACCACAGACAAGGTTTAGACCTTCCAGATTCTCAAGAATGGCCACCAATGGATTCTAGCTTATACCACGAAGATTCTGATTAAGGAATCCAAGAGATATCCACGCAAGCCTTGTTTGCATGTAGAACGGAAGTGGTTGTCAGGCACGTGTTCTTAAGTAAGAATGATGATAAGCATCACATAATCATCACATTCATCAAGTTCTTGAGTGCGAATGAATATCTTAGAACAAGAATAAGCTGAATTGAATGGAAAATAGTAGTAATTGCATTGATACTCGAGGTACAGCAGAGCTCCACAACTTAATCTATGGTGTGTAGAAACTCTACTATTGAAAATACATAAGAACAAGGTCTAGGCATGGCCGAGAGGCCAGCCCCCATGATCTAAGAACTAGACGTCCAAAGATGATCCGAAGATCTAAAGTGATCCAAAGATGAAAATACAATAGCAAAAGGTCCTATTTATAAAGAACTAGTAGCTTAAGGTTTACAAAAAATGAGTAAATGACGTAAAAATCCACTTCTGGGCCCACTTGGTGTGTGCTTGGGCTGAGCATTGAAGCTTTCATGTGTAGAGACTTTTCTTGGAGTTAAACGCCAGCTATTGTGCCAGTTTGGGCGTTTAACTCCCACTTTTGTGCCAGTTCCGGCATTTAACGCTGGGAATTCTAAAGCCGACTTGGAACGCCTGTTTGGGCCATCAAATCTCGAGAAAAGTATGGACTATTATATATTTCTGGAAAGCTCTGGATGTCTACTTTCCAACGCAATTGAGAGTGCGCCAATTGGGCTTCTGTAGCTCCAGAAAATCTACTTCGAATGCAGGGAGATTAGAATCCAACAGCATCTGCAACCCTTTTCAGCCTCTGAATCAGATTTTTGTTCAGGTCCCTCAATTTCAGCCAGAAGATACCTAAAATCACAGAAAACACAAAAAATCATAGTAAAGTCTAAAAAAGTGAATTTTAAATAAAAACTAATAAAAATATAATAAAACTAGCTAAAATATACTAAAAATATACAAAAAATAATGCCAAAAAGCGTATAAATTATCCGCTCATCACGCACGCGTTAGGCACGCGCACACGTCGTTGAGCGAACTCCAATTTACGCGCACGCGTGAGCCATGCGTGTGCATCACTCCTTGCTGATTGTGTCCTTTATTTCTTGCGCTCCTTCCATTTTTGTAAGCTTCCTCTCCATCCTCCAAGCCATTCCTGCCCTATAAAGCCTGAAATCATTGAACACACAGATCACGGCATCGAATGGTAGAGAGGGGAATTAAAATACACAAATTAGAGGCTTAGGAAGCAATTTTTCAACCATAAAACAAAACTAGGAAGGAACTGTAAAACCATGCAATTTGTATGAATAAGTGCGCAAAGGTTTGATAAAAACCACTCAATTAAGCACAAGATAAACCATAAAATAGTGGTTTATCATTCCTCCCTTCTTTGGCACAACCTGTACTGGGCTCACCCATGAGCTATCAGAGATTGGGTATATGATTCCAGCATTCCATAGCTTCATTACTTCTTTTTGAACCACCTCCTTCATGGTTGGGTTAAGTCTTTTTTGGGGTTTAACTACAGACCTTTAATCTTCCTCCATTAGAATTTTATGCATACAAATGGCAGGGCTTATGCCCTTTATATCATCAATCATCTAACCCAAGGCTGTCTTGTGAGCTTTCAATACTTCAATCAGCTTTGTTTCTTCTTCTATGTTCAAGGAGGAGTTTATGATCACTGGCAGGGCCTCTGCTTCCCCAAGAATTACATATTTGAGATGAGGGGGGAGAGGCTTTAACTCCTGCTTTGGCTTCTCCTCTGCCTTGCTTTCAAAAGAGATTTCCACCACTTCCTCTTCTATGAAACCTTGTTCCACCTCTATTTCCACTTATTGTTCTTCCTGGTTGTTATCTTCTAGTAGCTCCTCTTCCACTTCTTCTATCATTTCCACTCTCATGTGCTTTTCCTTCTCTAGAGAATACTACATGTCTTTGAAGACATTGATGATCATCTTTTCATCATGCACCCTGAGGGTCATCTCTCTTTTCTCCACATCAATAATGGCTCTTGCTGTTGCTAAGAAAGGCCATCCCAATATGATTGAACTATGTCCCTCTTCTTTCATGTCCAGGATAACAAAGTCAGCAGGGAAAATGAATTCTCCAATCTTCACTAATAAATTTTCTATAACCCCATTTGGTATCTTGAGTGATTTGTCAGCCATTTGGAGTGACATCATGGTAGCCTTGACTTCATTTATTTCAAGCTTCTTCATTAGTGAGAGGGGCATTAAATTGATGTTGGCTCTTAGGTCACAGAGAGCTTTGTCCAATGTTCTGTTGCCTATAGTGCATTATAGGATAAAGCTTCCTAGTTCTTTGAGCTTTGGGGGAAGACCTCTTTGGATGACAGCACTGCATTCCTGGGTTAAAATCACTGTCTCCTTCTCATTACAGCTTCTTTTCTTATTGATGAGCTCTTTGAGGAATTTTGCATACAGAGGCATTTGTTCTAGAGCTTCAGCAAGTGGAATATTGATCTCCAGCTTCTTAAACACTTCTAGGAACTTAGGGAACTGTTGGTCTTTGATCTCCTTTTGTAACCTCTGAAGGTATGGCAAAGGAGGGGTATAAGTCTTCACTAACTTCATCAGTTATTATGATGGCTCCTCCATAATCTGCTTCCCCTTCTTTGAAGCTTGAGGTTCCTCTTTTTCCTTGAGCCTTTCTTGGTTCTTTTCTTCAATTGTCACTTGCTCTTTACTGCTGGTCTTTTCATCCTCTATTGGCTTCTTGGTGGCTTCTTTGTCATTTACCAAAGTTTTTCCACTCCTTAATTGGATTGCCTTGCATTCTTCCTTGGGGTTAGGAATGGTGTCACTTGGTAATACATTGGGTGTTCTCTCAACTACTGCTTGCTTGGACAATTGACTAATCTACCTCTCTAGATTCCTTAGTGAAGCTTCATGGTTCTTGTTGGCTAGCTCTTGATGTTTCATCATCTTCTCCATCATCATCTCCAAGTTGGAGATCCTTTGAGCTTCTGGGGGTGGTTGTGGTTAATTGTAGGATGTGGATGGTGGATGATAGTTATTTTGGTTAGTGGATGAATTGTTGGGTGGATAGTAGTTGGGTTGAGGTTGGTTGTTTTGTGGTTTTCTGTATTAGTTTTGGTTAGTATTTTGATGGTTTGTGTTTCTGGAATTCTTTTAGTTTGAGTTTCTTTGCCAAGGTTGTTGGTTTTGGTTGTCTCCCTGTCTTAGATTTGGATGGTTCCTCTAGGATGAGTTATAAGTGTCTCCACGAAACTCATTCTGACTGGAACCTTGATTGTGCACATACTGGACTTGTTCTTGCTACTGCTCTTCATAGTTTTCCTTATTTTGACCCCCATGTAGGTGATGGTTGACTTGTATTCACTGCTGCAACTTGGAGGCCATCAATCCTCTTGGCCATCACCTCCATCTGTTGTTGGATTTGTTGATGCATCATCTTGTTTTGATCTAAGATGGTATCCACACCTTCCAGCTCCAATACACCCTTCCTTTGAGTTGGTTGGCGTTGCCTTTGATGACCATAGAAGTATTGGTTATTTGTTACAGTGTCAATGAGGTTCTGAGCCTCCTCAGCTGCCTTCATGAGTTGTACTGAGCCTCCAACAGAATAATCAAGTGCTTCTTGAGCTCTTAGTGTCAATCCTTCATAGAAGTTTTGGAGTCTATCCCGTTCATTAAACATTTCTGGTGGGCACTTTTTGATTAGAGCTTTGTATCTCTCCCAGACATCATACAATAACTCTCCATCCATCTGAGTGAATGTTTGGACCTCTGTTTTTAGTCTAATGATCCTTTGGGGGGGATAAAACTTGGCTAAGAACTTGTTCACTAGATCTTCCTAATTATTGATGCTTTCTTCTGAAAATGACTCCAACCATTGAGCAGCTTTGTCTCTCAGGGAAAATGGAAACAGCAACAATTTGTAAATGTCAGGATGCACACCATTGGTTTTAACTGTGTCACATATCCTTAGGAAGTTGGATAGGTGTTGGTTTGGATCTTCCAAGGGACCTCCTCGATAAGAACAGTTGTTTTGCACCAATGTGATGAGTTGAGGCTTCAATTCAAAGTTGTTTACATTAACATTTGGAGTAAGTATGCTACTCCCACAGTGCCTTGGATTAGGTAAAGTATAGGAGGCTAGAACCCTCCTTTGAGGCTGGCCATTATTATTAGCCACTACCTCTGGTAGATTAGGAGCGTTTCCTTCCATCTCCTGGTTCTTTTCCTCTGATTTCTCTCCACCAATGACTCCCTTTCCTCTGGCTTCTCTTTTTATTCTTCGAAGAGTTCTCCCATCAATGTCACCAGAGGTGGAGACCTCTCTCCTTGCTTCTATCATACACACAAAACCAGAAACCAAGAAACACAATCCACTCTATTGCTAGAGTTATGCTAAGGTTAGTTTAAACAAAAATTCAAACAGTTAGTGTGCTTAGTAAAAAGAAAAGAAAAAAATAAAAGAAAAAGTGCTTAATCTAGATTATCACCTTACTTAATCATTGTCAATCTTTATCAATCTCCGACAACAGTGCCAAAAACTTCATGAGGGAAAAACAATTCCACACAAACTCACCTGCAAGTGTACTAGGTCCCATCAAGTAGTAATAACTCACAAGAGTGAGGTCGATCCCACAGGGATTGATGGATTGAGAAATTTTAGTTAGGTGATGAATTTAGTTAAGCGAATATTTGGTGATTTGAGTGATTTTGATTAACAGAAGCTAAATTGCAAGTAAGTAAAAATGCAGAAGGTAAATTGGACAGAAAAGTAAAGTGCAGAAGAGATAAATTGTAGAAACTTAAAGTGCAAGAAAGTAAAAGAGCTGAAACTTAAGTTGCAAGAAAAGTAAATTGCAGAAACTTAAGGTGCAAAAAATGTAAATTGCTGAATCTAATTTGCTGGGAAATGTAAATTGCTTGAAGAATTAAAGGGATTTTGGTGTTGGGAGTCAGAATTTAACAAGGAAAATGAAAATTAAAGTAAATTAGAGAGCTCTAAGATGAAGAGATTCAGCTCAGTAGCAAAACATAAATGGAAAATTGCTTGAAGAAATAAACAGCAAGAAAACTTAGCTTAATTATGAAATTTTAAATGAGAAACTGAAGATCGAAGAAGAGCAATGAGATTAGAAAGCAGATCTAGATCTCAATCACTCCCTTGACCAAACAAAAAAGAAATTACAGAAGAAATGAAAATGAAAACAACAAAGAAGATCTTGATCCAATTCTCTAATTCTCAGAACTAAAAGAAAGGAGAGCAAAGATGATTCTCAGATCAAGAAGCTCAATGGAGTTCTTCAATTTGAATTCAAAAACCTAATATAGAAAGTAGAAGTTTCAGAAGAAAGAAAATGAAAACCGAAAGCAAACTAGATCTAATCCCAATTCCAAAATTCAAAACAAATGAAAATTAAAAGTGAAAAATTAAAATGAGCTAAAAGTCTTTACAAATCAAATTAACTCCTATTTATACACTTTCTATTTTGGTCTTCAGACCTTGGAATGGGCCTTTCGATTTTGGATTTGAAGAAGCAATGGATCTGGATGGCATTTCATTGAAAATGGGTTGGAGGCATGCTCTAGTGGAGCGCTCCGTTGGCTTTTGTGAATGCTAAGTTCACTTAGCATTGTGTGCCTTGTCACGTGCCAATCCTTCTTGACTAGTGTTCACTCTTTGAATGCTACGTTCAAATTGTGAACGCTACACTTGATGCTGAGCGTTCCTCCCTATGAGAAGCACGAGAAAGTTGGCCATAGTGAACGTTACGTTCACTTTTTCAAACGTTGCTTCCTTGGCCAAAAATTTGGTGCGCTATAGCGTTTCGTTGCCTTCCTTTGAGCGCTGGGCCTTGCTCCCTTGGTGCTCCCTCTTGATTGAGCACGAAAAAGGTGAAGAAAGGTAACGTAGCGTTCACTTTTTTGAACGCTACCTTGGTTGATTACTTTGATGTGCCTTGCTTCCTCGCCAAGAATCACGAAAAAGTTGCCACAAGAGAACGCTACATTCTAATTTCCAAACGCTACCCCTTGTTTGCTTTGAGCCTAGTGGTATGCAAAATTATGATTCACACTTTTCATAACTCTGCATAGCTGACCATCAAGTGCACTGAGTCGTCCAAGTAATACCTTACATGAGTAAGGGTCAATCCCATGGAGATTGTCAGCTTTAAGCAAGCTATGATCATCTTGTAAATCTCAGTCAGGCAGATTCAAATGGTTCTGAGGTTTGAAAGTAAAAAGAACAATAAAGCATAAAATAAAATAAAGTCACTTATGTAGTTTCTTGGTCAGAATTTTAGATAAGTGTTTGGAGATGCTTTGTTGCCTCTGAACCTCTGCTTTCCTACTATCCTCATCCAATCATGCATACTCCCTTCCATGGCAGGCTGTATGTTGGTGGATCACCGTTGTCAATGGCTACCATCCGTCCTCTCAATGAAAACATGTCCTCTACGGCTTCTCGCATGGCTAATCAGTTGTCGGTTCTCGATCGTGTCGGAATAGAATACATTTATTCTTTTGCACACTGTCACTACGCCCAACGGTCACAAGTTTGAAGCTCGTCACATTCATCCCATCCCAGATCCTACTCGGAATACCACAGACAAGGTTTAGACTTCCGGATCTTAAGAATGCTGCCAATTGGTTCTAGCTTATACCAAGAAGGTTCTAACGTCACAAATTCGAATGCTCTATTGTCAGGAGAGGTGATTCAAATCCGTGGGTCAGAGACCAAAGAGAATATACTCCAGCTGTCGTCCAATGACTACATTGAACATCATGTAGACCGCTTTGTGGTTGTCAGGCACGCGGATCTTGGCTAAGCGAGTAACGAAGATTGAGTGATTGTTACGGGTCACCCCTTCATTCTGACTTAACTGAATTAAGTACAAGAGTATATCTTGGAGGAGAAGTAGGCATGAATTGAATAGAAAAACAATAATACTTGCATTAATACTCGAGGAATAGCAGAGCTCCTCACCTTAATCTATGAGGTGTAGAAACTCCACCGTTAAAAATACATAAGAACAAAAGGTCCAGGCATGGCCGAATGGTAAAAAGTGCTAATTATACTAAATTAGTAAAAAGGGTTCGAAGAACTCCCAAAAGGTCAAAGACTCCAAATACAATAGTAAAAAGTGCTAATTATACTAAACTAGTAACCTAGGTTTACAGAAAATGAGTGGATAGTGCAGAAATCCATTTTCGGGGCCCACTTGGTGTGTGTTTGGGTTGAGCCTTGAAGCTTTCACGTGCATAGGCCATCCTTGGAGTTAAACGCCAGCTTTGGTGCCAGTTCTAGCGTTTTACTCCAGAAAAGGGTCTCTGGTGGGTGTTTAAATGCCAGTTTGACCATCAAATCTCGAGAAAAGTATGGACTATTATCCATTGCTGGATAGCCCAGGATGTTTACTTTTCAACGCAATTGAGAGTGCGCCAATTGGGCTTCTGTAGCTCCAGAAAATCCACTTTGAGTGTAGGGAGGTCAGAATCCAACAGCACCTGCAGTCCTTTCTCAGCCTCTGAATCAAATTTTTGCTCAGGTCCCTCAATTTCAGCCAGAAAATACTTGAAATTATAGAAAAACACACAAACTCATAGTAAAGTCTAGAAATGTGATTTTTGCATGAAAACTAATAAAAATATATTAAAAAGTAACTAAAACATACTAAAAACTACCTAGAAACAATGCCAAAAAGCATATAAATATCACCTAGCTTCCCTTGGTTGAGAGGAACAAGAATGTTACCAAGAGTGAATGTGGCGTTGGAATTTTTGAACGCCACCTTGGTTTGCTTCGTGCTTGCTGCGAGCCTTCCTTCCTTGGCTTGACAATCCACGAAAAAGGTGGATATTGTGAACGTAGCATTCACTTCTTTGAACGCGGATCCTCGCTGAGCCTTCCTCTTGGTGCGCTACATTCAAAACATTGAACTCCACTTAGTTGAGCCTTCTCCCCAAGGCTTGAGAGGCACGAGAATGTTGCCTAAAAGAAACGCTACGCTCTCATTCTCGAACGCTAGCCTTCTTGGTATGTTGGTTCCTTCTTTGAGTACAACATTTTATTGTCATGGGCCATGCTTTTAAAAGCGTGGCCTAAGGTTCAAAGCGTGCTCAAACTTCAAAGTGTGCCAAAAATTCTTCTTTCCTCTTTTTCATCATTTCTGCACCTTCAAGCAACCAAACAACTAATCAAAGTCCCACCAAAATCACTAGATCCTTGCATCATTTATAAAATCAATCAATTCTAGCATAAAACCTATGATTTTGTGAAAAATAAATGATGTTTAATTGATTCAACATAATCATCAAAATCCACTCTAATTACTTACTTATTGTGCAAGAAAGTGCATAAAACTTAATGAAACTAATGAAAAATGCTTGTAGAACTAGCATAAGATGACTTGTCATCATCAATTCATGGCACTCAGAGGAGATAAAAACTCCTCCCAATTCAAAAATGAACTTGAAGAAGACAATGATTCTGATGATGCATGTCCAGTGTTTAAGGAGGGTGCAAGATTTGGGAAGTTACATCTTAAGGTTGATATAAAGTTTGCCACAAAGTGAGACTTTAGAGAAGTTGTTCAAGAATACATAATTCAATAGGGTGGGCACAAAATGCTGAAGAAGAATGATAGCTTAAGGTGCAAGGCAGTTTGTAAGATTGAGGAGTATCCTTGGGTGGCTTATGCATCAAGGGACCATGAAAACACTTTTTGGTAAATTAAAACCTTTAACAATGACCACACCTGTCCTAGAGAAGATAGAAATAGAGCTGCCAATAGAAACTGGGTCTGTAGCAAGCTTGTCAAGAAGGTTAGAAAATACCCTAACTTCTTACACTATGAGGCTATGACTTATTTCAAGACATGGTTTGACTTGATACTAAACAAGAACTCAATCTTAAAGCCTTTGATGGATGCTAGAAGTGTGGTGTATGGTGATGAAAAGAAACAGTATAGAATGGTTAGAAATTATAATTTGACACTGCTAAAGACTAATGTTGGATCAACTGTCCAGATATCAAAAATACCCTAGCCAGATGGTGAAGTCTTATTTGATAAGATGTATATTTGTTTAGAAGGTTGTTGAGTGGATTCAAAGTTGGCTGCTGTCCCTTGATTGACTTAGATGGTGCATTCCTAAAGACTCAACTTGGAGGCCAGATTCTATCAGCTGTAGGCCATGATGCTAACCATCATATCTATGTAATTGCTTGGGCAATTGTTGGCATAGAAAACAAGAAAAATTGGAAATAGTTCTTGGAGTTATTGCATTAAGACTTAGGATACTACAAGGACCATGACTGGTGCTTTTATCTCGGGTATGCAGAAAGTATTGTTATCTTAAATTGTTAATTAATATACTTATTTTAATTTGAATGGTTATTTATGCAATAGAATGACATGAGTAGATTAATATAATGGTTAGGGATGTTGACAGATACTATATATTGACACGAGTAAGAGTCGGAGTAACTGCTTTAATAAAATAATAATTTAATTACCCAGAATAGGTTTGAAAATTTAAAAATGATAATTAGAAAATTTAAAGGCAAAATTTGAATTCAATAATTTTTTTGAGTGGGAAAATGTATTTTTTGCAAAAAAGTTTTGTAAAAAATTGCATACCAATACTTAAGCCGGCAGTACTGGTTTTAGTCTATTCAGTACTATTTATTGGGAAAAATAATATTTTGAAATTGAATTTATTGATTTTGAAAGATAAAGATAATTAAGAATTAAAAACCGGGTGCTAATCTTAAAGGTTTTGACCCAAAGTTGAGCCAAACGGACCAAAAATGCTAATGGGTTGGACCAGACCCAAGTTAGACCCAAACCCAACATATATAAATACCTTTTAATGAGCATTCAGCTCATTCTTACTCTAAATCAAAGAGTGGGGTGCTGATTTGAGAAGAGAGGAGAAGAGGGTTTTTGATGACCGGAATTCACTACCCTCATATAATGAATCCGTTCTTTGGCAAGCGCACCAACTTGTCGTCAAGTAATAACCCACAATGGAGTGGGATCGTATCCATAGAGATTAATTGGATTAAGCAAGCAATAGTTGATTAATTATCCTAGTTAGACGATTTAATTTTGAGTGATAAGCAACAAGAAAAGTAAATGACATGAAAGTAAAAGAAAGCAATAAAGTGCCAGAAAGTAAATGGCAAGGAAAGTAAAGTGCTGGAAATGTAAAGTGCAGAAAATGTAAATAACCACAAAGTAAATAAAAGAAAGAAAGATAAAATAAACATTAGGATTAAGAGATATTGCATTCTCCGGATTAATTGATTTCATCTCATCTTCAATCATGCAACTCATTGACCTATTGGCAATCATGATTGATTGAGCCCCAATTCCTTGGTGACTCAATCTCTCAAATCATGATCAATAGCCAATTTCTTGGTCTAATTGCTCATGAGAAGAGATGAAGCTTGTTCCCTGATTATACCACACATCCTCATAGGTCCAAGTAGAGGGAGGATTATATATCACCATATCCAAACACCAAAACCCAGATCCTACTCAAGTGTGAGAAAGGATTTCAAGTATGGTTTTATGATTCCTCTTCCAAGGTTCCCATACAACCCAAATACATTCAATCTCTTTTTCAAGATAATTGAATGCTAGAATGAAGAACGAAATCCCTTATAGTAAATCAAAGAGAGATGAAGAGAAGAAGAAGAATAAAAATAATCAATCCATTGAAAAATAATAGAGCTCTCTTTCCCAATGGAAAGAGTTAGTAATTCATAACTAAAATATTTACAAAGTAAGAAAGAAAAGAGAAGAAATTGATGGTGAATGGAGAGGGTCCTAAGACTTCCCCCAATCCAGCATGCCTAATTCTATGAACTAAGGCCTTTATATAGGGTCTCCTAAATTACAAACTTAAATGAAATTAAAAGCAAATTACAATGAAATGAAAATAAACTATTCTAGATTCTTCTTGTGGCCTTGATTGGTTGACAATTGTGGCTTGAATGAGAGTTGGAGTGGGCTTGGTTGAAGGTTGGGGGCTGTAGGAAGAAGTTGGTGTGTTGTTCAAAGTGCCACTCCCACTTGATTTTGCCCTTTGGAGTATGACCCACTTTGCAATGTTGAAAGTATGGAGTTAGTTGGAACTAGAAATGAATGTCCAGTGATGCATGAAAACTTGTCTCTCAACAAATTTCCCTTCGGCAAGTATACCAAATTTGTCGTCAAGTAAAAACTCACAATAGAGTAAGGTTGAATCCCATAGGGATTGATTGGTCAAGCAACTTTAGTTGGAAGAGTATGCTAGTTGAGCTAAACAGAGTGCAGTTTGAGAATTACAGAAAATTAAATGGCGGAAAAGTAAATAGCAGAAAATAAAGTGCAGAATCTTAAATGGGGATTTGGGATAATGAGCATGAAAATAAATGACAGAAAATAAAGAGAATGGGTAAGATCATAAATGGGGAATTTATTGGGCTCAGGAGATGTTGTACTCTCCGGATCAAGTTCATTTTCATCTCTTCCTCAATCAATGCATCTATTGATCTCCTTGGCAATCTTAGGTGATTAGATTCCAATTCCTTGATAATTCAATCTCTCTAAGCTTGAACAATTGCCTAATTCCTTGATTTAATTGCTCATGGAAAGAGATGAAGTATGGTCACTGATTATACCACATGTATTTCCAAATCAAAGTGTTGGGAGGATTACATGTCACTATATTCGCCCAGACCCCAATTTGGTCCAACATGAGAAAGCAATTCTAGCATGATCTCCTCATCCATTTTCCAAGGCTCAAAGAAGATCCAATTATGGTGAGTTTCTTTTCCAAGACAACTAACCAATTGAATTAAGATCGAAAGCTTTCTAGTAAATCAAAAGAGAAGAAAGACGAAGAGAATGAAAACTATAATTGATCCATCAAATTACAACAGAGCTCCTTAACCCAATGAAAGGGGTTTAGTTTTTCATAGCTCTAGAAATGGAAAATGGCCGAAAAAAATACATCCCAGCTAAAAGGCATGGGCATTAGTGAAGTTAACGTTAAGTGACATTGTGGGTTTGATAACGTTAATGGCAATCACAATTTCACTAATGTTCCAACCCCATATAGCCTACGTTAACTCCAAAGTTAGTGGCACTAATGTGACCGCTAACGTTGCCTTGTAAATCTTTGCTAGCGTTATTGGGACTCACCTTTCCCAATAACGTTGGCTTATAATCCTTCGCAAGCGTTATTGGGACTCACCTTTCCCATTAACGTTGCCTTATGCCCTTTGTCCCTACATTAGAGTTCACGTTAGTGTAACTAACGTGGCTCTTAACGTGGCTATGCCTCACCTTCGAGAGCGTTAGTGACACTTACCTTTGTCACTAACGCTCAAAGTGCCCCTACTCTCCATGTTAGAGCTCACGTTAACTAAGTTAACGTGGCCACTAACGTGGTAGTAATGCCATCTTCCAACGTTAGTGACAAAGGTGAGTGTCACTAACGTTGGCTCATCAATCTCAGCTCTACGTTAACTTTCACGTTAGTGGTCTTAACGTGACTACTAACGTTGGCATTGTTCCTCTCTTCCACGTTAGAGTTCACGTTAATTAAGTTAACGTGACTCTTAACGTGGCTTATTGCCAAATCTTGGAACGTTAGTGGTATTCACGTTTACCACTAACGTTGGAGCTTTCTTTTCTTTCCACGTTAACTACCACGTTAACTTAGTTAACGTGGCAATTAACATGGGCTTATGATGGCTTCGTGGGCGTTATTGGTGATCACTTTTCTCATTAACGTTGCAAGATATTTACCATTCCACGTTAGTGGTCACGTTAACTAGATTAACGTGAGTACTAACGTGGTTCTTCCTTGATTCCTTTGTCCTGAAATCAAGCAAATAAAGTGCATCAAAGCTCTAGCCAAAGTCATGAGATTATGCATCATCAATTTATCATTCAATTCTAGCAAAATCCTCATGAAATCATGTGAAATTCACAAATAGTTGCTTGAATCAAGGTGTAAGTGTATTTTCATCCAAAACTTGCCTTATTCACTAAGAAAATGCATGAAACTACCTTAAAATAGTAAAGAAAAGGTCAGTGAAACTGGCCTAGATGCCCTGGCATCACAACACCAAACTTAAATCTTGCTTGTCCCTAAGCAAGTACTGAAACATAGGAAGAATGAATGAAAGAGCAAGAAGATAATATAGAAGTAGAATTCCTAGTTTATGGGGTTTCATGCATAGCAACTTAGGTTCTTTCCTTTACTAGGTTTCAGGCCGTTATCAAATCCTTGATCACTCTCTTGATTACATCCTTTGAGACTTCTTAATTGTTGATCCTTCCTTCTTTTCCAAGGTTTATTACATTCTTCTTTTGGCTAAGTGCTCTGTAAGAGGGCGACTCTTTATGATAAGCTTTCAGTCAACACTCCTGAAGTTGGCTCAAGGTGCTGGGTGTTAAGACACCCCTACGGACTTACTCCCCCAAGTCTCTTTCCCTCATACATACACACCACAGGCACATGGTTTGTTATTTTTCTTTCTTGAGACCTTGGTGTCCAGCACCTCTTTGGGTTAATAAGTGTTCTGTAGCAAAGATCACTCTTGATAGTGGACTTTCAGCTGATAATCCCGGATCAGTTAATCCAAGTTACCAAGTGATGAGGCACCCCTAAGAGCTTATTCATCCAAGCATATCCCTTGCACATGAACACCACAGACACATGCCTCAATCTTAAAACTCTTGGTGCCTAGCATTGTTTCTTATTGTGTTTCTTTCCTTTTCACTTTTATTGCTCTTTCTCTTTTCTTATTGGGATCTTATTATTTAGTTAGTCTTATAAGATGTGTTTCAAGTATAGGATTCAGGGTAGTAGTTGCCTTCTTTCCTTGTTTGATGAACCAACTTAGCTTACTAATCATCCTACCACAAACATTCAGAACCTACTTCATGAAATAACTCCACTCTTGTTCTTTTCATAGTATTTTCTTTTTGATTAACTTAAAGGACAAGCATACAAGTATGAAAGACGAACATGCAGAAAGGACATTAGACTAGCACACTTGGGTGTGAATAAAAAGGAACAAGCAGAGTATGAAGGTTCTATTCAATCATTTTTCAATTAGAGTTCGACATTTCGAGATAGTTTGATACAACCTCATGATGTCTTCCTTGGTATTCTCATCCTAGCATTTGCATCCTTGTCTGTTTCCTCGGATGATGAGGTATGATCATTTCCTAAGATTGATTGAATTCCTACAACACTATGGAGAGTTGCTTGTTTCCCCAAGCACTTGAAAAAGGGTTAGCATGCACGTGTGCTTGTGAGCTTCTGAACTTAATTTGGTGTGTGAACACCAAACTTAGCTCTTTGTTTACTTCGACAAATTGAATGCATGCAGAAACCTTGTGTGCTTTTTATTAAGAAACAACTATGAGTTAAAAAGATAAACTATGCATTAGAGGTTAAACCTCTGTCAAGTAAGTTCTCTGGTTGCTAGAGCAATGTTTCACCACTGAAGGGTTGCAATGCACTCTTTAGCTGGAGTTTTTGGTAGAACACCAAACTTAGAGTCCTATATTCACCCTTGAATTGTTTTTGGTGTGTAACACCAAACTTAGCTCCTCACACTACAGAGAATCCAACTTGAAATTTTTATTGAAAGACTCATGAAAAGAGAATTACCTCAGGTTGGGTTTCCTTCCAGCAGAGCGCTTTTTTAGCGTCACTAGCTCGACGGTTCTTTCCTTAGTTGAGGTTATACTTCTGTTTGGGGGTTTCCCCCATGCTGCCCAAATAGTGTTTAAGACTTTGTCCATTCACAGTGAATCTTCTCTTTGAGCCTTCTTCCATGATTTCTATGTGTCTATAAGGTGAGACTTTTGTGACTAGAAAGGGCCCCGACCATCTTGATTTGAGTTTCTCAGGAAAGAGTTTCAGTCTGGAGTTGTAAAGAAGCACATATTGCCCTTCTTCGAAACTTCTTGGTGCCAGGTTAAGATCATGTCTCCTTTTTGCTTTTTCCTTATAAATCTTGGTATTTTCATAGGCTTGAGTCCTAAACTCTTCCATTTCTTGAAGCTGCGAAACCCTCTTCTCACCAGCAGCAGTGCTGTCTAGGTTCAGTGTTTTAAGAGCCCAGGAGGCCTTGTGCTCCAGCTCTAATGGCAAGTGACAGGCCTTGCCGTATACCAGTTGATATGGGGACATCCCAATTGATGTTTTGAAGGCTGTCATGTATGCCCAAAGAGCATCATCTAGCTTCTTTGCCCAGTCCTTTCTTGATATCCCCACAGTCTTTTCCAAGATCCTTTTCAACTCTCGGTTAGATATCTCTGTTTTCCCACTTGTTTGGGGATGATAAGGTGTGGTAACCTTATACTTCACCCCATATCTTAGGAGTAGGGTTTCTAATGGTCTATTGCAGAAATGGCTCCCTCCATCACTGATGAGGGCTCGTGGGACTCCAAATCTGGTGAAGATATTCCTTCGAAGAAAGTTTATGACTACCTTGTTGTCATTGGTTGGGATTGCCACGGCCTCCACCCACTTAGATACATAATCTATTGCCACCAAGATATACTTGTTCGAATATGAGGGTAGAAATGTTCCCATGAATTCGATCCCCCATACGTCGAACAGTTCAAGCTCTAGAATGTATTGTTGTGGCATCTCATTTTTCTTGGGCAGATTGCCAGCCCTTTGGCACTCGTTGCAGCTTCTCACCAATTCCTTAGCATCCTTGAAGATAGTGGGCCAGAAGAACCAACATTGCAGTACCTTTGTGGCAGTTCTTTCTCCTCCAAAATGACATCCATAGCTAGCACTATGACAACTCCATAGGACCTCTCATCCTTCTTCTTCTGAGATGTATCTCTTAAGGATTCCATCTGAGCATTTCTTGATGAGATAGGGTTCATCCCAAATGAAATACATAGCATCATTGATGAGTTTTCTTCTTTGATATTTGTTGATTCCAGGGGGTAAGTCACCGGCTGCTTTAAAATTGGCAATATCTGCAAACCATGGTGCTTTGTGAACCATCATTAATTGTTCATTCGGGAAAGACTCATTTACACTTGTATCATGGGTATCATCTTTCTCACAAAAGATTTTGGATAGATGATTTACTACCTTGTTCTCCATACCCTTTTTGTCTCTAATATCGATGTTGAATTCCTGCAATAATAAGATCCATCTAATTAGTCTTGGTTTTGATTCCTGTTTGGCAAATAGATATTTGAGTGCTGTGTGATCAGTGAAAACAATAACTTTAGAGCCAATAAGGTATGATCTAAATTTGTCAAATGCAAAAACTATTGCCAGCAACTCCTTTTCGGTGGTGGTATAATTCCGTTGAGCATCATTGAGGTCCTTGCTGGCATAGTATATGACATGCACCAAATTCTCTTTTCTCTGTCTTAACACTGCCCCAACTGTGAAATTAGATGCATCGCACATCAATTCGAATGGTAGATTCCAATCAGGTGGGGTGATGATAAGGGTAGAGGATAGCCTATTTTTCAAGTTTTCAAATGCTAGCATGCATTTCTCATCAAAGATAAATGGTGTATCAGACATTAGGAGCTTTCTTAAGGGCTTATCTATCTTTGAAAAATCTTTAATTAACCTTCAATAAAAACCAGCATGTCCCAGAAAGCTCCTAATTTCCTTGATGTCACTTGGTGGAGGTAATTTTTCAATTAGCTCCACCTTAGCTCTGTCTACCTCAATGCCTTGGTTAGAGACTTTATGGCCAAGGACTATTCCATCTATCACCATGAAGTGACATTTTTCCCAATTCAAGACTAAGTTGGTCTCTTGACATCTTTTTAATACCAAGGCAAGATGGTTTAGGCAATTAAGAAAGGAATCTCCGAATACTGAGAAGTCATCCATGAAAACTTCAATGAACTTCTCTATCATATCTAAGAAGATGGAAAGCATGCAGCGTTGAAAAGTTGCAGGTGCATTACATAGCCCAAATGGCATGCGCCTATAGGCAAACACTCCATAGGGGCAGGTGAATGATGTTTTCTCTTGGTCTCTTGGATCAACCATTATTTGGTTATATCCTGAATAACCATCTAAAAAATAATAGTATGCATGTCCTGCAAGTCTTTCCAGCATCTGATCCATGAAAGGGAGTGGAAAATGATCTTTTCTTATGGCTTCATTGAGCTTTCTGTAGTCAATACACATCCTCCATCCTGTGACGGTTCTTGTAGGGATTAGCTCATTTCTTTCGTTGGGCACCACAGTGATTCATCCTTTCTTGGGAACCACTTGAACTGGGCTGACCCATGGGCTATCTGATATTGGATAGATTACTCCTCCCTGCCACAACTTCTTGACTTCTTTCTGTACTACTTCCTTCATAGCTGGATTTAACCTTCTTTGGGGCTGAATGGAAGGTTTGGCATCCTCCTCCAAAAGTATTTTATAAATGCATATGGCTGAGCTGATTCCCTTCAAGTCAGCGAGTGTCCATCTAATGGCATCCCTATGTTTTTGTAATACTTGAAGCAACCTTTCCTCTTGTTCTTGGCTGAGGGCTGAGTTTATAATCACTAGATAACTTCTATTTTCTCCTAAGTATGCGTACTTGAGAGTGGGTGGCAGTGTCTTCAGCTCAAGTTTGGATACTTCTTTTCTTTCATCCTTTTCTTCTAGTGTGCCTTGAACATGCATTTCAGCTGTTGCAGCCTCTTCGCTTGATGTTAATTCTTCTTCTGTTAATGCTTCAAGTTCTTCTTCAAGAGTTTCTTGCACCAAAGCCTCCACCGAATCCAACCTCATACATTCTCCCAATGAGTTGTGTGGGTAACTCATGGCCTTAAACACATTGAATGTCATTTTCTCCTCATGTAATCTAAGGACAGTTCACCTTTTTGGACATCAATAATGGCTCCGGCAGTGGCCAAGAATGGCCTTCCCAGGATGATGGAAGTCCTAGCTCCTTCCTCCATGTCTAATACTATGAAATCTACTGGAAAGATGAAGTCTCCCACATTCACCAACAAGTCTTCTACTATTCCTCTATCTTCATTTTTTTCATCATTGCTAAGGACATTAGATTTATGCTGACTCCTAGATCACACAAAGCCTTTTTCGCTGTGATTTCCCCTATGATACAAGGGATTTAGAAGCTCCCAGGATCCTTCAATTTCTGGGTAATTTGTGTTGGATGATGGCACTGCATTCTTCTGTGAGTACCACAGTCTCATTGTTCTTCCAGCTTCTCTTCTTGGTCATCAATTCTTTCAAGAACTTGGTGTAGAGTGGCATTTGCTTTATTGCTTAAGCAAAGGGTATGTTTATTTGTAGTTTCTTGAAGATTTCCAAGAATCTTGAGAATTGGTTATCCTCTCCCCTCTTTTTTAATTGCAACTGCTGGGGTATGGAGCTTTTGAAAGGCATGGTTCGAACACTTCTCCTTCTTGGTGTCACTTAGGGATGGAGATTCGAGCTCCCTCTTGTCCCTTGTCTTCTTCATCCAAATTCTTCTCTGGTGGTTTCTTGTGGATCTCCTTCAATTCCTTCCCATTTCTGAGGGTGATGGCTTGACATTCTTCCCTTGGTGTTGAGTTAATGTTGCTGCAATTGTTGTGTCCAGGGGTTTGCTTGAATAAGAACTCAATCTGTGTTTCAAGTTTCTTGATGGCAGCATCTTGATTCTACATGTTGGATTGCACTTCTTCCCGGAAAGCTTTACTATCTTGAATTTCTCTACATAGATTTTCAAGTAGAGTCTCAATCTTTGAAAGTCTATCCTCTGTTAGTGATGGTGGGTTGAGATTAAGTGGTTGAGAAGGGTGGTTAGGTGGTAGTTGATAGGGTCTCTGTGAGGTATATTGGTGAGTTGCATTGTTGTTGGAGTTGAGGTTGTGGCGTCTCTGGTCTTGACCTTGGTCTTGTTGATTTTCCCAACCAAAGTTGGGGTGATTTCTCCATCCAGAGTTGTAGGTTTCGGAGTATGGGTTATGGATTTGTCTAGGTGAGTTTCCAACATAGTTGGCTTGTTCCCAGACACTTTCTTCTCCTATTGATGAGCGGATAATTTGTACGCTTTTTGGCATTGTTTTTAGTATCTTTTTGGTAGTTTTAGTTGAGTTTTTATTATATTTTTATTAGTTTTTAGTTAAAATTCACTTTTCTGGACTTTACTATGAGTTTGTGTGTTTTTCTGTGATTTCAGGTATTTTCTGGCTGAAATTGAGGGATCTGAGCAAAAATCTGATCCAGAGACTCAAAAGGACTGCAGATGCTGTTGGATTCTGACCTCCCTGCACTCGAAGTGGATTTTCTGGAGCTACAGAAGCCCAATTGGCGCGCTCTCAACGGCGTTGGAAAGTAGACATCCTGGGCTTTCCAGCAATATATAATAGTCCATACTTTGCCCAAGATTTGATGGCCCAAACCGGCGCTCAAAGTCACCTACAGAAATTCCAGCGTTAAACGCCGGAACTGGCATAAAATTTGGAGTTAAACGCCCAAACTGGCATGAAAGCTGGCGTTTAACTCCAGAAAAGGTCTCTACACGAAATTCCTTCATTGCTCAGCCCAAGCACACACCAAGTGGGCCCGGAAGTGGATTTTATGTCATTTACTCATCTCTGTAAACCTTAGGCTACTAGTTTCTTATAAATAGTACCTTTCACTATTGTATTTTCATCTTTGGACATCTAGTTCTTAGATCATTTGGGAGGCTGGCCTCACGGCCATGCCTAGACCTTGTTCTTATGTATTTTCAACGGTGGAGTTTCTACACACCATAGATTAAGGTGTGGAGCTCTGCTGTACCTCGAGTATTAATGCAATTACTATTGTTCTTCTATTCAATTCCGCTTGTTCTTTGTCCAAGATATCACTTGTTCTTCAACTTGATGAAGGTGATGATTGACGCCCATCACCATTCTCACCCATGAACAAAGTGACTGACAACCACTCTTGTTCTACAAGCAACTAAGGCCATAGTGAATATCTCTTGGATTCTTTAATCGGAATCTTCGTGGTATAGGCAGGACCTGATGGCGGCATTCAAGAGAATCCGGAAGGTCTAAACCTTGTCTGTGGTATTCTGAGTAGGATTCAATGATTGAATGACTGTGACGTGCTTCAAACTCCTAGCAGGCTAGGGCGTTAGTGACAAACGCAAAAGTATCAATGGATATTATTCCGGCCTGACCGAGAACCGACAGCTGAATTCCGCTATGCCGTGACAGGACATATGCAATCGCTTTCACTGAGAGGATGGGAGGTAGCTGCTGACAACAGTGAAACCCTACACGAGCTTGCCATGGAAAGGAGTAAGAAGGATTGGATGAAGACAGTAGGAAAGCAAAGAGACGGAAGGGAAGGCATCTTCATATGCTTGTCTGAAGCTCTTACACCAATGATATACATAAGTATCTCTATCTTTATCTTTATGTTATTTTCGTTCATCACCCATACCCATTTGAGTCTGCCTGACTGAGATTTACAAGGTGACCATAGCTTGCTTCATACCACCAATCTCCGTGGGATCGACCCTTACTCACGTAAGGTATTACTTGGACGACCCAGTGCACTTGCTGGTTAGTTGTGCGAAGTTGTAGTGATCACAATTTCGTGCACCACCTATATTCACTCCTTCTTGAGTTGGTGATGAAGTGATGGCTGCTGCAACTTAGTTTTCCTCCACCTTTTTGGTGAGATCTGCTAGCTGCTTGGTGATCATCTTATTTTGAGCTAGCAATGCATCCATGTGGTTCAGCACCATTACTCTTCGAGTGTTACTTCTTTCAGAGGCATAGAAGTAGGCATTCTCAGCTACTGTTTCAATGACATCTATGGCTTCTTCAATGGTTTTCTTCTTGTTTAGAGAGCCCCCTGATGAATGATCTACAGCCTTCTTTAACTCATAGGAAAGACCTTCATAGAAAATGTGAAGTTGAACCCATTCATTGAACATATCTGGTGGGCATCATCTTGTTAAGTCCTTGAACCTCTCCCATGCCTCATAGAGATTCTTACCATCTTGTTGTCTGAAAGTCTGCACCTTAGCTCTCAGCCTGTTAATTCTTTGAGGAGGGTAGAATCTTGCCAAAAATTTGTTCACTACATCTTCCCAATTTGTTAAGCTCCCCTTTGGAAAGGATTCGAGCCACTTGGATGCCTTGTCCCTGAGTGAAAAAGGGAACAACAGCAGCCAATAGACATCCGGGTGGACTCCATTAGACTTCACAGTGTCACAAATTCTCAAGAAGGTGGTTAGATGTTGATTCAGGTCTTCTTGAGCACTTTCTCCAAATGAGCAGTTATTCTGAACAAAGGTGATGAGCTGGGGTTTTAGTTCAAAATTGTTAGCATGTATGGTGGGCTTCTGGATGCTACTTCCACAGTTTTCTAGATTTGGATTGATGTAGGAACCTAAAACTCTCCTTTCTTGCCCAGCATGATTTGCAGGGCCTTCTCTAGCATGGTTGTGAGCTTCTTCTTCATGATTGTTTTCCAAGTTCTCTTCCATATTGGGTTCAAAGTATTCTTCCTCTTCCTCAGCACCAACAACTCCTTTCCCTCTTGCTTCCCTGCTTAATCTCCAGAGGGTTCTCTCAGGTTCTAAATCAAAGGAAGTTGAGGTCCCCCCTCTTCTCCCTATCATACAACTAACAAAAAACACGCAGCAAGAAATAAAATGAAGAGGTTATTCTTGTTAGAGTGATTGTTAGTGTGAGTGATGCAAATTATCAAACAGTTAGTGGGTTAGTAGCAGAATTGTAAATAATAACAAAGAAAGAAAGAAAAACAGACAGGGTATAGAGGATGAGGAAGAAGTTAAATAAAGTGAAAATAAATGACTGAATAAAGTAAACAAACAAGGGAAAATGCCCAATCTAGTGAGCTTCCAACTTAATCATTGTTGATACAAAATCAATCTCCGACAACGGCGCCATAAACCTGATGCATGAAAACTTGTCTCTCAACAAATTTCCCTTCGGCAAGTATACCAAATTTGTCGTCAAGTAAAAACTCACAATAGAGTGAGGTCGAATCCCACAGGGATTGATTGGTCAAGCAACTTTAGTTGGAAGAGTATGCTAGTTGAGCTAAACAGAGTGTAGTTTGAGAATTGCAAAAAATTAAATGGCGAAAAAGTAAATAGCAGAAAATAAAGTGCAGAATCTTAAATGGGAATTTGGGGTAATGAGCATGAAAATAAATGACAGAAAATAAAGAGAACGGGTAAGATCATAAATGGGGAATTCATTGGGCTCAGGAGATGTTGTATTCTCCAGATCAAGTTCATTTTCATCTCTTCCTCAATCAATGCATCTATTGATCTCCTTGGCAATCTTAGGTGATTAGATTCCAATTCCGTGATAATCCAATCTCTCTAAGCTTGAACAATTGCCCAATTCCATGATTTAATTGCTCATGGGAAAAGATGAAGTATGGTCACTGATTATACCACATGTATTTCCAAATCAAAGTGTTGGGAGGATTACATATCACTATATCCGCCCAGACCCCAATTTGGTCTAACATGAGAAAGCAATTCTAGCATGATCTCCTCATCCCTTTTCCATGGCTCAGAGGAGATCCAATTATGGAGAGTTTCTTTTCTAAGACAACTAACCAATTGAATTAAGATCGAAAGCTTTCTAGTAAATCAAAAGAGAAGAAAGAAGAAGATAATGAAAACTATAATTGATCCATCTAAGTACAACAGAGCTCCCTAACCCAATGAAAGGGGTTTAGTTATTCATAGCTCTAGAAAAGGAAAATGGCAGAAATAAATACATCCTAGCTAAAAGTGCAGAAAAGTAAATATCTAGAGAGTAGTTCTCCAAAGTGCCAAGGTTCTCTATAGTTCAAAACTACTCCTATATATACTACTCCTCTTGATCCTCTAGTGAATTCTTCAAGTCTTGGATGTGGGCTTTGGATCTTGAGTTGAAGCAGTTCCAATCTTTAGTGGGCCCAGCTTGCAGAGAAGTATGAATTAGGCATGGGCGTTAGTGAAGTTAACGTTAAGTGACATTGTGGGTTTGATAACGTTAATGGCAATCACAATTTCACTAATGTTCCAACCCCATATAGCCTACGTTAACTCCAAAGTTAGTGGCACTAATGTGACCGCTAACGTTGCCTTGTAAATCTTCGCTAGCGTTATTGGGACTCACCTTTCCCAATAACGTTGGCTTATAACCCTTTGCAAGAGTTATTGGGACTCACCTTTCCCATTAACATTGCCTTATGCCCTTTGTCCCTACGTTAGAGTTCACGTTAGTGTAACTGACGTGGCTCTTAACGTGGCTATGCCTCACCTTCGAGAGTGTTAGTGACACTTACCTTTGTCACTAACGCTCAAAGTGCCCCTACTCTCCACGTTAGAGCTCACGTTAACTAAGTTAACGTGGCCACTAACGTGGTAGTAATGCCATCTTCCAACGTTAGTGACAAAGGTGAGTGTCACTAATGTTAGCTCATCAATCTCAGCTCTACGTTAACTTTCACGTTAGTGGTCTTAACGTGACTACTAACGTGGGCAATGCTAGTTGATCCAACGTTAGTGACAAAGGTGAGTGTCACTAACGTTGGCATTGTTCCTCTCTTCTACGTTAGAGTTCACATTAACTAAGTTAACATGACTCTTAACGTGGCTCATTGCCAAATCATGGAACGTTAGTGATGTTCACGTTTACCACTAACGTTGGAGCTTTCTTTTCTCTCCACGTTAACTACCACGTTAACTTAGTTAACGTGGCAATTAACGTGAGCTTATGATGGCTTTGTGGGCGTTATTGGTGATCACTTTTCTCATTAACGTTGCAAGCTATTTGCCATTCCACGTTAGTGGTCATGTTAACTAGATTAACGTGAGTACTAACGTGATTCTTCCTGGCTTCCTTTGTCCTGAAATCAAGCAAATAAAGTGCATCAAAGCTCTAGCCAAAGTCATGAGATTATGCATCATCAATTTATCATTCAATTCTAGCAAAATCCTCATGAAATCATGTGAAATTCACAATAGTTGCTTGAATCATGGTGTACGTGTATTTTCATCCAAAACTTGCCTTATTCACTAAGAAAATACATGAAACTACCTTAAAACAGTAAAAAAAAGGTTAGTGAAACTGGCCTAGATGCCCTGGCATCATCCAGTATAAATTATTATATATGGTTTGAATGCCCTGGATGTCATCTTTCCAACACCTTTGGAATCAACTCATTTGGACCTCTGTAACTCCAGTTATGCCCATTTGAAGGTGACTAGGTCAGTCTATCATGTAGCCCGACGTGCCACACCCACTTCTGGCATGCCACGCCCCATATGTTATGAAACTGGCGTGCCACGTCTAAAACTGACATGCCACGCCTTCAATGATGCACCAAAATCTCCTCTCTGGCCATTTGAACTGGCGTGTCATGCCCAAGACTCCAAATGGCACTCCTATTGTATGAAAGGGGTTGGCGTGCCACGCCTTCGATAGCAAGTGGCACGCCCAGGTTTTGCAACGCTAAAATAATGACCTTTTTCACCTTTCGTTTTAACGTCTACCCTAAAGTGTGATATATCGTTGGAAATCTCTTGATTTCAGCTTTCCAACGCCACCAAGATCAATTCATTTGGACCTCTACAACTCAAGTTATATTCCTTTGAAGATGAAGAGGTCAGGCTGGTAACTCTGCAGTGACGTGTTTTTCTTCTTGTGTTTTTGGGGTCAATATCTTCCTCAATTCCAGTGTCCATTATAAAGTGTTATATATGATTGGAAAGCTCTGAAATCATCCCATTTGGAGTTGTGTAGCTCAAGATATCTTCATTTGAATGAGAGGAGGTCAGGCTAGCATATGCCCCGGCGTGCCACGCCCATAGTGGGGCTCATAATAACTCTTCTGGACCTTAAGCCTAGCGTGCCACGCCCAAAGCACCAAGTGGCACGCCCTCTTTGAGACTTGTCTTCACAAATTTGGCATGCCATGCCCAGAGCTCCAAGTGGCACGCCCATTGTTAAGAGTTGGTTCAAAAGCTTGGCATGCCACGCCCAGAGCTTCAAGTGGCACGCCCAGCTTCACACGCACAGCTTTTTTTGTTATTTCCTTTTCTTTTTTGTTGCTCTTTTCACCTAAAATTCAGCACAAACCCATTTCAAAGCAATGTACCATAATATATACCATTTGGTTCATGAAATTTCATTGATTCAATGAGATTATGCTCTTTTTATGGTCCTTTTAGATAAGAAAAAGGGGTAAATGATGCAAGTCATCAGTTTTGTTACTATTCATCTCCTCCTTCTTTTGCTTATAATTTGAGCTACGGAGCTCCGATTGAGAAGCCGTTTGCAGCCACGTGAAGCTCTCGCCAAGCTCTTCCTTTCTAACTGATCAAAATTGGTAAGAAACTCTTTTTCTAGCTTTAGTTTTCTACCCTAGCCCAAAATTCAAAAATGGCTTTGGATTTTTTAGTTTCTTTGTGTTTTTGTTATTTAGGTGTAATTTAGCTTGGGTGAGTGATGCGTGAGCATCTTTCTTATCTTTTCCTAGTGAATTTGCATTTGAATTTGTAAGTTTAATCAAGATTTAAGTATTTTTGAGCCACTATAAATGTTACTTTCAGTTATGTGCAAGTTTGTTTATTTTAAGTAGCATTCAGACGGATTTGACAAGCTTTTGTGACAGAAAAAGGAGAAAGTGAATGATGCTATCAACTCTGACCTCCTTGCACTCTAATAGAAGTAACTCGAGCTATGAAGGTCCAATTTATGGGATTTTAATGGCATTGAAAAGCTAACTTCCAGAGCTTTCCAAAGATATATAATAGTATGCACTTCTCTCCCATTTGGTACGGCCAATGTGGCGCCTAACTTGAAAGTTCTCAAGTCAGGTGCCAAAACCACAAAACTCCATAATTCCATTCAGCCAAGGTGGCGCCTAACTTGGAATTTCCCCAGTTAGGCACCATATGAAGGAAAAGCTGCAAGTTCCATTCGGACATGGCAGCCCCTAACTTCACTCTCTTGAAATTAGGCGCCAGTTCAAAGATAAGCCATGGCCCCCACGCAAAATTAGAAGCTGTGCAATGAGATTATTCTAGATTTTGATTAAAACTTTTATTTTAATTACAAATAAGAAAAGATATTATTTAGTTTTAGAAAATATATTTTACAATTATTAGGATTAGATATAAAAGGAAAAGATTCAGCCCTTCGGGCTCTCTTCTCTTTTACGCACCTCATTCCGCACTTTACAGTTTTTCAGAATCATTATTTTCTCTCTGAGCCATGAGCAACTAAACCTCCACTATTAAGGTTAGGAGCTCTGTTTATTTTATGGATTGATACTATTACTCTTCTATTTTAATTATTGTTTTGATTTTAATTTCAAGAATTTGTTTTCGTTCTTCATCTTAAGGATTTGGGTAGATCGAAAGAATAATCCTTATTCTATTTGAGTTCTTGTGAACCTTGGAAAAGCAATTTACTTGAATAACAGCTTGAAAATAATTTCTCCTAAATTCGTAATTATTTGGACTTAACGGGATACATGACATATAATCTTCTTATATTTGGGTAATTAGGGTTTCTATGGCATATAAACTAGAATTGAACTTAACCCTCTAATCGGAATCAAGTGACCAAGGAATTGGCAGTTGATAAAGGTTAGAGGAGACTAAAAAGGTCTTAGGAATTATGGTTTAGTCACATATAGTTTGAATTGAATCTTGCATGATTAAAATAGTTGGTAAGAAATAGAAATCCGGAAGATAAACAACTCCAAAACCTTAACTGTTTTCTCATATATATTTCACAACCATTTACTACTTGCTTTCTAATTCTCTGAATTTACTGTTTAATGTTATTAAACTCTCAAACACCATTTTCTGTTTGTCTGACTAAGTAAATCACTCAACCATTGTTGCTTAATCCATCAATCCTCGTAGAATCGACCCTCACTCACCTGAGGAATTACTTGGTACGACCCGATGCACTTGCCGGTTAGTTTGTGGGTTATAAATTCCGTACCAACTATTTGGTGCCGTTGCCGGGGCTTGATGATAATTGACAACTACTCGTTATTTGATTGCTTAGATTAGATAATTTTTCCTTTAATTAGTTTCTTTTAACATTATTAATTTTTATTTTCTATTTCTTTTTGTTCCTTTAATTCTTTTTCCTTTTTTCGTTAGTATTCCCCCTGCCCCTGTCTTCGTTTCATTTTTTATTTCTTTAACTTCAATTGTGATTGTTTCCAACTTTCTTTTGTTTCTTTTTTTTATTTTAGTTCATTTTCCTTTTTCCTTCTTTATTTTCTTTTATTATTTTTATTTTTCTTATTTTATTAGTCTTATTTAAATTTTAGCTTTAATTTTTGAATTTTTGCTCAACTATTTCTTTTTAATTTATGAAATTTAGTTCGGTGTCTCCTAGTTTTTTTATTTAATTTTTTTATTTTATTTATTTCTCTTAAATTTTCCAAAAAAATAAATAAATAATTTTTTCGTCCCAATTGTTGTTTAGTGACTTTTGAATTTTTCTGCTTTTGCTATTCAGTTTATTTCATCTTATTTCTTTTTACGTAGGTTACCTCACTGGAAATTCTCTTCACTATGATGTAGAGATTTCCACCTTTTCTTGTCTTCTGTTTGTTTATGAGCAGGAACAGGAACAAGGAATCTCTGCTAGATTTTGATCTTGAACCTGAAAGGAATTTGAGGCGACACTTACAACAAGCTAGACTTTACAAAGCTAGTGAAAATCTTAGTGAGACTTTGGAAAAAGAAGCTGAAGAGTTCACCATGGATGCCAATAATTCTGTCAATGCTAATGTGGTCAATTAGAATGAGAATGAACAACCTAGAAAGATGCTTAGCTCATACACTGCTCCCAATCTTAATTTCAATGGGAATAGTATTGTCGTGCCTCCTATAGCTGCAAACAACTTTGAGTTGAAGCCTCAGTTAGTCACTTTGGTGCAGTAAAACTGTCAGTATCATGAACTCTCGCAGGAAGATCTAAATCAATTCATCTCTAACTTCCTGCAGATTTATGACACTGTGAAATCAAATGGAGTGAATCCTGAGGTTTACAAGCTCATGTTCTTTCCATTTTCTGTGAGGGATAGAGCAAAGCAGTGGCTTGATTCTCAGCTCAAGCAGAGCCTGGATACTTGGGACAAGGTAGTCAATGGATTTCTGTCTAAATTCTTTCCACCACAGAAGCTGACTAAGCTAAGGGTGGATGTTTAAACCTTCAAGAAGAGAGATGGTGAGTCCCTCTACGAAGCCTGGGAAAGGTACAAGCTGATGATTAGGAGGTACCCTACTGACATATTTTCTGAATGGACCAAGCTGGAGATCTTTTACGATGGCCTCTTTGAAATGGCTAAAATATGTTTAGACAACTCTGCAGGTAGTTCATTGCACATGAAGAAGACGCCTGAAGAAGCTGCTGAGCTTATTAAGATGGTTGTCAACAACCAATATCTTTACTCTTCTGATAGGAATCCTATGAATTCTGGGGCTCCCCAAAAGAAAGGAGTCTTAGAAGTGGATACCTTGGATGCTATTCTTGCTCAGAACAAAGTCATGTCTCAACAGATCAATATGCTTACTTAGCACTTGAGTGGGATGCAGGTTTCAGCTGTTAGTGCTCAAAATGCCCCTCAATAGACTCCATATGACATGAATGGTGGCATCACTCAATGTGAGAATTATAAATATGCTCAATTTTATCCTGAACATGTCAACTTTATGGGGAATGCTCCTAGAAACTCCAACAATGATCCATATGCCAAGGCCTTTAATCAGGGATGGAGAAATCACCCAAATTTCGGATGGAGAGAGCAACCTTAGAGGCCACAGAATTTTAATAATTCTCAGAGTGGTTTTAATTAGAATAATTTCAATAACTGCCAGTTTCAGTCATCTCAGCCTCAGCAAGCAACTTCTCAGCCTCAGAAGACCACTGACTTGGAATCGCTAGTTGCAAGTTTTGTACAGGAAACCAGAGCATCACTCAAGAACTTAGAGGTTCATATGCGTCAAATAGCCACAAAAGTTGTTGAAATTGATCAGAGGACCACCAAGGAGGAAGTTTCCAAAAAGAAGAAAGTACCCAAAGGATGGAGGAACAAAAAGATTTCCACTGAAGACTTCTCTCAAGGAATGAAGGTGGTATTCACTGCAAGCCCAATCCTACCTCATACAGTGAATAGGATCCTGCCTCTTGAGCATGTAGAGTTAATCCATGAGAGTTCAGGAAAAATATTCATAGTGAAGGGTGAAGAGCTAAGCCCCTATGATCACCCTCCTCCTTAGTGGAGCAGACCGTTAAGATAGTGACGGTAAAGAAGCGCTTATTGGGAGGCAACCCAATAATCAATATCCTTACATTTTTTGTTTATTTTGAATTTATTTAGTATGAGTTTCTACAATTTTTCCTTTGTTTGATGTGTATTTTGATCATGCAGAGTATTTAGAAAAAATCAGGTGCAATCAGACGGAGTTTCAGACACCCAAGAGGAGCTAGAGTCGGACTAGGTGGCACTTAAGTTCACTTTCTGAAGTTAGGCGCCACATGAAGGCCAATTTGGGAGGAGCACTCGGGAGGCTTGGCACCTAACTTCACTTTCTTGAAGTTAGGCGCCACATGATGCGTACATGGAGAATTTACCACTGCTAGGTCCGCACCTAACTTCACTTTTCTAAAGTTAGGCGCCACAAAAAAAAAGGAGGTGGTGTTTAACTTGGGTTGCACCATGTTAAGCGCGAGGGAGGCTTATGCATTCGGGGAGGTCCACGCCTAACTCCATTTCCCCCAAGTTAGGCGCCAACTTTCATACCTTACCTCAGATCAAACAAAACAACATCCTACATTCTTGCACCGAATCACATGAGATTCGGTCCCCACTCCCTTCCAAAACTATCATTCATTACCCAAATATTATTCCCCATTCCCAAACCCCTTTGAGTTATGACCAACCCCCCAAACCTGTGATCCCTTCCTGACCCTCTGACCCCCCTTTTATATATATATATATATATATATATATATATATTATAAACTCTGAAAAAATTAAAATAAACTAAAATAAATAAATAAATAAATAACTATATATAAAAGGAATAAGTTTTAATTTTTATCTTTCTTGCCCTTTTATCGTTCCCGGCTTCTTTTGCATTAATATTTGTTTTTACTCCTCCATACGTTTTTTATGTCCCCCTTTTTCAGTTTTTCTTTGCTCGAGGACTAGCAAACTTTTAAGTTTGGTGTTGTAGAGCACGCTTTACGTTTACTTTATCATTAGTGTAACACCCTAATTACCCTAAGCCTTACCTCACGTCATAAAGTAAAGGTTAATCAAAGGTTACGACAATTCTAAAGTTAGTACATATATATATATATATATATATATATATATATATATATATATATATAGAAAGAAATAATGATTCTAGAAGCACGATGAAGAATTAAGCACAAAAATAGAGTTTGAAAAGCGCAAAATGTTCACACAAAGCTACAACTTAAGGCACAAGATATACATACAGGTATTAATACATATATAGATATATAAGAGCATAATAGTATAAAGATCTAGCCATAGCTCGTGGAGTTTAAGCCGGCTAGTTATATACAAACAATACAGAGTTGTTGAAAATAAAACAGCTTATACAATATTTCTCTCAAGGTAAGCCTCTAAGGCATAGATAACTACAAAAGTGAGAAAGCTAATCAAAATAAATAAAGAGACTTCAAAACATAACCAGGATCCTCCGCTCTGTCACCATCAAAGCAACTCATCGAGGTAGGTTGCGACCTGCATCTGAAAAATAACAACAGAGTATGGAATGAGAACTGGAGGTTCACAGTATGGTAACAGTGCCTAGTGATGTAAGATATAGGACTCCTGGATGCCAGAGGCAATCCTAGAGCTTCATATCCATCATGAGATTCAGACTTAAAACATAAGTACATTTAAAACCATAAAGAAAATAAGGGGATCTAACTTAGTAGATTTCTAATCTAACAATTCTCCGCTGTCCCACAACCTTCGTCTGCCTAACTGCCATGCGATCTCATCGCCACTGCCTTTTGAACCTCCTCAATCCTAGTAGAAAACACAAATAATAGAAATGCAAGTAAAGCACAAGTATAGCATGTATATCAAGAAGTTCAAGAAGCAATTAATCATGTTATACAATTAGGCAAGCAATTTCAAGTCGGCAAAGCAAATAAACAGATAGAAGATGTACATGATGAATGCTTGTCTTATTTGGCTATAATATCACACCATCGGTTCAATTGCAAACTCGACACATCTCTATAGAGATGTCACTCTTCGGTCTCAAAATAGGAACCCTTGAGATATCGTGCCCGGAACACGGTCAAGGATATAGTGCCTACACACTCAAGTGATTCCGAAGGGATGCGAGCGGGATACTCTTGCCACAGACCTCACATCTCAACGTAAGCGGGATTAACCAACCGTCCTTACGCCGTTGCCGTGACCTCAATAAGTGACTGTCCTTGCCAGACGCATAGTGTCTCAATAATACCAGTTACAAGCAGTAATTTTATATTCCTCAATGATCACTTTCAATATTCATAAATTCATCATTATTCCTTGAGTCCCAGATTCATCACAATATTATCGGTTCACATTCTCACAATCCATCGCTCAATCATCATTACAGTACTTGATGTGTGGAAAACGATCCAACACAAAAATCACCGGTAAGTGTACCGGGTCGCATCAAGTAGTAAAACTCACTTAGAGTGAGGTCGATCCCACAGGGATTGATGGATCAAGCAACTTTAGTGGGTGATTAGTTTAGTCAAGCTAACATGGAGTGAATTGTATGAAATGTAGCCAACAGAAAGTAAATTGCAGAAATCTTAAAGATGCAGAAAGTAAAATTGCAAGTAACTTAAATAACAAGAAAGTAAAATTGAATCAAATGTAAAGGGGGTTGGGTGCTGGAAATTAAAGAGAGCAACGAAGCAAGCAATCAAGGAGATCTTGAGAACAAGTAACAGGAAGCTTAAAGTGCAGGAAAATTTAAATCAAGCTCACAGCAACTTAAATGTAAATTTCAGAGGAACAAAAGTACAGGAAGAATAAATTGGGAACAATGTAAGCAGAGAAGTAAAATTGCAGTGAACAAGAACTTAGAGCACTTGCAGGAAATGTAAATTGGAAGCAATGCAACAGAAAGTAAAAACGCTTGAAAGATTAAAAACAGAAAAGCAATGCTTAATTTGCAGCAATTTAAAAGGGTGTTGAAGATCTCAGGGGTGGAGGAGACTAGAAAACAAGTCTAGATCTCCAATCCTTCCTTGATCCAACAGAGAAGATGCAGGAAATTAAAGATGAAAGCAATGAAGAGAACTTTGATTCAAATCACAATTCACGTGAAAGTTTGCAGAAGAAGAACCAAGAGAAATCTTAGACTAAGAGGGAAACAGAATTCCTTCTCCCCTCAATCCAAAATTCAAAAACAAAAAATGAAAACTAAAGAGAGAGAGCTTTCTAATGGAGCTACCCTCCAATATTCTCTAATGGGGCTCCCCTCTTACAAAGATGAAAATGATGCCTTATATAGGCTTTACAAAGTGAAAATAAAATGAAATTGAAATTAAAAATTCACAAAATAAAATTCCTAATCTAGCTTGTTCTTGTGCCTTTGAGTGATGATGTGGGCTTTGCTTGCTTTGGATTTGAGGAGAAATGGGTTTGGTTGGCCTTGATTCAATTTGGAGAAGAATTGAATTAAATTGGATTTTAGTTGAATTTTGGCCCATGCGAAAATTTGCTCCCAGGAGGATGCTCAGCTCACAAGGTGAGCAGAGCATTGGAGCTTATGTGGGGATTGATGAGCGGATAATTTATACGCTTTTTGGCATTATTTTTAGGTAGTTTTTAGTAAGTTCAATCTAATTTTAGGGATGTTTTCATTAGTTTTTATGTTAAATTCACATTTCTGGACTTTACTATGAGTTTGTGTATTTTTCTGTGATTTCAGGTAATTTCTGGCTGAAATTGAGGGACTTGAGCAAAACTCTGAAAAAGGCTGACAAAAGGACTGCTGATGCTGTTGGAATCTGACCTCCCTGCACTCGAAATAAATTTTCTGGAGCTACAGAACTTCAAATGGCGCGTTCTCAACGGCGTTGGAAAGTAGACATCCAGAGCTTTCCAGCAATATATAATAGTCCATACTTTATTCGGAAATTGACGATGTAACTTGGCGTTGAACGCCAAGTACATGCTGCTATCTGGAGTTAAACGCCAGAAAAACGTCATGATCCGGAGTTGAACGCCCAAAACATGTCATAACTTGGAGTTCAACTCCAATAAAAGCCTCAGCTCGTGGATTGATCAAGCTCAGCCCAAGCATACACCAAGTGGGCCCCGGAAGTGGATTTATGCATCAATTACTTACTCATATAAACCCTAGGAGCTAGTTTATTATAAATAGAACATTTAACTATTGTATTAGTCGTCTTTTGACCACAGGGGATCCTGGATTGTATTTTGAATCCTGTGATCACGTTTTGGGGGCTGGCCATTCGACCATGCCTGAACCTTGTACTTATGTATTTTCAACAGTGGAGTTTCTGCACACCATAGATTAAGGGTGTGGAGCTCTACTGTACCTCAAGTTTCAATATAATTACTATTACTTTTTATTCAATTCTCTCTTATTCTTATTCCAAGATATACGTTGCACAACACTTTGATGAATGTGATGATCCGTGACACTCATCATCATTCTCACCTATGAACGCGCGTGATTGACAACCACTTCCGTTCTACCTTAGGCCGGGCGCATATCTCTTAGATTCCCCAACAGAATCTTCGTGGTATAAGCTAGATAGATGGCGGCATTCATGAGGATCCGGAAAGTCTAACCTTGTCTGTGGTATTCCGAGTAGGATCCTGGGAATCCGGAAAGTCTAACCTTGTCTGTGGTATTCCGAGTAGGATTCCAGTATTGAATGACTGTGACGAGCTTCAAACTCCTGAAGGCTGGGCGTGATGACAAACGCAAAAGAATCAATGGATTCTACTCCAACCTGATTGAGAACCGACAGATGATTAGCCGTGCTGGGACAGAGCATTTGGACCATTTTCACTGAGAGGATGGGATGTAGCTATCAACCAAGGGTGATGCCTCCAGACGATTAGCCGTGCAGTGACAGCGCATAGGACCATTTTCCCGAGAGGATTAAAAGTAGCCATTGATGATAGTGATGCCCTACATACAGCTTGCCATGGAAAGGAGTAAGAAGGATTGAAGGAAGAGTGAGTAGTGAAGTAGAGTTTCAAGAGGAACACAGCATCTCCACACACCTATCTGAAATTCCCACTATTGATTTACATAAGTATTTCTATCCTTTTTTTATTTTCTTTTTATTATTAATTTTCGAAACCATAAACCAATTTAATCTGCCTAACTGAGATTTACAAGGTGACCATAGCTTGCTTCATACCAACAATCTCTGTGGGATCGACCCTTACTCACGTAAGGTATTACTTGGATGACCCAGTACACTTGCTGATTAAGTTGAACGGAGTTGTGTCCACACATAGCCAATAGCCATTAAATAAATCTCATGCAAATACAAAGAGGATCACAATTTCGTCCACCAAGTTTTTGGCGCCGTTGCCGGGGATTGTTCGAGTATGGACAACTGACGGTTCATCTTGTTGCTCAGATTAGGTAATTTTCTTTTCAAAAATCTTTTTCAAAATTTTTCTTTTCTTTTTCGTTTTTTTAAAAACATTTTCGAAAAAATTAATAAAAATCCAAAAAAAATTAGAAAATCATAAAAATCAAAAATATTTTGTGTTTCTTGTTTGAGTCTTGAGTCAATTTTTAAGTTTGGTGTCAATTGCATGCTTTAAAAATTTTTTCTTGCATTTTTCGAAAATTCCATGCATTCATAGTGTTCTTCATGATCTTCAAGTTGTTCTTGACAAGTCTTCTTGTTTGATCTTGATAATTTCTTGTTTTGTGTTGTTTGTTGTTTTTCATGTGCATCTTTGCATTCATATTTCAATGCATTAAAGATTTCTAAGTTTGGTGTCTTACATGTTTTCTTTGCATCAAAAATTTTTCAAAATTATGTTCTTGATGTTCATCATGATCTTCAAAGTGTTCTTGGTGTTCATCTTGACATTCATAGCATTCTTGCATGCATTCATTGTTTTGATCTAAAAATTTCATGCATTGAGTATTTTTTGTTGTTTTTCTCTCTCATAATTAAAAATTCAAAAATCAAAAAATATCTTTTCCTTATTTCCCTCCAATTTTCGAAATTTTGGGTTGACTTGGTCAAAAATTTTTAAAATTAGTTGTTTCTTACAAGTCAAGTCAAAATTTCAATTTTAAAAATCTTATCTTTTCAAAATCTTTTTCTTATCTTTATATCATACTTTCAAAAATATGCCAACAATTAATGTGATTGATTCAAAAATTTGAAGTTTGTTACTTTCTTGATAAGAAAGGTTCAATTTTTAAAATTTTAGAATCTTATCTTGTAGTTTCTTGTTAGTTAAGTCATTTTAAAAATTAAATTTTTTTCAAAATATCTTTTTCTTAAAATTTTATCTTATCTCTCATCTTATCTTTTTCAAAATTTTATCTTTTTCAAAATTTGATTTCAAAATATCTTATCTAACTTCTTATCCTCTCATCTTTTTAAAATTTTATTTTTAAAATCTTTTTCAATCAACTAACTAAATTTTTGTTTGTTTCTTATCTTTTTCAAAACCACCTAACTACTTTTCCTTCTCTAATTTTCGAAAATACCTCTTTCTTTTTCAAAAATTATTTTTAATTAATTAATTTTTTCAAATTTTAATTTCAATTATATTTTATCTTTAATTTTCGAAAATTACTAAACCCTTTTTCAAAATTATTTTCGAAATTTCTCTTTTCTTTTCTTCCTCTATTTAATTATTTAATTACTAACACTTCTCTTCACCTCTCTCCATCTAATTATCCGAATCCCCTCTTCTACATTCTTCTTCCCTTTCTTCTTCTACTAACATAAAGGAATCTCTATACTGTGACATAGAGGATTCCTCTTTCTTTTCTTGTTTTCTTCTCTTTCATATGAGCAGGAACAAGGATAAAGGCACTTTTGTTGAAATTGATCCAGAACCTGAAAGGACCCTGAAGAGAAAATTAAGAGAAGCTAAGTTACAACAATCCAGAAACAACCTTTCAGAAATTTTCGAACAAGAGAAGGAGATGGCAGCCGAAAATAATAATAATGCAAGGAGAATGCTTGGTGACTTCACAAAGCCAACGTCCAAGTTTGATGGAAGAAGCATCTCCATTCCTGCCATTGGAGCCAACAACTTTGAGCTGAAACCTTAGCTAGTTGCCTTAATGCAACAAAACTGCAAGTTTTATGGACTTCCATCTGAAGATCCTTATCAGTTTTTAACTGAGTTCTTGCAGATCTGTGAGACTGTAAAGACGAATGGAGTTGATCCTGAAGTCTACAGACTCATGCTTTTCCCTTTTGCTGTAAGAGACAGAGCTAGAATATGGTTGGATTCACAACCTAAGGATAGCCTAGACTCTTGGGATAAGCTGGTCACAGCCTTCTTGGATAAATTCTTTCCTCCTCAAAAGCTGAGCAAGCTGAGAGTGGATGTTCAAACCTTCAAACAAAAAGATGGTGAATCCCTCTATGAAGCTTGGGAAAGATACAAGCAGCTGACCAAAAGATGTCCATCTAACATGTTTTCAGAATGGACCATATTAGATATATTCTATTATGGTCTATCTGAATTTTCGAAAATGTCATTGGACCATTCTGCAGGTGGATCTATTCACCTGAAGAAAATGCCTGAAGAGGCTCAAGAACTCATTGACATGGTTGCAAACAACCAATTCATGTACACTTCTGAGAGGAATTCCGTGAACAATAGGATACCTCAGAAGAAAGGAGTTCTTGAAATTGATGCTCTGAATGCCATATTGGCTCATAACAAAGTATTGACTCAACAGGTCAACATGATCTCTCAAAATCTGAATGGATGGCAACATGAATCCAACAGTACTAGAGAGGCAGCTTCTGAAGAAGCTTATGATCCTGAGAACCCTGCCATTGCAGAGGTTAATTACATGGGTGAACCTTATGGAAACACCTATAACTCATCATGGAGAAATCATCCAAATTTCTCATGGAAGGATTGATGCAAGTGCATATTTGCTTTATTAGTTAATTAGTTTAGTTAGTTTTAGCTTAATTTCACTCATTTTCTCTAAATAAACAAGTCCTTTTATGAGTTTTGTTTCCATGCATGATGATATCAAGGAACATGTTAATTCTAGCCAAATTCATGCAAATGTTTTAAGGAATGCATATATGAATGAGTATGAATGAATCTCATGGAATTTATTGCATGAATTGGTAAGACTTTGAAGCTATTTCCCTTGTTGATGATAGGTGATGAGACAAGGAAGCATGGAAGCAAGAATGATGCAAGCTGGGCAAGAAGTTGGCGTTGCCAACTTAGATACAAGGGGCGTTATTCTTGCCAACGCCAGGAAAATGAAGTTGGCGTTGCCAACTTGGATATAGTGTGCGTTATTGAGGACAACACCAGGAACCAAGGAGCAAAGTTGGCGTTGCCAACTTGAGGAATGGGCTGAGTTGTTGAAGGCAACGCCCACACACAAAGAGCTTGGTCCTGGAGGCAACCAAGGAGCAAAGTTGGCGTTGCCAACTTGAGATCCACGTTGCCAGCGCCGCAACACAAGGCAAGCTTGGCCCTGGAAGAAGCAAAGTTGGCGTTGCCAACTTGAAGCTGGCGTTGCCAACGCCACAACACAAGCAAGCTTGGCCCTGGAGGCAACCAAGGAGCAAAGTTGGCGTTGCCAACTTGAAGCTGGCGTTGCCAACGCCACACACAACCACGCCAAGCAAGCTTGGCAACCCTGGAAGCAAAGTTGGCGTTGCCAACTCTAGAAGGGCGTTGCCAACGCCACACACAAGCAAGTTTGGCCCTGGAGGAAGACAAGAAGCAAAGTTGGCGTTGCCAACTTGAGAGTGGCGTTGCCAACGCCACACACAAGCAATTTTGGCACCAAAAGGAGCTCGAGCACGTTGTTGGAGCTAGGAAGCATTGGCGTGTTTGGCAACAACGCCAGGAATGGTTGCTTGGCTAGGCACCAAGTCTTGGTGCCAACCAAGTTGCCAACGCCCAATGGCCTCACCATTCACGTTGCCAACGCCAAGCCTTGCCAACCAAGTTGCTAACGTTGCCAAGCCTTGCCAACCAAGTTGCTAACGTTGCCAAGCCTTGCCAACCAAGTTGCTAAAGTTGCCAACGCCAAAATCAAGTTGCCAACGCCAAGCCTCACCATGCACGTTGTCAACGCCCACCAGCCGTGCCAACCAAGTTCCAAACGCCCACAAGCGCACCAAACACGTTGGCAACGCCCAATGGCCTTGCCATGCACGTTGCCAACGCCAGGAAGCAAGCATGGAGCCTTGAGAAGGGCTCGAGCACGTTGCCAACGTGCTAAAGAGAAGGAGTTATTCACAACAACGCCAGGAAATTATGGTGCACGTTGCTAACTTGAAATGTATGGGCGTTATTCACAACAACTCCAACAAGGCAGCCTGACCATGTCCTCTTCAATGGAAAATATCTTGAGCTACAGAGATCCAAATTGAGTGCTTCCAGTTGCATTGGAAAGCTGACATTCAGAGCTTTCCAACCATATATAATAGTCTATGATGGAGCACAAAATTGAAGCCAAACCAGAGTCATCTTTAGGCCCTAAAAACAAGAACATGAAGTGAAATTCAAGAAAGCTAGAGATTGGCTTTGGGGTGTGGGTCGAGCACGTTGCCAACGTGCCACAAGGGGGGCGTGTTTTGCAACAACGCCAGCCCCAAGTCCTTGCCTTGGGAGAGTGATGCACGGGCACGTTGCCAACTTGGGGTTGAGGGTGCGTTATTCACAACAACTTGGCAACAACTTGGCAGCTTGACCTTACCTTCTTTGAGGAACCATAACCTGAGCTAGGAAAGTCCAATTGAGGTGATTCCAGTGGCATTAGAAAATAGACATCCAGAGCTTTCCAATGATGTATAATAGTCCATATTGAAGCTGAAGGTTGACACTCAAATTCTGGGCTACATTTAGCATGAAAGTAAGGCCAAGAAGAGGAAAAGCAAGTTGTTGGCAACAACTTGGGCTAGCAACGCCCAAGTCTCATACTTCATGCCCAGGAAATTGTCCTACACGTTGCCAACGTGCATTTGGCCTGGAGTTAGTGCCAATAACGCCAAGCCAATGGGCCAGAATCATGATGAATGAACCCTTCCTTTCCAAGCCTAGCAACACCTCCAATTGAGCCAAGAATTCAACAATGAGAAAGCCCACATTGCTAACCCAAATTGAAGATCTCTGAAGAGTTTTAGAGGAGTATAAATAGAAGAGATTGATGTACTTGTAGGGGACTTTTGACACTTTTACTTTACTTTTTGACACTTAGACATTTTTACACTTTTTTTTGCACTTGAATTTTGAGAACTCTTTTGGTACTTCCGGGAGAGCTCTCTTTGGTTTTCTATTGGGACTTTTCTTCTTCATTTACAAGTTTTAAGCACTTCATTCTTCTTCTTCTTCTTCCTTGACACTTAGTTTAATTCTGGTTTATGGCAATTGTTGTTGAAATTGGAGCAATGACTCACTAAACCCCACTTTCATTAGGGGGAGGAGCTCTGTTTGTTGGAATGGATTGATGAACCCATCTTTCCTCCTCAATTCTAGTGGTTGATCTAAAGAGGGAACTCTTGATCTTCACAGATTCAACCACCATCGAGAGAGGGGTTAATCTATATGAATTATGTGGTGAGTTTGAGGAATGAGCCACATAATTCAGTTTAGAGTTCATCCTTTCATGATTTCTTTAATCAATATACCTTGGTTAGTATGTGAGATGTAACTCTCCTTGGTTGAGATTATAGAAATTGTGTGGCTGGATAATATATGAGCTTCATCTCTTCTCATGAACAATTAGATCACGAGAGTGGCAATTGGTTATGTTGAGAGAGATTGAATCACCAAGAGATTGGGGTTTAATCACCCACTTGCCATAGATCTATACCCATGATTGAGGAAGATTTGACTAACATCAATTCATGAAAACTAGCATCTCTGATCCCTAATGATCCTCTCTATCATTAATTCTCATTTCTCTTGCTCTAGTTATTTGATTACCCATTTCCCAATCCCCTTCTACATTCTGTCTATTTACTACTCTTGTTATTTACATTCTGTTCATTTACTTCTTGTCATTTACTCTTATGTTCTTTAAATTTCTGCAACTTTTAATTCCATGCAATTTATCTTTGATGTCATTTAAGTTTCTTGCACTTTAAGTTTCCGTCATTTACTTGCACTTTATTTCTATCTTCTAGTTCTTTACATTCCTTGCCATTTAAATTCCTGCAATTATGTTCAAAAGTCACAATGCTCATAAAACCAAAACCATGTTTGCTTGACTAAATTTACCATTTAACTAAAGTTGCTTAATCTACCAATCCTCGTGGGATCGACCTCACTCTTTGTGAGTTTTATTACTTGATACGACCCGGTATACTTGCCGGTTATACGTGAAATTCTCATTTTTACGTATCAAGTTTTTGGCGCTGTTGCCGGGGATTGGAAAGATTGACAATGATTAAGTGAAAGGTGGTTTAGATTAAGCATTTTTTTTAGTATTTTTGTTAAGCCCACTAACTGTTTGATACTTTGTTTCACTAACTCCAATTCCACTCTAGTTTTAGAATATTTCACTTGTGATTTTGGTTTTGTTTGTGTATGTCAGGAGCTAATAGACATAATATTGAGGACGAGAGAACCCGCCGAAGGATAAGGAGAGCAGAAAGAGGAAAGTTCATAGTTGGTGAAGAAGGGTCAGAGGAATCAGAGGGAGAAGATCAAGTCATGGAGGATGAGATGCACAACCCTCCTGGAGGGGTCAACAATAATGGTGGACAAGCTAGAAGGGTGTTATCCTCGTATACTATCCCTGATCCAAGACATTGTGGGAGCAGTATTGCTACACCAAATGTTCAGGCCAACAACTTTGAGTTGAAACCTCAGCTCATCACTTTGGTACAGAACAATTGCTCTTATGGAGGGGGACCTCTTGAAGACCCAAATCAACATCTCTCTGTTTTTCTGAGGATATGCAATACAGTGAAGACAAATGGAGTGCATCCAGATGTCTACAAGTTGTTGCTATTTCCATTCTCTTTGAGGGACAAAGACACTCAATGGCTAGAATCATTCCCCAAGGAAAGCCTCAATGATTGGAATGAAGTGATGAGAAGATTTCTAGCAAAGTTCTACCCACCTCAAAAGATCATCAAGTTGAAGACAGAGGTTCAGACTTTTAGGCAAATGGATGGGGAGTCATTATATGAAGCCTGGGAAAGGTACAAGGCACTAATGAGAAGATGCCCACCTGACATGTTTAGTGATTGGGTCAAACTCCAAAACTTCTATGAAGACCTAAATCCAGAAGCAAGGAAGGGACTAGATTACTCATCAGGAGGATCACTCAACATGATGAAAACTGCTGAGGAGGCTCAAGACCTCATTGAGATTGTGGCAAACAATCAATATTATTACTCATCAGAGAGGCAGCATAATCCACCCCCAAAGAAAGGTGTAATGGAGCTTGAAGGTGTTGATGCTATCTTGGCACAAAACAAGTTAATGCACCAACAAATCCAACAACAAATGGAGATGATAACAAAGAGAATGGATGGTATGCAACTTGCATCAGTGAACACAACAAATCAACCATCACTTGAATGGGGCCAAGGTGAAGGGACCACGGTTGAACAACCACAAGAACAAGTTCAATACATGCAGAATACTTCAAATTCTCAGGAGGAATTCCATGGTGATACATACAACTCATCTTGGAAGAATCATCCCAATTTAAAGTGGGGAGAAAACCATTGGCAAAAGAACAACAACCACAATCACACCCGTACCACAAACAACCAAAATCACCATACCAACAACACTAACCAATATAGAAAAACACAAAACACATATCAACACCCCCATCATAACTCACAAACCCACCAAAATAACTTCTCTGCGCCATCATCCAACTCACAAAATTTCCACACTAATCCGCCCAACAACTTCCAACAACAATCAACCCCCATCATACCTCCAATTGACCATCATGAGGCCAGAATCTCAAGTCTGGAAGCAACCTTGCAAGCACTTGCTCAAACCACTCAAGCTTTAGCTAAAGGACAACAGGAACAAGCGGTCACTATGAAGAACATTGAGAGACAAGTAGGACAATTAGCCAAACAAGTCGAGAAACCAACCAATGTTCTCCCAAGTGACACAATACCCAACCCAAGAGAAGAATGTAAGGCTTTGCAGTTAAGGAGTGGCAAGGTAGTTGGTGAAAGTTCAAATAAAGAGGCAATAAAACCCAAAGAGCAAGACACAGAGGAAGTACATGTGGAAAGGGAAGATGAAGAAAAGGGTTCAACATCTAACAAAGGCAAAGAAGTTGTCAAGCCACAAGGCAATCCACCAAGTCAAGGAGGCAACCGTGATGGCAAGGAGAGTATGAATCCACAAAAAGAAAACAAAAATGAAGGAGTGAAAGCTTATGTACCCAAGCTTCCATACCCTACAAGGATACACAAAGGAGCAAAAGACCAACAATTCCCAAGGTTCTTAGAAATCTTCAAGAAACTTGAAATCAACATCCCATTAGCAGAAGCTCTGGAACAAATGCCATTATATGCAAAGTTTCTTAAGGAATTGATCACCAAGAAGAGAAGTTGGCAAGAAAAAGAAACGGTGATTCTCAATCAAGAGTGTAGTGCCATCATTCAACAAGGGCTACCTCCAAAACTCAAAGACCCTGGCAGCTTCCTCATACGTTGCACGATTGGGAGCATGGCTGTTGACAAATCACTTTGTGACCTGGGAGCAAGCATTAACCTAATGCCCCTTACCATGATGAAGAAAATGATGATTGAAGAGCTTAAACCCACAAGGATGTCACTTCAACTTGCTGACAGATCCATCAAAGTACCAAATGGAGTAGTTGAGAACCTCTTGGTGAAGGTGGGAAACTTCATATTCCCAGCCGATTTTGTGGTCCTAGACATGGATGAAGAGGGGAACAATTCAGTCATTCTTGGTAGACCCTTTTTGGCTACAGCTAGAACAATCATTGATGTGGAAAAGGGAGAGATGATTTTCAGAGTACATGATGAGCAAATGACCATAAATGTCTTTAAAGCAATGCAACACCCTGTTGAGAAAGAAAATTGCATGAGGATTGATGTGGTAGATTCTTTGGTTGAAGAAGTGCTTGACACAAACCATCAAATGAAACAAGAGGAAGTCCATAACATCAAGGGACAAGAAGAAAACACGTTGGAAGCATCAAAGGAACCAAGTGAAGCTACCAAAGAAGAGGCACCACAACAAGAGTTGAAACCACTACCCCCTCATCTTAAATATGCATTTCTTGGTGAGAAGGATAGCTTCCCAGTGATCATCAATTCCACATTGAATGCAGAAGAAGAAGAAAAACTCCTTGTGGTTTTGAAAGCTCACAAAGAGGCATTGGGATGGACCATTGATGACTTGAAAGGCATAAGCCCTGCTGTATGCATGCACAAGATACTCTTAGAGGAGGGTTCCAAACCGGTGGTACAACCCCAAAGAAGATTGAATCCTACAATGAAGGAGGTTGTTCAAAAGGAAATCCTTAAGTTGTGTAAAGCTGGGATCATCTACCCTATATCTGACAGCCCTTGGGTCAGTCCAGTGCACGTGGTTCCCAAGAAAGGGGGGATGACCGTCATTGTTAATGAGAAGAATGAGCTTATCCCAACACGAACAGTGACAGGGTGGAGAATGTGCATAGACTATAGGAGGTTGAATGATGCCACAAGGAAAGATCACTTTCCTCTACCTTTCATTGACCAGATGCTTGAGAGGTTGGCTGGCCATGCTTATTACTGTTTTCTTGATGGATATTCTGGGTATAACCAGATTGTGGTTGACCCCATGGATCAAGAGAAGACTTCCTTCACTTGCCCCTTTGGAGTTTTTGCATATAGGAGAATGCCATTTGGACTTTGCAATGCCCCAGCTACCTTTCAAAGATGTATGCTATCAATATTCTCAGACATGGTAGAAAAATTTATTGAAGTCTTTATGGATGATTTCTCTGTTTTTGGTGATTCCTTCAATACTTGCTTGCACCATCTTACCTTAGTCTTGAAAAGGTGCCAAGAAACCAATTTAGTTTTGAATTGGGAGAAATGCCATTTCATGGTACCCGAAGGCATTGTTCTTGGTCACAAAATTTCAAGTAAGGGTATAGAAGTTGACAAGGCAAAAGTAGAAATCATAGAAAAACTTCCTTTGCCAACTAGTGTGAAAGCTGTTAGAAGTTTCTTAGGGCATGCTGGATTTTATAGGAGATTCATTAAAGATTTTTCCAAAATAGCAAAGCCACTAAGCAATTTGCTGGTGGTAGAAAATCCTTTTATCTTTGATGATGAATGCAAGCATGCTTTTGAAACTCTAAAGGCTAAGCTCACCACAGCACCAATCATCACACCCCCAAGTTGGGGACTACCTTTTGAACTCATGTGTGATGCAAGTAACCTTGCAATTGGCGCTGTGTTGGGGCAAAGGAAGGAAAAGAAGCTTCATGTTATCTACTATGCAAGTAAGGTGTTGAATGAAGCTCAAAAGAACTACACCACAACAGAGAAAGAGTTACTAGCTGTGGTATATGCTTTTGATAAGTTTAGACAATATTTGATTGGATCCAAAGTCTTAGTGTATACTGACCATGCTGCTCTTAAGTATCTTATGTCAAAACAGGATGCCAAACCAAGGCTAATCAGATGGGTGCTACTCCTACAAGAGTTTGACATTGAGATCAAAGATAGAAAGGGCAATGAAAATCAAGTTGCTGATCACTTATCAAGGGTGCCACAAGATGCATGCCAAGACAATCTTCCATCAATAAATGAAGAATTTCCAGATGAACACCTCTTGGAAATTCAACATGTCCCTTGGTTTGCAGACATGGCCAACTACAAGGCGGGTAGAATCATCCCTCAAGAGTACACAAAACAACAAGTCAAGAAGCTGTTGCATGAGGCTAAGCTCTTCTTCTGGGATGAACCATTCTTGTTCAAAAGATGCCCAGATGGAATGATAAGAAGATGTGTGCCAGAAGGTGAGATGAAAGACATACTATGGCATTGTCACAACTCTAATTATGGTGGTCATTTTGGGGCTGAAAGGACGGCTGCAAAGGTCCTTCAAAGTGGTTTCTATTGGCCTTCAATCTTCAAGGATGCTAGAGAGTTTGTGAGCCATTGCAATGAATGTCAAAGAACAGGGGGTTTGTCAAAGAAAAATGAGATGCCTCAGAAGTTCATTTTGGAAGTGGAGCTCTTTGATCTGTGGGGAATAGATTTCATGGGACCCTTCCCTCCATCTTACACATTCAAATACATCTTGGTAGCAGTAGAGTATGTCTCCAAATGGGTAGAGGCCATAGCCACCACCACATGTGATACCAACGTGGTCTTGCAATTCCTCAAGAAGAATATCTTCACTAGATTTGGAGTGCCCAAAGGACTTATAAGTGATGGGGGAAGCCACTTTGCAACAAGCAACTCAATTCTTTACTCCACAAATATGGTGTTACTCACAAAGTGGCTACACCATACCACCCACAAACCAATGGGCAAGCTGAACTTGCCAACAGAGAGCTAAAAAGGATCTTGGAGAAGACTGTGGGAACAACAAGAAAAGACTGGGTTAGGAAGCTGGATGATGCACTTTGGGCATATAGGACAGCCTTCAAGACACCCATAGGAAAATCTCCATTTCAGTTGGTGTATGGAAAGGCATGCCACCTCCCTGTGGAGCTTGAACATAAGGCCTTTTGGGCCACCAAACTTCTGAATCTAGATGCTCAAGCAGCAGGAGAGAAGAGGTTGCTACAACTCAATGAACTTGAGGAGTTCAGATTGGAGGCATATGACAATGCCAAAATATACAAAGAGAGCAAAGAGATGGCATGATAAGAGGATCTCTCAAAGAACATTCGAACCAGGCCAAAGGGTGTTGTTATTCAATTCAAGATTGAAGTTCTTCCCTGGGAAGCTGAGGTCTAGATGGACTGGTCCATACACCATCACCAAAGTATCACCTCATGGCTATGTTGAATTACTTGATGAAGCCTCAAAGCAAACCTTCACAGCTAATGGACATAGGGTGAAGCACTATTTTGGTGGCCCTTGGAGCAAGGAAGAGAGTGTGCAACTCTTAACATGAGCAAAGAAGCTGCATTGTCAAGCTAAGGACAATAAACAAGCGCTTCATGGGAGGCAACCCATGCACAGGGAGTCTTTTAATTTCATACTTTAGTAACCAATAATGATTAAGTAGACTAGTACATGGTGTATGCAAGGCACTAAGTTTGGTGTGGCCAATCTTGAAGTAATGGCAAATGTGTGTTCTACAAAACTTAGCCACAAACTAAGTTTGGTGTCCATACATACACGAAAATGCTAGACTATGAAAGTATAGTAATCTATTTTAGTTATAAAATAAATAAAAAAAAAAGAGAAAAACGTGAAATAGCATATAATATAGGTAAAATACTAAGTTTAATGTGGCTATCTTTGGAATTAATTCCATAGAACACTTAGTCACAAACTAAGTTTGGTGTCTTTACTTACATTACTAATGCTAGAAAAAATTAGATTAGGGAATCAAATCATAAATTTCAATGTTAGTTTAGTCAATTTTGCATAGGAATATCATCATAAGCTTTTAGCTATTAATGTCACTTTAAGAATCTCAAGCTTTTGGAATTTTGTTGCAGGAAAGAAAGAAAGAAGTGATGGGGAATCTTGGAAGCATATAATGAAAGAAAGAAGTAATGGGAATCTTGGAAGAAAGGTCACGGATGCATTGGAGTCACATGAGCTTGGAACTTTGTGCATGGAGAAAAACAACTCAACATGCATTGGGCACAAGGAAGCATGCTTCCCATGCCATGACCGAGCCTTAAACCATACATCCTCACCAAAGTCACTTTAAATACTTCAACCACATTCATCAAACCTCATTCTTCATCACTCATTCTTCCACCCCCATAACCTCATTTAAGTACCCGAACTCACACTCAACCTCCAACCTATTCCATGTTTCACAAATTCTAGCCATGAACCTCATCTTTACCCAACAAAACTCTTGAAGCATCACACCTCCTCACATAACCGAAACACTCCACCTCCCCTCACCATCATTTTCTAGCCTACCCAAGTCACGTTGTGACCATACATCTCTCCCATTCACAACCATTTTCCTTGTGCTTGAGGACAAGCATTCATCTAAGTTTGGTGTGGAAGATTCAACCCTTGCAAGTGAATTTCAATGGCCTCATCATCAAGGGATAGGAGAGGAGATGAAGGACAAGATACCTTTGATGAAAGAAGATTTAAATCCAAGCATAATGAGCGCATCTTTAGTTGGATGTCAAGCAAAGATGTTGTTCCGGAGTTACCTTTCAAGCTAAAGAAAGATGAGTACCCTGAGATACAAAAAATAATCAGAAAAAGGGGATGGGAGCTTCTCTGTGACCAACCTCAAGAAGTGAGCATGCTTCTCATCCATGAGTTCTACACTAATGTGATAAGAGAATATGATGATGAAGAACCATACATGAGCTATGTAAGAGGTGTGGATGTTGATTTTAGCCCGGACACCATCAATAGGGTGCTAAGGGTCAAGCACAAACAGTTCAAACGAGCTAGCTATGAAGAAAGGGTTGAAAATAACCCAAGATATGTGGATGTGGTGAGTGACTTATGCAGAATAGGCACGGATTGGGTGTTGGATTCACATGGACAACCACTCAAGCTTCGGAGAGGTGATCTCATACCTCAAGCAAAAGGATGGCATGACATAGTGAGGAGATCATTGATGTCCACTTCAAATAATTCTGAGGTAACCGTGAATAGAGCAATAATGATCCATTGTATAATGAAAGGAGGAGAAATCAATGTTGGAGACATTATAGCCAAGAACATCATTGACATAGCTCAAAAAGTCAAACAAGACAGCTGGCTAGGATATCCTAGTACTATTCTGCGCCTATGTGAAGAAGCTGGAGTGCCTCTTGAAGAATTTGGAGAAACTGATTTGGTTTCTATTGGAAAGCCTCTCACCCGAGAAAGGTTGGAGTTTATCACCACAACCCAATTGGAAAGGCAACCTTTAGCAAGAAGGAAAAAAAGGAAAGAAGCAAGACAAGAGGAGGAGCCTCAAGAAATGGAAGAACCTCATACCTTGAACATGAACCAACTCCAAGCCGCCTTGGAAGGGATTTCTGGGCAATACTCACAAATTCAAAGAAGCCAACAGGAACAAGCACAACAACAAAGGGACCTTTGGCAATTGATGGATCAACAAAGAGGGGTTCAAATTCAATGGATGGACCAACAAAATGAATACCAAACACACATGATGGAGCTACAACAAGAACAATATGCCAAGATGCAGGAAGCCATCAAAAATTCAACTCTGGAACATGAAAGAGCCATGGAGAAAGTCATACAAGAACAAGCTCAACTAAGGATGGAGCAAGCTCAGCAAAGAGAACTTCTCCATAGGTTGGATGCTAGACATGAAACACTCTACAGAGATTTCAATGAAAATAGAATATTCAGGGAAGCCAGGCATAAGGACAGACTTGATTATGACATATGCACCCAAGAAAAGCTCAGTTACCTCTGTTCCACACCCCCATTGATCAACCCACAAATTAAAACCTTTAATGAAGCTCGCAAGATATTTGAAGAGCAGGAGCTTGCAAGCGTGAGATTTAATCAACGGAGGCTAAAGGAGACAATGATAAGCTCAGGAATTTGGCAAGAAGAAGGGAATGCAACAACAATGCAACAAGGAGAACAGAGAAGTAAAAAGAAAGAAGATCCAAAGGGGGATTCAACAACAAAGCAACAAGGAGAGTTAAGAAGTAAAAAGAAACAAGATCCAAAGGGCAAAGGAAAGCAAGGAGAATCAAGCAAAGGAAAAGGGACATGAAGACTAAAGGTGGTGAAGTTCCTTTATTTTCTTTATGTTTTTATGTTTTAAATAAAGAAGATGTATGTCTGAAATATGGTATACCTTCTAGGATGCATTTTCTTTTTGAAGCATTGTCTTTTATGTTGCCCATTCCATGCATCACCACTCACAAATTTGGAATGGTTGCTTGTCTTTAGTACTTTTACTTGCCATTGGAATAAAAGGTGTAGTTTGATGTAAGAACAGAGAGAATTCTAGCTTAAAAAGAATCATGTTGTCCCATGAGAAAAGTGCTAGCATACATGCATTTATTGTGAAAGAATCAAGGTTCAATGAACTCAAAAGAATGCTTGCTTATACAAGACTAGTTTGGTTAAGGATGCACAAGGACTTTATCAGTAAAAGCACAAATAACCTTGACAATAAAGAAAATAGAATACAAAGAATGGAAGGCTAGGCATCAATGACAAAATTTGGATATGTGTCTGTGGTGATTGATGTTAAGAGACATACTTGGGCTAGTAAATCCGAGGGGTGCTTCATCACCCGGTAACTTGAGTTAACTAACTCGGGATTATCGATTGAAAAACCCACAATCAAGAGTAGCTCTATAACAGAACATTTAGCAACCCAAAGAGGTGCTGGACACCACTATCCAAACAAAATTTCAATGTTCTATGCCTGTGACTGAATGTGTTAAGGAAAGAGGCTTGAGTGAGTAAATCTTTAAGAGTGTCTCAACACTTAACAACTTGAATCAACTGGTTTGGGATTGTTGATTGAAAGCTTATGCTAAAGAGCCGCCTTAAGACAAGATTTCGAGCTTAATTGAAAGAAAAAGGGGAAAGAAAAAAAGAAGGAAAAAGAAATAAGCAAAAAAGATTGGTTCAAGGATCATGTGCTAAGGTATGAAAGAAGTCTAGTGAAGTTAACCAATTTAGTAGTGAAGCAAGCATTTTAATTGAAAAAGTTGAATAGTTGTGTTCAATTACAATAAATTAATGACCACACAAGTGAGGATGACATGCTCAATGAGAAATTGCTCTCTGGGAGAACATTCAAGTCTTACATCTTAAATTCTTGTGACAAAGTCCTTTATATTTTGCTTGAGGACAAGCAATACTTTAAGTTTGGTGTTGTGATGCAAGTGCATATTTGCTTTATTAGTTAATTAGTTTAGTTAGTTTTAGCTTAATTTCACTCATTTTCTCTAAATAAACAAGTCCTTTTATGAGTTTTGTTTCCATGCATGATGATATCAAGGAACATGTTAATTCTAGCCAAATTCATGCAAATGTTTTAAGGAATGCATATATGAATGAGTATGAATGAATCTCATGGAATTTATTGCATGAATTGGTAAGACTTTGAAGCTATTTCCCTTGTTGATGATAGGTGATGAGACAAGGAAGCATGGAAGCAAGAATGATGCAAGCTGGGCAAGAAGTTGGCGTTGCCAACTTAGATACAAGGGGCGTTATTCTTGCCAACGCCAGGAAAATGAAGTTGGCGTTGCCAACTTGGATATAGTGTGCGTTATTGAGGACAACGCCAGGAACCAAGGAGCAAAGTTGGCGTTGCCAACTTGAGGAATGGGCTGAGTTGTTGAAGGCAACGCCCACACACAAAGAGCTTGGTCCTGGAGGCAACCAAGGAGCAAAGTTGGCGTTGCCAACTTGAGATCCACGTTGCCAACGCCGCAACACAAGGCAAGCTTGGCCCTGGAAGAAGCAAAGTTGGCGTTGCCAACTTGAAGCTGGCGTTGCCAACGCCACAACACAAGCAAGCTTGGCCCTGGAGGCAACCAAGGAGCAAAGTTGGCGTTGCCAACTTGAAGCTGGCGTTGCCAACGCCACACACAACCACGCCAAGCAAGCTTGGCAACCCTGGAAGCAAAGTTGGCGTTGCCAACTCTAGAAGGGCGTTGCCAACGCCACACACAAGCAAGTTTGGCCCTGGAGGAAGACAAGAAGCAAAGTTGGCGTTGCCAACTTGAGAGTGGCGTTGCCAACGCCACACACAAGCAATTTTGGCACCAAAAGGAGCTCGAGCACGTTGTTGGAGCTAGGAAGCATTGGCGTGTTTGGCAACAACGCCAGGAATGGTTGCTTGGCTAGGCACCAAGTCTTGGTGCCAACCAAGTTGCCAACGCCCAATGGCCTCACCATTCACGTTGCCAACGCCAAGCCTTGCCAACCAAGTTGCTAACGTTGCCAAGCCTTGCCAACCAAGTTGCTAACGTTGCCAAGCCTTGCCAACCAAGTTGCTAACGTTGCCAACGCCAAAATCAAGTTGCCAACGCCAAGCCTCACCATGCACGTTGTCAACGCCCACCAGCCGTGCCAACCAAGTTCCAAACGCCCACAAGCGCACCAAACACGTTGGCAACGCCCAATGGCCTTGCCATGCACGTTGCCAACGCCAGGAAGCAAGCATGGAGCCTTGAGAAGGGCTCGAGCACGCTGCCAACGTGCTAAAGAGAAGGAGTTATTCACAACAACGCCAGGAAATTATGGTGCACGTTGCTAACTTGAAATGTATGGGCGTTATTCACAACAACTCCAACAAGGCAGCCTGACCATGTCCTCTTCAATGGAAGATATCTTGAGCTACAGAGATCCAAATTGAGTGCTTCCAGTTGCATTGGAAAGCTGACATTCAGAGCTTTCCAACCATATATAATAGTCTATGATGGAGCACAAAATTGAAGCCAAACCAGAGTCATCTTTAGGCCCTAAAAACAAGAACATGAAGTGAAATTCAAGAAAGCTAGAGATTGGCTTTGGGGTGTGGGTCGAGCACGTTGCCAACGTGCCACAAGGGGGGCGTGTTTTGCAACAACGCCAGCCCCAAGTCCTTGCCTTGGGAGAGTGATGCACGGGCACGTTGCCAACTTGGGGTTGAGGGTGCGTTATTCACAACAACTTGGCAACAACTTGGCAGCTTGACCTTACCTTCTTTGAGGAACCATAACCTGAGCTAGGAAAGTCCAATTGAGGTGATTCCAGTGGCATTAGAAAATAGACATCAAGAGCTTTCCAATGATGTATAATAGTCCATATTGAAGCTGAAGGTTGACACTCAAATTCTGGGCTACATTTAGCATGAAAGTAAGGCCAAGAAGAGGAAAAGCAAGTTGTTGGCAACAACTTGGGCTAGCAACGCCCAAGTCTCATACTTCATGCCCAGGAAATTGTCCTGCACGTTGCCAACGTGCATTTGGCCTGGAGTTAGTGCCAATAACGCCAAGCCAATGGGCCAGAATCATGATGAATGAACCCTTCCTTTCCAAGCCTAGCAACACCTCCAATTGAGCCAAGAATTCAACAATGAGAAAGCCCACATTGCTAACCCAAATTGAAGATCTCTGAAGAGTTTTAGAGGAGTATAAATAGAAGAGATTGATGTACTTGTAGGGGACTTTTGACACTTTTACTTTACTTTTTGACACTTAGACATTTTTACACTTTTTTTTGCACTTGAATTTTGAGAACTCTTTTGGTACTTCCGGGAGAGCTCTCTTTGGTTTTCTATTGGGACTTTTCTTCTTCATTTACAAGTTTTAAGCACTTCATTCTTCTTCTTCTTCTTCCTTGACACTTAGTTTAATTCTGGTTTATGGCAATTGTTGTTGAAATTGGAGCAATGACTCACTAAACCCCACTTTCATTAGGGGGAGGAGCTCTGTTTGTTGGAATGGATTGATGAACCCATCTTTCCTCCTCAATTCTAGTGGTTGATCTAAAGAGGGAACTCTTGATCTTCACAGATTCAACCACCATCGAGAGAGGGGTTAATCTATATGAATTATGTGGTGAGTTTGAGGAATGAGCCACATAATTCAGTTTAGAGTTCATCCTTTCATGATTTCTTTAATCAATATACCTTGGTTAGTATGTGAGATGTAACTCTCCTTGGTTGAGATTATAGAAATTGTGTGGCTGGATAATATATGAGCTTCATCTCTTCTCATGAACAATTAGATCACGAGAGTGGCAATTGGTTATGTTGAGAGAGATTGAATCACCAAGAGATTGGGGTTTAATCACCCACTTGCCATAGATCTATACCCATGATTGAGGAAGATTTGACTAACATCAATTCATGAAAACTAGCATCTCTGATCCCTAATGATCCTCTCTATCATTAATTCTCATTTCTCTTGCTCTAGTTATTTGATTACCCATTTCCCAATCCCCTTCTACATTCTGTCTATTTACTACTCTTGTTATTTACATTCTGTTCATTTACTTCTTGTCATTTACTCTTATGTTCTTTAAATTTCTGCAACTTTTAATTCCATGCAATTTATCTTTGATGTCATTTAAGTTTCTTGCACTTTAAGTTTCCGTCATTTACTTGCACTTTATTTCTATCTTCTAGTTCTTTACATTCCTTGCCATTTAAATTCCTGCAATTATGTTCAAAAGTCACAATGCTCATAAAACCAAAACCATGTTTGCTTGACTAAATTTACCATTTAACTAAAGTTGCTTAATCTACCAATCCTCGTGGGATCGACCTCACTCTTTGTGAGTTTTATTACTTGATACGACCCGGTATACTTGCCGGTTATACGTGAAATTCTCATTTTTACGTATCAAGGATCAACAAAAGCCTCAACAAGGCTTTAACAATGGTGGACGCAACAGGCTGAACAATAGCAAGCCATATCCATCATCTTCTCAGCAACAGACAGAGAATTCTGAACAAAACACCTCTAATTTAGCCAATGTAGTCTCTGATCTGTCAAAGGCCACTTTCAGTTTCATGAGTGAAACAAGATCCTCCATTAGAAATCTGGAGGCACAAGTGGGCCAGCTGAGTAAGAAAGTCATTGAAACTCCTCCCAGTATTCTCCCAAGCAATACAGAAGAAAATCCAAAAGGAGAGTGCAAGGCCATTGATATAATCAATGTGGCCGAATGCACAAGGGAGGACGAGGACGAAAATCCTAGTGAGAAAGACCTCCTGGGACATCCCTCAAGCAAGAAGGAGTTTCCTATTAAGGATCCAAAGGAATCTGAGGCTCATATAGAGACCATAGAGATTCCTTTAAATCTCCTTCTGCCATTCATAAGCTCTGAAGATTATTCTTCCTCAGAAGAGGATGAAGATGTAACTGGAGAGCAAGTTGCTCAATACTTAGGAGCTATCATGAAGCTGAATGCCAAGTTGTTTGGTAATGAGACTTGGGAAAGTGAACCTCCCTTGCTCATTAGTGAACTGGATACCTGGATTCAGCAAATTTTACCTCAAAAGAAACAAGATCCTGGCAAGTTTTTAATACCTTGTACCATAGGCACCATGACCTTTGCAAAAGCTCTGTGTGATCTAGGGTCAGGGATAAATCTTATGCCACTCTCTGTAATGGAGAAGCTGGGGATCATTGAGGTACAACCTGCCTTGTTCTCATTACAATTGGCAGACAAGTCATTGAGACAAGCTTATGGAATAGTAGAGGACGTGTTAGTAAAGGTTGAAGGCCTTTACATCCCTGCTTATTTCATAATCTTAGACACTAGGAAGGAAGAGGATGATTGCATCATCCTTGGAAGACCTTTCTTAGCCACAGTAGGAGCTGTGATAGATGTCAACAGAGGTGAATTAGTCCTTCAATTGAATGGGGACTACCTTGTGTTTAAGGCACATGGCCATCCCTCTGTGACAAAAGAGAGTAAGCATGAAGAGCTTCTCTCAGTTCAGAGTCAAGAAGAGCCCACACAGTCAAACTCTAAGTTTGGTGTTGTGAGGCTACAACCAAACTCTAAGTTTGGTGTTAAGACCCCATATCCAAACTCTAAGTTTGGTGTTGGGACTATACAACATTGACCTGATCACCTTGTGGCTTCATGTGAGCCACTGTCAAGCTATTGACATTAAAGAAGCGCTTGTTGGGAGGCAACCCAATTTTATTTATCTAATTTTTATTTTATTCTATATTATTGTTATTTTGTGTTTTATTAGGTACATGATAATGAGGAGTCACGAAAAAATCATAAAAATTAAAAACAGAATCAAAAACAGCAGAAGAAAAAAATCACACCCTGGAGGAAGCACAGGCTGGCGTTCAACGCCAGTAAGATGTATCTGGCCGGTGTTCAACGCCAGAACAGAGCATCATTCTGGCGCTGAACGCCAGAAACAAGCAACATTCTGGCGCTGAACGCCAGAAACAAGCAACATTCTGGCGCTGAACGCCAAGAATGTGCCCAGAGAGGAAAAGCTGGCGCTGAACGCCAGTAACAAGCATAAAACTGGCGTTCAACGCCAGAAACATGCTTTACATGGGCGTTGAACGCCCAGAATGTGCACCACACGGCGTTTAAATGCCAGAATAGTGTGCAAAGGCAATTTACATGCCTATTTGGTGCAGGGATGGAATTCCTTGACACCTCAGGACCTGTGGACCCCACAGGATCACCTCAGGATCTGTGGACCCCACAGGATCCCCACCTACCATATTCCCACCTTACCTCCTAATCCTATTTTTGTGATTACTCTTCCCCATGTCACACTTCCCAACAACTTTCACCAATCACCTCAATCTCTCTTCCCAATTACTCCCTTCACCATTCACATCCATCCACTCTTCCCCATAAACCCCACCTACCTTCAAAAATTCAAAACCAATTTCCCACCCATTCCCACCCTAAATGGCCGAATACACACTACCCCCTCTCCCTATAAATACCCTTCCATTCTACTTCTTTTTCACACAACACAAACCCCTCTTCTCCCACTTAGCCGAACCTACCTCTCTCCCTCTCCACCATATTTTCTTCTTCTTCTTCTCTTCTTTCTTCTCTTGCTCGAGGGCGAGCAATATTTTAAGTTTGGTGTGGTAAAAGCATAAGCTTTTTTGTTTTTCCATTACCATCAATGGCACCTAAGGCCGGAGTATCCTCTAGAAAAGGAAAAGGGAAGACAAAAGCTTCCACCTCCGAGTCATGGGAGATGGAAAGATTCAACTCTAAGAGCCATCAAGACCACTTCTATGATGTTGTGGCAAAGAAGAAGGTGATCCCTGAGGTCCCTTTCAAGCTCAAGAAAAATGAGTATCCGGAGATCCGACATGAAATCCGAAGAAGAGGTTGGGAAGTCTTAACCAACCCCATGCAACAAGTCGGAATCTTAATGGTTCAAGAGTTCTATGCCAATGCATGGATCACAAGAAACCATGATCAAAGTATGAACCCGAGTCCAAAGAACTATCTTACAATGGTTTGGGGGAAATACTTAGATTTTAGTCCGGAAAATGTGAGGTTGGCATTCCACTTGCCCATGATGCAAGGAGATGAACGCCCCTACACTTGAAGGGTCAACTTTAATCAAAGGTTGGACCAAGTCCTAATGGACATATGTGTGGAAGGAGCTCAATGGAAGAGAGACTCCAAAGGCAAGCCAGTCCAACTAAGAAGACTGGATCTCAAGCCTGTGGCTAGAGGATGGTTGGAGTTCATTCAACGCTCCATCATTCCCACTAGCAACCAATCTGAAGTTACTGTGGATTGGGCCATCATGATTCATGGCATCATGATTGGAGAGGAAGTAGAAGTTCATGAGGTCATCTCCAATGAAATCTACAAAATAGCCGACAAGCCCTCACCCATGGCACGGCTTGCTTTTCCTCACCTTATTTGCCATCTATGTTACTCAGCTGGAGTTATCATAGAAGGAGACGTCTCCATTGAAGAGGATAAGCCCATCACCAAGAAGAGGATGGAGCAAGCAAGAGAGACCCTTTACGGTTCTCAAGAGATGCATGAGGAAGCTCATCATCAAGAAATCCCTAAGATGCCTCAAGGGATGCACTTTCCTCCCAATAACTATTGGGAACAACTCAACACTTCCTTAGAAGATTTGAGCCACAATGTGGAACAATTAAGGGTGGAACATCATGAGCACTCCATCATTCTCCATGAAATAAGAGAAGATCAAAGAGCAATGAGGGAGGAGCAACAAAGGCAAGGAAGGGACATAGAAGAGCTTAAGAACATCATTGGTCCTTCAAGAAGAAGACGCCACTAAGGTGGATTCATTCATTGTTCTTTATTTCTTTCTGTTTTCGGTTTTTAATGTTGTATTTATCTATGTTTTGTGTCTTTATTTCATGATCATTAGTATGTAACCATGTCTTAAAGCTATGAAATAAATTCCATTAATCCTTCACCTCTCTTAAATGAAATATGCTTTAATTCAAAAGAACAAGAAATACATGAATTTCGAATTTATCCTTGAATTTAATTTAATTATATTGATGTGGTGACAATACTTTTGTTTTCTGAATGAATGCTTGAACAGTGCATATGTCTTTTGATCTTGTTGTTTATGAATGTTAAAATTGTTGGCTCTTGAAAGAATGATGAACAAAGAGAAATGTTATTGATGATCTGAAAAATCATGAAATTGATTCTTGAAGCAAGAAAAAGCAGTGAAAAAGAAAGCTTGCGAAAAAAAAAAAATTTTGGCGAAAAAAAATAGAAAGAAAAAGAAAAAGCAAGCAGAAAAAGCCAATGCCCCTTAAAACCAAAAGGCAAGGGTAAAAAGGATCCAAGGCTTTGAGCATCAATGGATAGGAGGGCCCAAGGAAATAAAATCCAGGCCTAAGCGGCTAAATCAAGCTGTCCCTAACCATATGCTTGTGTCATGAAGGTCCAAGTGAAAAGCTTGAGACTGAGTGGTTAAAGTCGTGATCCAAAGCAAAAGAGTGTGCTTAAGAGCTCTGGACACCACTAACTGGGGACTCTAGCAAAGCTGAGTCACAATCTGAAAAGGTTTACCCAGTTATGTGTCTGTGGCATTTATGTATCCGGTGGTAATACTGGAAAACAAATTGCTTAGGGCCACAGCCAAGACTCATAAGTAGCTGTGTTCAAGAATCAACATGCTTAACTAGGAAAATCAATAACACCATCCGAAATTCTAAGTTCCTAAGAGACACCAATCACTCTAAACTACAAAGGAAAAAGTGAGATGCCAAAACTGTTCAGAAGCAGAAAGCTACAAGTCCCGCTCATCTAATTAGAATTAATATTCATTGATATTTTGGAATATATAGTATATTCTCTTCTTTTTATCCTATTTGATTTTCAGTTGCTTGGGGACAAGCAATAATTTAAGTTTGGTGTTGTGATGAGCGGATAATTTATACGCTTTTTGGCATTGTTTTTAGGTAGTTTTTAGTAAGTTCAAGCTACTTTTAGGGATGTTTTCATTAGTTTTTATGTTAAATTCACATTTCTGGACTTTACTATGAGTTTGTGTGTTTTTCTGTGATTTCAGGTAATTTCTGGCTGAAATTGAGGGACTTGAGCAAAACTCTGAAAAAGGCTGACAAAAGGACTGCTGATGCTGTTGGAATCTGACCTCCCTGCACTCGAAATGGATTTTCTGGAGCTACAGAACTCCAAATGGCACGCTCTTAACGGCGTTGGAAAGTAGACATCCAGAGCTTTCCAACAATATATAATAGTCCATACTTTATTTGGAAATTGATGACGTAACCTGGCATTGAACGCCAAGTACATGCTGCTGTCTGGAGTTAAACGCCAGAAAAACGTCATGATCCGGAGTTGAACGCCCAAAACACGTCATAACTTGGAGTTCAACTCCAATAAAAGCCTCAGCTCGTGGATTGATCAAGCTCAGCCCAAGCATACACCAAGTGGGCCCCGGAAGTGGATTTATGCATCAATTACTTACTCATGTAAACCCTAGGAGCTAGTTTATTATAAATAGAACATTTAACTATTGTATTAGTCGTCTTTTGACCACAGGGGATCCTGGATTGTATTTTGAATCCTGTGATCACATTTTGGGGGCTGGCCATTCGGCCATGCCTGAACCTTGTACTTATGTATTTTCAACAGTGGAGTTTCTGCACACCATAGATTAAGGGTGTGGAGCTCTGCTGTACCTCAAGTTTCAATACAATTACTATTACTTTTTATTCAATTCTCTCTTATTCTTATTCCAAGATATACGTTGCACAATACTTTGATGAATGTGATGATCCGTGACACTCATCATCATTCTCACCTATGAACGCGCGTGATTGACAACCACTTCCGTTCTACCTTAGGCCGGGCGCATATCTCTTAGATTCCCCAACAGAATCTTCGTGGTATAAGCTAGATAGATGGCAGCATTCATGAGGATCTGGAAAGTCTAACCTTATCTGTGGTATTCCGAGTAGGATCCTAGGAATCCGGAAAGTCTAACCTTGTCTGTGGTATTCCGAGTAGGATTCCGGTATTGAATGACTGTGACGAGCTTCAAACTCCTGAAGGCTGGGCGTGATGACAAACGCAAAAGAATCAATGGATTCTACTCCAACCTGATTGAGAACCGACAGATGATTAGCCGTGCTGTGACAGAGCATTTGGACCATTTTCACTGAGAGGATGGGATGTAGCTATCAACCAAGGGTGATGCCTCCAGACGATTAGCCGTGCAGTGATAACGCATAGGACCATTTTCCCGAGAGGATTAAAAGTAGCCATTGATGATAGTGATGTCCTACATACAGCTTGCCATGGAAAGGATTAAGAAGTATTGAAGGAAGAGTGAGTAGTGAAGTAGAGTTTCAAGAGGAACACAGCATCTCCATACACCTATCTGAAATTCCCACTATTGATTTACATAAGTATTTCTATCCTTTTTTAATTTTCTTTTTATTATTAATTTTCGAAACCATAAATCAATCTAATCTGCCTAACTGAGATTTACAAGGTGACCATAGCTTGCTTCATACTAACAATCTCTGTGGGATCGACCCTTACTCACGTAAGGTATTACTTGGATGACCCAGTACACTTGCTGGTTAAGTTGAACGGAGTTGTGTCCATACATAGCCAATAGCCATTAAATAAATCTCATGCAAATACAAAGAGGATCACAATTTCGTCCACCAGGGATCCTTTGTAGCGTGCAATGCATCAGGGGAATGCTCAGCTCACAAGTTGAGCTGAGCATTGAGGCCTTGTGCGCACACCTTGTGCGCTTGTCTTCCCTGGCCCGTGTCAAATGTTTGTGTGGTGCACCAAGAGTAGTGCTCTGCTCACTTTGTGAGCTGAGCATTGGCTTCCAAGGGGAGGTCCTTGTTTCGAAACTTGAGAGAAGCACGCTAGTGCAATTTCCTTGGGTTTCCTTGTGTCTCCCTCTTCGAGCCTTGGTGGAAGCATTTTGGTCTATTTTTGCTTATTTTTGGCCCTTAAAGATGCCTTTCACTCAGGCCTCAATTGTACGCCAAATATAGATTGATATATATCGTTGGAAAGCTCTGAATGTCAGCTTTCCAATGCAACTGAAAGCACATCAATCGGACATCTGTAGCTCAAGTTATAGCCCTTGGAAGAAGGCATGGTCATGCTGTGAGCGCCCCAAATTTAACTTAGCGAAAATTTGCTTTCTTCTTTGATTTGGTCATGGGTTCAAACCTTGGAGCAAGCATTGGCAACTTATTTCCTTAAATTTCTTTTGATGAATGCCCGACAATGCTCACTTGGTGAGCTGAGCATTGTTTTTCCCTTCCTTGTTTCTTTGCTTCAAATTGTGCTCAGCTCACAAAGTGAGCAGAGCATTGAAACATTGCCTCCTTGGAATTTTTCCTTTGTGCTCCTTTCTTGTGCCACGCTTCTCACTTTTTTTTGCCACACTCTTTTCTTCCTTGGGCCACGCTTCTTAGGCCACGCTTTCTTCTTTTCTTCTTTTCTTCACCTACAATTAATCAAAACAACCAATCAAAGTATCACCAAATTCACAAAGTTATAAATCATTAAAAATCAATTAATTTTAGCCCAAACCTCATGATTTAGCATCAATTAAATGGTGGTTGTTTGATTTAAAGAAGTCATGCATTTTCATTCCAAATTACTTACTTAGAGTGCAAGAAAGTGCATGAAAACTAGTGAAACAAGTGAAATTAGCTTGAAAAATGGGTATATGATGACTTGTCATCACAACACCAAACTTAAACCTTGCTTGTCCCCAAGCAAGAAAAGAATCATGCAATAAAGATTGACAATCCAAGGTAAGAAGAATAGCAACTCAATGTTCATGGTTAGCTAGTTTTCAATGCATGCTACAATCACAAAAGAAATGTAAATGATTGATGCTTCCATCTAGCTCAATTTATGAAATCTTTTCCTTATAATTCTTCCTTGAAACAAGCTTTTTGATTGATTTTTTTTTATTAGCTTCTCCTTTTGGGTGCTTTGCCCCATGAGTTAATAACAAAGCTACGACTTCTAAATGCTTTGTTTTCAAGTATTACCACTTGATACATAAGCATCACAAGCATTTAATTAGAGGACTTCATTAAGCTCATTTTTCTTTTCTTTTCTTGACTCTCTAATCATTGATGCTCAGAGCCTTGAGCTTTGAGGGAGTGCTTTTGCACTTGAGCCTAGCCTTGACTTCTAAGTGTTTTGTTTTCAAGCATTTGGCTTGATACATAAACACCACAAGCACTTAACAATGGAATAGTCGTTGGTACTCAGAGCCTTCAGCTTTCTCATTCTTCCCCTTTTTTTTTGCTTTAATTGTATTTGCTTCTTCAAGGTTTCCATAATTTCAAAAGATTTCACAAGATGTACTAGATGAAAAACTTCAATTAAATAAAGTCAAATGCAATTGAGCAACAATTAACCATACTAGCTTTCCAATACTTGTATGCACATGCTAAGTTCTTCTTTAATTCCTTGTTTGTTTATGATCATGATGCTTTACTGCTTTTGAACTCACAGAATTCAAGTTGGTAGTTATAATGTCACAGCAACATATTACAAATCAAGATTCAAGCTATGCTTTATTCATACACACATGTAAACAGAGAAGATAATAAGACAGTCATGCAATTTAAGTGCTAGAAACAAATGAGAAGAAAAGGAACTCTAGAACCTTGTAGTTTATCTTCATTAGTGTTGTCCTTTTTCCTCTATTCTTCCTCTTTCCCTTGCCAAACTCAGTATGCTTGTTCATCCTCAAGCAATGATAAACCCCATTTGTAGGGTTTATCTTATATTGATTTTTGGGAATTTTATCACCTTTTACCCACATTTATTCAATGAAATAGCATGGTTTTATAACTTCTCCCTTAATTGTGCTTAAGAGTGAAAACATGCTTTTTAGGACTCAAAATAGCTAAATCTAATTCTCCTTGATTCCATTAGATGCCTTGATATGTTTGTTAAGTGATTTAAGGTTTAGGAGGCAAAGATTGGATCAAGGGAATGAAGAAAGAAAGCATAAAAAGTTGGAGAACTCATGAAGAAATGAAAGAACCGGAAAGCTGTCAAGCCAACCTCTTTGCACTTAAACGACCATAACTTGAGCTACAGAGATCCAAATGATGCGGTTCTAGTTGGGTTGGAAAGCTAACATCCGGGGCTTCGAAACGATATAAGATTTGCCATAGTTGCATCGCACATAGGGGCGCGCACGCGCACAGTACACGGACGCACCGATGGTGGCACATTACCCACTTAATGCAACACGTGGCCAGCGATTTTAGAAGCCTTGTGGGCCCAATCCAACTCATTTATGATGCTATTTAAGCCATGGATTGAAGGGGGAATGAGGATACTTTCATACTTTTAATCATTAGTCATAGTTTTAGTAGTTAGAGTTAGAGAGAGAAGCTCTCACTTCTCTCTAGAATTAGGATTAGGAATTAGGGTTAGATTAGGATCTTATAGTTCTAGGTTTGATTCAAGTCTCCTTCTACTTCTACCTTTAATTGATGATTGCTACACTTTGGTTCTTCTTTCTATCCCTATCCTCTTGTTGTAATTTCTCTCATTTTGTTTCTAGGTTTTGTAATTGAGATATTTTTGTTCTTTTGTTTTCTTTTTAATAATGCAATTTGAGATAATTCATGTGATTGTGATGTTGTTGATTGTTGTTTTGTTAATTCTTTATAATTGTTGGTTGTTGATTCCTTTTATTCTTACAAATAAAAATGCTTTCTTTCATTACCCTCCAAGTGTTTGATGAAATGCTTGAGAGGATGTTAGAGTAGAATTCTATGTTCTTGGCTTGAGAAGGTGACTTAGGATTTCTTAAGTCTCTAGTGTCCAATTGATTGATAGTTGATAGCCATTAACTCTAGCCTTCATTAATCCAATTAGTGGAAAGCTAGGACTTATGGACTAGGATTGATATAACTCACTTGACTTTCCTTTGTTAATTGATTTAAGGATGACTAAGTGGGATTAATCCTTGCAACTACCATACTTGTGGCTAGTGATAATGATGAAGACCCTTGACAACCAAATCTTGCCAAGACCATTTTGTTAATAAAGTTTTCTTACCATTTACTATTCATGTTTCTCATCTAAAACCCCAAAATAAACAAGTCTGTAACCAATAACAAGAACACTACCCTGCAAGTCCTTTGAGAGATGACCCGAGGTTTAAATACTTCGGTTATTAATTTTAGGGGTTTGCATTTAGTGACAACCAGATTTTTGTATGAAAGGATTTGTGTTGGTTTATGAACTATACTTGCAACGAGATTTCAATTGTGAAATTCTAAACCGTCAAAAATCCATTCATCAAGCAATAATTAGAACAGTGGCTATGGGGCTAAGATGGATCATGAATGTCTTGCACAATGAAATGTTAGCAGTACATGTGTTGTAAGCAAGAAAAATTGAAGATAAAAATCAAGGCACAAGAGACAGAGACATTGTGATTGCAAACTTAAGAAGGTGAGCACAATACATTGCATAAAAGATAAGTGGCACACCAAACTTAGTGTGACACTTTCACTTGGAATCAATGCAAGTATCCAGTAAAGATTTGAAGCAAATTGTGTTGCATAGCAACACCAAACTTAGAATGCAATCCTATGTCAATTTATTTGAACTAAAACCAAGCAAATAAAACTGTTATTTATTAAGTACAATCACCTAGCCAAGAATCTGTCATTAATAAAGCTCTCTTGGTAATGTATTAACAAACACAGTAAATAAGCAAACTAAAATGAAAGCATTTAAAAACAGAAAAATGACTAAAGAAAGTAGAATGAAAAAGTGTCAAATTAAAAGAAAAGAAAAAAAATAAAACTGCAGAGGCATTATGATTATGCAGACAAGTAGTGATGCTTGAATGAATTGCATAGAAAATAAGTGGCACACCAAACTTAGAATCTTGGTGTGTCACTTTCATTTTTGATTTGATGCAATCATCCAAAAAGATTGAAAACAATTGTTGCAAGGCAACACCAAACTTAGAATGTAACCATATGCCAATTTATTGAATTTAAACAAAGCTAAGAAAGAAAACAAAGCAGAGAAGAGAAATTATACCTACGGTTGGGTTACCTCCCAACAAGTGCTCTTTTAGTGTCATTAGCTTGACATGTTGTTCTTCACTTTCTTCCTCTTCTTCCAGTTTGTTAAGAGGAATGACCTCAAAGGAGGGAAAGATTCAGCTAGTGTCCCTTGTCTTGGCCTTTCCTCAACAAGCTTCCTTTTGCAAATGGCTTGATTGATCTTGCTTGCTGGATTAGGGACAGAATTGGTGTTCTTGCTAGTTGCCTTCACTTCTTTGGATTCAAGACTTGGTTGCTGTGTGATTTTTGGAGTGTTTTCTTCATCAAAAGTCTTTTGAATTGGTGGTTCAGTGAGCTCTTCCTTCATGTGCCTTTCTGTTTCCCTTGAGTTTAGACGTTCTTGATTGTCCTCCTCACTAGCTTGTTCTTCCACTTCCTCTTTTACACTCAACATTTGCTTTAATACCTCTTTCATGGAGGAGGTTTGCTGATCTTCCCAAGCTTTCTTCATCTCCTCTTCATGCCTTTCAATCATGGATTCAAGTGTTGAGGCGTTTTGGTCCAGGGAGGTTTGAGAGAGTTATGAGTTTTCATGTTCCCTTGTCATCTCAAGTGGCTTCTGTGAATATGAAATCCTTGGCTCATGTTCCTCATCTTTCATTGCAATTTCACTTGACACAAGGACCTTTTGTTCTTGTTTTTCCACTTCCTCTCTCACAAATTAATTTTTACTGTTTGATGGTTCTAAGTGTTTCCTTATGTTCTCCAAGTGCTCATTTGTCCTCTGATGGAGGATTTCTTCCCTTTTCCCGGCTTGTTCTTGTCTTTCAAAAAATCCTCTGGAATATTGAAGGAGATCCTCTGAAGGTTGGGAGTGATTTTATGGACATGGACGTATTTTGTTTTGAGGGGTATGGGGTGAATTTTGTGAGTTGTGGACTGAACTTGGTGGTTGATGAGATGAGTTGTATGAATATTGGAGGGAGTTTTGTATTGAGGCATAATCAAGTGATGAAGAACTTTCAAATGCAGAAATGGAAGGTGAGGTTGGACAATCTTTCATGTGACTTGACTACTCAGAATTTGCAGTTTCTTGGTAATACTCCCAGCCACCATTAGAATAATGACCTGAATCATTTTGTGGTGATGAAAAATATTCCATCTGATTTTCTTGCTCATCTTGTGATTCTGAAGCATTTCTCCATGGATTGGAGTGCTCAGACTTTGTATTTTCTTGGTGATATTCCCAACCACCATTAGAGATTGGTGATGGTGGGTGATATCCCATAAAATTTTGTTTGCCATAAGATGAGTTGAACTCCATTTGTATTTTGTAAACATCAATGAAATTTGAAATTCATGTCACAGAGAAAGAATTTCTTAGTGAGGCAATAGCTCAAACACCTTGCTATCAATTTAAAACAGAGAACAAAAACAAAAAAAATGCTTGATCTAGACTTCTCACCCACTTAATCATTGTTGATCTAAATCAATCTCCGGCAACGGCGCCAAAAACTTGATGTGTGGAAAACGATCCAACACAAAACTCACCGGCAAGTGTACCGGGTCGCATCAAGTAGTAAAACTCACTTAGAGTGAGGTCGATCCCACAGGGATTGATGGATCAAGCAACTTTAGTGGGTGATTAGTTTAGTCAAGCTAACATGGAGTGAATTGTATGAAATGTAGCCAACAGAAAGTAAATTGCAGAAATCTTAAAGATGCTGAAAGTAAAATTGCAACTTAAATAACAAGAAAGTAAAATTACATCAAATGTAAAGGGGGTTGGGTGCTGGAAATTAAAGAGAGCAACGAAGCAAGCAATCAAGGAGATCTTGAGAACAAGTAACAGGAAGCTTAAAGTGCAGGAAAATTTAAATCAAGCTCGCAGCAACTCAAATGTAAATTTCAGAGGAACAAAAGTACAGGAAGAATAAATTGGGAACAATGTAAGCAGAGAAGTAAAATTGCAGTGAACAAGAACTTAGAGCACTTGCAGGAAATGTAAATTGGAAGCAATGCAACAGAAAGTAAAAACGCTTGAAAGATTAAAAACAGAAAAGCAATGCTTAATTTGTAGTAATTTAAAAGGGTGTTGAAGATCTCAGGGGTGGAGGAGACTAGAAAACAAGTCTAGATCTCCAATCCTTCCTTGATCCAACAGAGAAGATGCAGGAAATTAAAGATGAAAGCAATGAAGAGAACTTTGATTCAAATCACAATTCACGTGAAAGTTTGCAAAAGAAGAACCAAGAGAAATCTTAGACTAAGAGGGAAACAGAATTCCTTCTCCCCTCAATCCAAAATTCAAAAATAGAAAATGAAAACTAAAGAGAGAGAGCTTTCTAATGAAGCTACCCTCCAATATTCTCTAATGGGGCTCCCCTCTTACAAAGATGAAAATGATGCCTTATATAGGCTTTTCAAAGTGAAAATGAAATGAAATTGAAATTAAAAATTCACAAAATAAAATTCCTAATCTAGCTTGTTCTTGTGCCTTTGAGTGATGATGTGGGCTTTGCTTGCTTTGGATTTGAGGAGAAATGGGTTTGGTTGGCCTTGATTCAATTTGGAGAAGAATTGAATTAAATTGGATTTTAGTTGAATTTTGGCCCATGTGAAAATTTGCTCCCAGGAGGATGCTCAGCTCACAAGGTGAGCAGAGCATTGGAGCTTATGTGGGGATCCTTTGTAGCGTGCAATGCATCAGGGGAATGCTCAGCTCACAAGTTGAGCTGAGCATTGAGGCCTTGTATGCACACCTTGCGCGCTTGTCTTCCCTGGCCCGTGTCAAATGTTTGTGTGGTCCACCAAGAGTAGCGCTCTGCTCACTTTGTGAGCTGAGCATTGGCTTCCAAGGGGAGGTCCTTGGTTCGTAATTTCCTTGGGTTTCCTTGTGTCTCCCTCTTCGAGCCTTGGTGGAAGCATTTTGGTCTATTTTTGCTTTTTTTGGCCCTTAAAGATGCCTTTCACTCATGCCTCAATTGTACGCCAAATATGGATTGCTATATATTGTTGGAAAGCTCTGAATGTCAGCTTTTCAATGCAACTAAAAGCACATCAATCGGACATCTGTAGCTCAAGTTATAGCCCTTGGAAGGAGGCATGGTCATGCTGTGAGCGCCCCAAATTTAACTTAGCGAAAATTTGCTTTCTTCTTTGATTTGGTCATGGGTTCAAACCTTGGAGCAAGCATTGGCAACTTATTTCCTTAAATTTCTTTTGATGAATGCCCGACAATGCTCACTTGGTGAGCTGAGCATTGTTTTTCCCTTCCTTGTTTATTTGCTTCAAATTGTGCTCAGCTCACAAAGTGAGCAGAGCATTGAAACATTGCCTCCTTGGAATTTTTCCTTTGTGCTCCTTTCTTGTGCCACGCTTCTCACTTTTCTTTGCCACACTCTTTTCTTCCTTGGGCCACGCTTTTTTCTTTTCTTCTTTTCTTCACCTACAATTAATCAAAACAACCAATCAAAGTATCACCAAATTCACAAAGTTTATAAATCATTAAAAATCAATTAATTTTAGCCCAAACCTCATGATTTAGCATCAATTAAATGGTGGTTGTTTGATTTAAAGAAGTCATGCATTTTCATTCCAAATTACTTACTTAGAATGCAAGAAAGTGCATGAAAACTAGTGAAACAAGTGAAATTAGCTTGAAAAATGGGTATATGATGACTTGTCATCAGTACTCTGCCATCTCACTCAACGAATTCCATCCTTAGTACCCTAGAAACCTAAGTCTCCGTCTTCTAGATTCATACAAAATTTCACTAAATTAAGTCACTAACTCATCTTTAAAAGTATTAGAGCCTAGGTAATAGATAGTATTCCTAAACGGCACTTAAAGAATATTTGAAAATCTCGAGAACCTTTGAAAACAAAGAGAAATGATTTTTCAGCGAAATAGGGGTCTTGTGTACGCAAGCCCCTGCCTCGCGTACGCATGCTTTGGAAAAAGGGGTGGTCGCGTACGCAAACCCCTACTCGCGTACACAAGTGTCCCAACCCGAATGCATTGCTCGCGTCACATGTTAAGGTTCGCGTATGCAAGGGTTAATTTTTGAAGAGCTCGCGTATGCATGCAGTTTCCGTGTACGCGAGATGCCCAACCCGAATGGTTTGGTCGCGTCGCGTGCACTGTGTCGCGCACGCAAGGGTTGAAAGGCTGCTGGCTCGCGTACGCATGCAGTGTTCACATACGCGAGTTACCCAACCCGAATGAGTTGGTCACGTCGCATGGCTCCTGTCGCATACGCAACCTACGCCAGACTTAGAAAATTTTCAAATGTTTCAGAATTCAGTTTTTGGCACCAAACTTTAAATAGTCATAACTTCCTATATAGAAATCTATTTTCTTCAAACTTTATATCAATTTAAAACCCTCACAGCAACCTTTAATTTAAAACAAATCTCATTCAATTTCAGGCTTTAAGGCTCGAGTTATGCTCTGTCAAAGTTCACCAAAAACTGGTTTTTTAACCAAAAACAAGGTTTTCAACTTTCCAAAATTCACAACCAAAACCAAATCAAAAACCACACCAACCCCTATTCACATCAGATATTACCATTTGTGTCACAATTCACCACTCATATTACATAATCCTCAACCCCAATTATCAATTTTTATCACCCAAAAACCATTTCCCAACTAGCAAACTCATCAATCATCACTCTATCACTACCAATCATAATAATCAACCTCATTCAACCTCAATTTCAATCTTCAACATCATTTATCAACATCAATACCACAATTCATCAAAATAACCAATCATCAAATCATCATACATCATCATTCAACAAATTCAACAACCAATCCAATCCAAACCTATCCTATGGGTCACTAACCTAAGTGTTCGGAAATATTATATATTACATAGAGGAAACCAAAACCATACGTTGGCCAATTCTCAATATGCCAAAAACCAAAGATTGAGTCCAAATAAGCTTCCAATCACCAACAAATCACTAACTCACATTCCAAGCTCCAAATCAACTCCAACAAGTGCAAGAACTTAACTAAAACCATATAAATTACTATAAATCAATACCTAGGGTTTCTAATTACACAATTTCATAAGGTAAAAGGTTTTCTTACCTTTCTCGAGGGTGTTTGGGGCATAAATCACCAATAGCTCAACCTTAGAGACATCTAATCAATCAAAACACAAAAATTCACACAAAACCAAAGCCTAAATCTTTGAATTTCTTAGGGTAGTAAACTGGATAGAGATTTGCAAGAAGCTTACTACAATACTTAGCTAGAAGTGACGGGCTCAGCGAGAGCTTCACATAGCCACCGACGGCACGCAAATTAGTGCAATGTAGCTCGAGATATGATCAATTGAATGTGGATGTGAATAGTAACTTTGTAACCCTTGCTCTCTTCTCTCTCAATTCAAGTTGCAGCTGTGTTTGTGTTGTGTGATGTATTGAATGAGTTGAATGCTCATTATAGAAGGTTTTTATATGTTGGGCTTGAGCCAAACCTTTAAAATTAATGCCCGATTTTCAATTCTAAATATTTTCATAAGAGTTTCTACTGTTTTTATTATTCTTGCACAGTACCGGACCGATTTAAGCCGGTACTAGCAGTTAATTTACCGGTTCGCATTTTTATGCGGTTTCTCGTAGAAAATTACTAACTCAGAAAAATCTACTGAGTCCAAATATCTTATTTAAATTTCCTAATTAGCATTCTAATTTTTTTGAACCTATTTTGGGCAATTTAATTATTTAATTAAACGGTTAATTAATCGCGGTTCTTACATTCTCCCCACCAAATAAGAAATTTTGTACTCAAAATTTAGTGATTACTTGAGAATAACTCGGGATAATCCTTCCGCATCTCGGACTCTGGTGCACGAAATTGTGATCATCAATAATGGCTCCAATGACTTGGTGCTCTCAAACGTGAATCACACTTTCTCACAACTTCACACAACTAACCAGCAAGTGCACTGGGTCGTCCAAGTAATAAACCTTACGTGAGTAAGGGTCGATCCCACGGAGATTGTTGGTATGAAACAAGCTATGGTCATCTTGTAAATCTCAGTTAGGTGGATTCAAATAGTTATAATTGTTTTTGAAAATAATACTAAAATAAACAGAAAATAAAGATAGAAATACTTATGTAAATCATTGGCGGGAATTTCAGATAAGTGTATGGAGATGCTTTGTCCCTGTTGAATCTCTGCAACATACTACTTTCTTACTTTCAATCCTTTATAGTTCTTTCCATGGCAAGCTGTATGTAGGGCATCACCATTGTTAATGGCTACATCCCATCCTCTCAGTGAAAAGGTCCAAATGCTCTTGTCACAGCACGGCTAATCATCTGTCGGTTCTCGATCATGTCGGAATAGAATCCATTAATTCTTTTGCGTTTGTCATCATGCCCAATAATCGCGAGTTTGAAGCTCGTCACAGCCATTAAATCCCTGAATCCTACTCAGAATATCATAGACAAGGTTTAGACTTTCCGAATCCTCAAGAGTAGCCGCCAAGGGTTCTAGCTTATACCACGAAGATTCTGATTAAGGAATCCAAGAGATACTCGCTCGTTCTAAGGTAGAACGGAAGTGGCTGTCAATCACGCGTTCATAGGTGAGAATGATGATAAGTGTCACGAATCATCACATTCATCATGTTGAAGTGCAACGAATATCTTTGAATAAGAATAAGCTGAATTGAATAGAAAATAGTAGTAATTGCATTAAAACTCGAGGTACAACAAAGCTCCACACCATTAATCTATGGTGTGTAGAAACTCAACCGTTGAAAATACATAAGTGGTGGTCCCGGCATGGCCGAATGGCCAGCCTCCATAAACGTGATCAAAGGATCATAATGTAATCCAAAAATAATCCAAAGATGTCTAATACAATAGTAAAATGTCCTATTTATACTAGACTAGTTACTAGGGTTTACAAAAATAAGTCTAAATGCAGAAATCCAGTTCCGGGGCCCACTTTGGTGTGTGCTTGGGCTGAGCTTGAGCTTTACACGTGTAGAGACTTCTCTTGGAGTTAAACGATAAGTTGTAACGTGTTTTTGGCGTTTAACTCTGGTTTGTGACGTGTTTCTGGCGTTTGACTACAGAATGCAGCATGGAACTGGCGTTGAACGCCAGTTTGCTTCGTCTTGATTCGAATAAAGTATGGAGTATTATATATTGCTGGAAAGCTCTGGATGTCTACTTTCCAACGCCGTTCAGAGCGCGCCATTTGGAATTTTATAGCTCCAGAAAATCTATTTCGAGTGCAGGGAGGTCAGAATCCAACAGCATCAGCAGTCCTTTGTCAGCCTTCTATTAGAGTTTTGCTTAGATCCCTCAATTTCACCCAGAAAATACCTGAAATTACAGAAAAACACACAAACTCATAGTAAAGTCTAGAAATGTGAATTTAGCATAAAAACTCATGAAAACATCCCTAAAAGTAGCTAGATCCTACTAAAAACTACCTAAAAACAATGCCAAAAAGCGTATAAATTACCGCTCATCACAACACCAAACTTAAATTGTTGCTTGTCCCTAAGCAACTGAAAATCAAATAGGATAAAAGGAAGAGAATATACTATAAATCTCAAAATATCAATGAATATTAGTTCTAATTAGATGAGCGGGACTTGTAGCTTTTTGCTTCTGAACAGTTTTAGCATCTCACTTTATCCTTTGAAGTTTAGAATGATTGGCATCTATAGGAACTCAGAGTTCAGATAGTGTTATTGATTCTCCTAGTTAAGTATGTTGATTCTTGAACACAGCTACTTTTATGAGTCTTGGCCGTGGCCCTAAGCACTTTGTTTTCCAGTATTACCACCGGATACATAAATGCCACAGACACATGACTGGGTGAACCTTTTCAGATTGTGACTCAGCTTTGCTAAAGTTCCCAGTTAGAGGTGTCCAGAACTCTTAAACACACTCTTTTTGTTTTGGATCACAACTTTAACCACTCAGTCTCAAGCTTTTCACTTAGACCTGCATGCCACAAGCACATGGTTAGGGACAGCTTAATTTAGCTGCTTAGGCCTGGATTTTATTTCCTAGGGCCCTCTTATCCATTGGTGCTCAAAGCCTTGGATCCCTTTTACCCTTGCCTTTTGGTTTTAAGGGCTATTGGCTTTTTCTACTTGCTTTTTCTTTTTCTTTTATTTTTTCGCCACCTTTTTTTTTCTCAAGCTTTTGCTTTTTCACTGCTTTTTCTTGCTTCAAGAATCAATTTCATGATTTTTTAGATTATCAATAACATTTCTCTTGTTCGTCATTCTTTCAAGAGCCAACAATTTTAACATTCATAAACAACAAGATCAAAAATATGCGCTGTTCAAGCATTCATTCAGAAAATAAAAAGTATTGTCACCACATCAATATAATTAAACTAAATTCAAGGTTAAATTCGAAACTCATGTACTTCTTGTTATTTTGTATTAAAAACATTTTTCATTTAAGAGGTGAAAGATTCATGGAATTATTCATAGCCTTAAGACATAGTTACTAAAGACTAATGATCATGTAATGAAGACACAAACATAGACAAACTTATAGCATAAAAACCGAAAAACAAAGAAATAAAAAAAAACAAGGAATGAGTCCACCTTAGTGATGGTGGCATCTTCTTCTTGATGGACTAATGATGTCCTTGAGCTCTTCTATGTCTCTTCCTTGCTTTTATTGCTCCTCCTTCATTGCTCTTTGATCTTCTCTAATCTCATGGAGAATGATGGAGTGCTCTTGATGTTTCACCCTTAATTGATCCATGTTATAACTCAAGTCTTCTAGAGAAGTGTTGAATTGTTCCCAATAGTTGTTTGGAGGAAAATGCATACCTTGAGGCATCTCAGGGATTTCTTGATGATGAGCTTCCTCATGTATCTCTTGAGATCTATAAGTAGGCTCTCTTGTTTGCTCCATCCTTTTCTTAGTGATGGGCTTGTCCTCTTCAATGGGGATATCTCCCTCTATGATAACTCCAGCTGAGTAGCATAGAAGGCAAATAATATGAGGAAAAGCTAGCCTTGCCATGGTGGAGGACTTTTCGGCTATTTTGTAGAATTCAAGAGAGATGACTTCATGAACTTCTACTTTCTCTCTAATCATGATGCTATGGATCATGATGGCCCAATCCACAATAACTTCAGATCAGTTGCTAGTGGGGATGATGGAGCGTTGGATGAACTCCAACCATCCTCTAGCCACAGGCTCAAGGTCCAGTCTTCTCAATTGAATCGGCTTTCCTCTTGAGTCTCTTTTCCATTGAGCTCCTTCCACACATATGTCCATAAGGACTTGGTCTAACCTTTGATCAAAGTTGACCCTTCTAGTGTAGGGGCGTGCATCTTCTTTCATCATAGGCAAGTTGAATGCCAACCTCACATTTTTCGGACTGAAATCTAAGTATTTTCCCCGAACCATTGTAAGATAATTCTTTGGATTCGGGTTCATACTTTGATCATGGTTCCTAGTGATCCATGCATTGGCATAGAACTCTTGAACCATTAAGATTCTGATTTGTTGAATGGGGTTGGTAAGAACTTCCCAACCTCTTCTTTGGATCTCATGTCGGATCTCCGGATACTCATTTCTCTTGAGCTTGAAAGGGACCTCAAGGATCACCTTCTTCTTAGCCACAATTTCATAGAAGTGGTCTTGATGGGCTTTTGAGATGAATCTCTCCATCTCCCATGACTCGGAGGTGGAAGCTTTTGTCTTTCCTTTCCCTTTTCTAGAGGTTTTTCTGGCCTTAGGTGCCATAAGTGGTTATGGAAAAACAAAAAAGCTATGCTTTTAACACACCAAACTTAGAATATTGCTCGCCCTCGAGCAAAAGAAGAAAGAAGAAAAAGAAGAAGAAGAAGAAGAAAAGATGGAGGAAAGGGAGAGGTGTGTGGTTTCGGCCAAGGTTAAGAAGAGAGGGTTGTGGTGTGTGAAAATGAAGAGGGATAGAGGGGTTTATATAGTGAAGGGAGAGGGAGTAGTTTCGGCCATTTAGGGTGGGTTTGGGTGGGAAAGAGATTTTGAATTTTGAAGGTAGGTGGGGTTTATGGGAAAGAGTGGATGGATGTGAGTGGTGAAGAGGTGATGGGGAAGAGAGATTGAGGTGATTGGTGAAGGGTTTTGGGGAAGAGTGTGATGAGCGGATAATTTGTACGCTTTTTGGCATTGTTTTTAGTATGTTTTTGGTAGTTTTAGTTGAGTTTTTATTATATTTTTATTAGTTTTTAGTTAAAATTCACTTTTCTGGACTTTACTATGAGTTTGTGTGTTTTTCTGTGATTTCAGGTATTTTCTGGCTGAAATTGAGGGATCTGAGCAAAAATCTGATCCAGAGACTCAAAAGGACTGCAGATGCTGTTGGATTCTGACCTCCCTGCACTCGAAGTGGATTTTCTGGAGCTACAGAAGCCCAATTGGCGCGCTCTCAACGGCGTTGGAAAGTAGACATCCTGGGCTTTCCAGCAATATATGATAGTCCATACTTTGCCCAAGATTTGATGGCCCAAACCGGCGTTCAAAGTCACCTACGGAAATCCCAGCGTTAAACGCCGGAACTGGCACCTAAATGGGAGTTAAACGCCCAAACTGGCACCAAAATGGGAGTTAAACGCCAAGAAGAGTCTCTACACGAAAATTACTTCATTGCTCAGCCCAAGCACACACCAAGTGGGCCCGGAAGTGGATTTTTATGTCATTTACTCATCTTTGTATACCCTAGGCTACTAGTTTTCTATAAGTAGGACCTTTTACTATTGTATTTAGATATCTTGGTAGCTATCTTCTAATTTTATGCTATCTTAAGATCATTGGGAGGCTGGCCATTCGGCCATGCCTAGACCTTATGCTTATGTATTTTCAACGGTGGAGTTTCTACACACCATAGATTAAGGTGTGGAGCTCTGCTGTACCTCGAGTATTAATGCAATTACTATTGTTCTTCTATTCAATTCCGCTTGTTCTTTGTCCAAGATATTACTTGTTCTTCAACTTGATGAAGGTGATGATTGACGCCCATCACCATTCTCACCCATGAACAAGGTGACTGACAACCACTCTTGTTCTACAAGCATATGAGGCTTAGTGAATATCTCTTGGATTCTTTAATCGGAATCTTCGTGGTATAGGCAGGACCTGATGGCAGCATTCAAGAGAATCCGGAAGGTCTAAACCTTGTCTGTGGTATTCTGAGTAGGATTCAATGATTGAATGACTGTGACGTGCTTCAAACTCTAACCTGCTGGGCGTTAGTGACAGACGCAAAAGAGGGATTCTATTCCAGCAGGGGCGGGAACCAAACCGGTGATTGGCCGTACTGTGACAGAGTGCGTGAGCATTAGCTTTCACTGCGAGGATGGGAGGTAGCTGCTGACAACAGTGAAACCCTACACGAGCTTGCCATGGAAAGGAGTAAGAAGGATTGGATGAAGACAGTAGGAAAGCAGAGAGACGGAAGGGAAGGCATCTTCATATGCTTGTCTGAAGCTCTTACACCAATGATATACATAAGTATCTCTATCTTCATCTTTATGTTATTTTCGTTCATCATCTATACCCATTTGAGTCTGCCTGACTGAGATTTACAAGATGACCATAGCTTGCTTCATACCACCAATCTCCGTGGGATCGACCCTTACTCACGTAAGGTATTACTTGGACGACCCAGTGCACTTGCTGGTTAGTTGTGCGAAGTTGTAGTGATCACAATTTCGCGCACCAAGTTTTTGGCGCCGTTGCCGGGGATTGTTCTTGTGTATGGACAACTGACGGTTCATCTTGTTGCTTAGATTAGGCATTTATTTTTCTTCAGAGTTCTTAAGAATGAATTCTAGTGTTTCAAGGTGATGTTCTTATCATCACCAAAGCTGATTGATCATCATCAATTTAGCTCTTGAATGCAATGTCTTGCTGAAGCTTAGCTAGCTATGTCTAATTCCTTTAGACTAAAGCTTTAGACTAACATTGCATGATTCCTGGAATTCTCACTAAGAATTTTGATACCTTTATTTTCCTTTTCACTTAATTTTCGAAAAAAAAAAACACAAAAAAATTAGAAAATCATAAAAACCAAAAATATATCTTGCTTGAGTCTAGTGTCTCATCTTAAGTTTGGTGTCAATTGCATACATTCATTCATGTGTCTTAAAGATCTTCAAGTAATTCTTGATGATTTCTTACTCTGATCTTTGAATTCTTTTGGCTTGAGTGTTTATGTGTCTCATATAGTGTCAGTAGTATACAAACTGCCAAGTTTGGTGTTTTGCATGCATTGTTATTTGATTCTTGTTGCATTTTGATTATTAAAAATCCAAAAATATTTTTAATTTGTGTCTTTTCAAGTCAATGATACAAAGAATTGAAGATTCAGAACATACTGCAGAGGAATCACACAGAAAAAGCTGGGCATTCAAAAATGCCCAGTGAAGAAGACAGACTGGCGTTTAAACGCCAGCCAGGGTGCCTGGTTGGGCGTTTAACGCCCAAAAAGGTATAGGTTTGGGCGTTAAACGCCAGAATGTGCACCATTCTGGGCGTTTAACGCCAGGATGGCAAAGGGGGAAGATTTTGTTTTCAAATCAATTTTTTTTCAAGTTTTCAAAGTTTTTCAAAATCAAATCTTTTTCAAATCATATCCTTTCAATCAAAGGCTTTCAAAATCAATTTCTTTCCTTTTTCAAAGATACTTACTAACAATTAATGATTTGATTGAACATTTTTTGCCTTTTCTGTTGAGAAAGGTTTTATGTTTGAATCATATCTTTTCTTGTTAGGCAAGTCATTAATTTTTAAAATCAAATCTTTTTAAAATTGTTTTCAAATCATATCTTTTTAAAATTGTTTTCAAATCATATCTTCTCAATCACATCTTTTTAAAACCAATCATATCTTCTTAACCACATCTTTTTCAAAATAGTTTTCAATCAAATCTTTTTGATTTCTAATTTAAAAATCTTTTTCAAAAATCACTTGATTTCTTTTCCACTCTTATTTTCGAAAATCAATTAAGTGTTTTTCAAAATGTTTTCAAAATCTTTTACTTAATTTTCGAAAATTACTTCCCTTCTTCTCACATCCTTCTATTTATGGACTAACACTATTCCTTAATGCAAAATTCGAACTCCATCTTCTTTGATAAGTTCGAATTTTCTACTTCTGTCTTCTACTCTTCTTTTCTTCTGACACCTAAAGGAATCTCTATACTGTGACATAGAGGATTCCATATTTTCTTGTTCTCTTCTCTTTCATATGAGCAGGAACAAAGACAAAGGCATTCTTGTTAAAGCTGACCCTGAACCTGAAAGGACCTTGAAGCGAAAACTAAGAGAAGCCAAGGCACAACTCTCTTTAGAGGACCTGACCGAATTCTTCAAAGAAGAAGAACACATGGCAGCCGAAAACAACAACAATGCCAACAATGCAAGGAAGGTGCTGGGTGACTTTACTGCACCTACTCCCGACTTCTATGGGAGGAGCATCTCTATCCCTGCCATTGGAGCAAACAACTTTGAGCTTAAGCCTCAATTAGTTTCTCTAATGCAACAGAATTGCAAGTTCCATGGACTTCCAATGGAAGATCCTCATCAGTTTTTAGCTGAGTTCTTGCAAATCTGTGACACAGTCAAGACTAATGGGGTTGACCCTGAGGTCTACAGACTGATGCTATTCCCTTTTGTTGTAAAAGACAGAGCTAGGACATGGTTGGACTCACAACCTAAAGAAAGCCTGGACTCTTGGGAAAAGCTAGTCAATGCCTTCTTGGCAAAGTTCTTTCCACCTCAAAAACTGAGTAAGCTTAGAGTGGAAGTCCAAACCTTCAGACAGAAGGATGGAGAATCCCTCTATGAAGCTTGGGAAAGATACAAACAATTAATCAGAAAATGTCCTTTAGACATGCTTTCTGAATGGAGCATCATAGGTATTTTCTATGATGGTCTCTCTGAACTATCCAAGATGTCTTTGGATAGCTCTGCTGAAGGATCTCTTCATCTGAAGAAGACGCCTACAGAGGCTCAAGAACTAATTGAAATGGTTGCAAATAACCAATTCATGTACACTTCTGAAAGGAATCCTGTGAACAATGGGACTAGTCAGAAGAAAGGAGTTCTTGAGATTGACACTCTGAATGCCATACTGGCTCAGAACAAGATATTGACTCAACAAGTCAATTTGATTTCTCAAAGTCTGTCTGGAATGCAAAATGCACCTGGCAGTACTAAGGAAGCTTCATCTGAGGAAGAAGCTTATGATCCTGAAAACCCTTCAATGGAAGAGGTGAATTACCTAGGAGAACCCTATGGAAACACCTATAATTCTTCATGGAGAAATCACCCAAATTTCTCATGGAAGAATCAAGAGAGACCTCAACAAGGTTTCAATAATAATAATGGTGGAAGAAACAGGTTTAGCAATAACAAGCCTTTTCCATCATCTTCTCAGCAACAGACAGAGAGTTCTAAGCAGAATACCTCTGACTTAGCAACAATGGTCTCTGATCTAATCAAAACCACTCAAAGTTTCATGAATGAAACAAGGTCCTCCATCAGAAATTTGGAAGGACAAGTGGGTCAGCTGAGCAAGAAAGTTACTGAACTCCCTCCTAGTACTCTCCCAAGTAATACAGAAGAAAATCCAAAAGGAGAGTGCAAAGCCATCAATATGGCCGAATTTGGAGAGGAAGGGGAGGAAGTGAACGCCATTGAGGAAGACCTCAATGGGCGTGCACTAGCCTCCAATGAGTTCCCCAATGAGGAACCATGGAAATCTGAGGCTCAAAATGAGACCATAGAGATTCCATTGGACTTACTTCTGCCCTTCATGAGCTCTGATGAGTATTCTTCCTCTGAAGAGGAGGAGTATGTCACTGAAGAGCAAGTTGCTAAATACCTTGGAGCAATCATGAAGCTAAATGACAAGTTGTTTGGAAATGAGACTTGGGAGGATAAACCCCCTTTGCTCACCAAAGAACTGGATGACTTGTCTAGGCAGAAATTACCTCAAAAGAGACAAGATCCTGGGAAGTTTTCAATACCTTGTACCATAGGCACCATGACCTTCAAGAAGGCTCTGTGTGACTTAGGGTCAAGTGTAAACCTCATGCCTCTCTCTGTAATGGAGAAGCTAGGGATCTTTGAGGTACAAGCTGCAAGAATCTCATTGGAGATGGCAGACAACTCAAGAAAACAAGCTTATGGACTTGTAGAGAATGTTTTGGTTAAGATTGAAGACCACTACATCCCTACTGATTTCATAGTCCTAGAGACTGGGAAGTGCATGGATGAAACCATCATCCTTGGTAGACCCTTCCTAGCCACAGCAAAGGCTGTGATTGATGTTGATAGAGGCGAGTTAATCATTCAAGTGAATGAAGAATCCTTTGTATTTAAGGCTCAAGGATATCCCTCTATCACCATGGAGAAGAAGCATGAAGAGCTTCTCTCAAATCAGAGACAAACAGAGCCCCCACAGTCAAACTCTAAGTTTGGTGTTGGGAGGCCACAACCAAACTCTAAGTTTGGTGTTGAACCCCCACATTCAAACTCTAAGTTTGGTGTTGGGAGGTTCCAACATTGCTCTGATCATTTATAAGGCTCCATGAGAGCCATCTGTCAAGCTACTGACATTAAAGAAGCGCTTGTTGGGAGGCAACCCAATATTATATTTTATATGTTTTCTTTTGTTATTTTATGTTTTTTGTAGGTTGATGATCATAAGAAGTCACAAAATCAATGAAAAAAGCAAAAACAGAATGAAAAACAGGAAGAAAAACAGCACACCCTGGAGGAAGAACTCACTGGCGTTTAAACGCCAGTGAGGCTAGCAGTTGGGCGTTTAACGCCCAGTCTGGCACCATTCTGGGCGTTTAACGCCAGAAAGGGGCACCAGACTGGCGTTAAACGCCAGAAAAGGGCAAGAACCTGGCGTTAAACGCCAGGAATGGGCACCAGCCCGGCGTTTAACGCCAGAAATGGCTCAAAACGTGATTTTGAGCAACATTTGGTGCAGGGATGACTTTTCCTTGACACCTAAGGATCTGTGGACCCCACAGGATCCCCACAAACCCTCACCTATCAAATCCCATCTTTCTCTTCACCACTCACCTCCATAAAACCCCACTTACCTCACCATCCAAATTCAAACCACTACTTCTTCCCCTTTTGGCCGAACCACAAAGCCATCTCCCTCTCCTCCATTTCTTCTTCTTCTACTCTCTTCTTTCTTCTTTTGCTCGAGGACGAGCAAACCTTCTAAGTTTGGTGTGGTAAAAGCATTGCTTTTTGTTTTTCCATAACCATTTATGGCATCCAAAGCCGGTTCAACTGAGAAGGCATGACCTCAAGCCCATCACTAAGAAAAAGATGGAGCAAACAAGAGACCCCTCTCATCATGAGATCCCTGAGATACCTCAAGGGATGCACTTTCCTCCACAAGAATATTTGGGAGCAACTAAACACCTCCCTAGGAGAGTTGAGTTCCAACATGGGACAACTAAGGGTGGAGCACCAAGAACATGCCATCCTCCTCCATGAAATTAGAGAAGATTAAAGAATCATGAGAGAGGAGCAACAAAGACAAGGAAGAGACATTGAGGAGCTCAAGCACTCCATAGGACCTTCAAGAGGAAGGAAGAGCCGCCATCACTAAGGTGGACCCGTTCCTTGATTTCCTTGTTCTTTATTCTTCTGTTTTTCGAATTTTTATGCTTATGTTTATCCATGTTTGTGTCTTATGATCATTAGTATCTTAGTGTCTATGCCTTAAAGCTATGAATATGAATCCATCACCTTTCTTAAATGAAAACTGTTTTTATCACAAAAGAACAAGAAGTACAGGATTTCAAATTCATCTTTAAAACTAGCTTATTTAGTTTGATGTGGTGGCAATACTTTTGTTTTCTGAATGTATGCTTGAACAGTGCATATGTCTTTTGAATTTGTTGTTCATGAATGTTAAAATTGTTGGCTCTTGAAAGAATGATGAAAAAGGAGACATGTTACTGAGGATCTGAAAAATCATAAAAATGATTCTTGAAGCAAAAAAAAAAAAAAAAAAAAAAAAAAAAAAAGAGAAGCAGAAAAACGAAAAAAAAGGGAGAAAGAAAAAGAAAAGAAAAAGAAAGAAATAAAGTTGTGATCCAAGGCAAAAAGAGTGTGCTTAAGAACCCTGGACACCTCTAATTGGGGACTTTAGCAAAGCTGAGTCACAATCTGAAAAGGTTCACCCAATTATGTGTCTGTGGCATGTATGTATCCGGTGGTAATACTGGAAGACAGAGTGCTTTGGGCCACAGCCAAGACTCAATAAGTAGCTGTGTTCAAGAATCATCATACTTAACTAGGAGAATCAATAACACTATCTGGATTCTAAGTTCCTAAAGAAGCCAATCATTCTGAACCTCAGAGGATAAAGTGAGATGCCAAAACTGTTTGGAGGCAAAAAGCTACTAGTCCCGCTCATCTAATTTGGAGCTATGTTTCATTGATAATTTGGAGTCTATAGTATATTCTCTTCTTTTTATCTTATTTGATTTTCAGTTGCTTGAGGACAAGCAACAATTTAAGTTTGGTGTTGTGATGAGCGGATAATTTGTACGCTTTTTGGCATTGTTTTTAGTATGTTTTTGGTAGTTTTAGTTGAGTTTTTATTATATTTTTATTAGTTTTTAGTTAAAATTCACTTTTCTGGACTTTACTATGAGTTTGTGTGTTTTTCTGTGATTTCAGGTATTTTCTGGCTGAAATTGAGGGATCTGAGCAAAAATCTGATCCAGAGACTCAAAAGGACTGCAGATGCTGTTGGATTCTGACCTCCCTGCACTCGAAGTGGATTTTCTGGAGCTACAGAAGCCCAATTGGCGCGCTCTCAACGGCGTTGGAAAGTAGACATCCTGGGCTTTCCAGCAATATATGATAGTCCATACTTTGCCCAAGATTTGATGGCCCAAACCGGCGTTCAAAGTCACCTACGGAAATCCCAGCGTTAAACGCCGGAACTGGCACCTAAATGGGAGTTAAACGCCCAAACTGGCACCAAAATGGGAGTTAAACGCCAAGAAGAGTCTCTACACGAAAATTACTTCATTGCTCAGCCCAAGCACACACCAAGTGGGCCCGGAAGTGGATTTTTATGTCATTTACTCATCTTTGTATACCCTAGGCTACTAGTTTTCTATAAGTAGGACCTTTTACTATTGTATTTAGATATCTTGGTAGCTATCTTCTAATTTTATGCTATCTTAAGATCATTGGGAGGCTGGCCATTCGGCCATGCCTAGACCTTATGCTTATGTATTTTCAACGGTGGAGTTTCTACACACCATAGATTAAGGTGTGGAGCTCTGCTGTACCTCGAGTATTAATGCAATTACTATTGTTCTTCTATTCAATTCCGCTTGTTCTTTGTCCAAGATATTACTTGTTCTTCAACTTGATGAAGGTGATGATTGACGCCCATCACCATTCTCACCCATGAACAAGGTGACTGACAACCACTCTTGTTCTACAAGCATATGAGGCTTAGTGAATATCTCTTGGATTCTTTAATCGGAATCTTCGTGGTATAGGCAGGACATGATGGCAGCATTCAAGAGAATCCGGAAGGTCTAAACCTTGTCTGTGGTATTCTGAGTAGGATTCAATGATTGAATGACTGTGACGTACTTCAAACTCTAACCTGCTGGGCGTTAGTGACAGACGCAAAAGAGGGATTCTATTCCAGCAGGGGCGGGAACCAAACCGGTGATTGGCCGTACTGTGACAGAGTGCGTGAGCATTAGCTTTCACTGCGAGGATGGGAGGTAGCTGCTGACAACAGTGAAACCCTACACGAGCTTGCCATGGAAAGGAGTAAGAAGGATTGGATGAAGACAGTAGGAAAGCAGAGAGACGGAAGGGAAGGCATCTTCATATGCTTGTCTGAAGCTCTTACACCAATGATATACATAAGTATCTCTATCTTCATCTTTATGTTATTTTCGTTCATCATCTATACCCATTTGAGTCTGCCTGACTGAGATTTACAAGATGACCATAGCTTGCTTCATACCACCAATCTCCGTGGGATCGACCCTTACTCACGTAAGGTATTACTTGGACGACCCAGTGCACTTGCTGGTTAGTTGTGCGAAGTTGTAGTGATCACAATTTCGCGCACCAGAGTGTTTATTGGATTGTGTGAAAAAGAGAGAGAGGGTGAGTTGAGGTAGGTAGGGATCCTGTGGGGTTCATAGATCCTGAGATGATCTTGTGGGGTCCACAGATCCTGAGGTGTCAAGGATTTACATCCCTACACCAATGAGGCGTGTAAAATGCCTTCTGCATGCAATCCTAGCATTTAACTCCAGATTGATGCTTGTTTCTGGCGTTAAACGCCAGTTCTATGCTTGTTTTGGGCGTTCAACGCCAGTCTACAGCATGTTTCTGGCGTTGAACGCCAGTTCCATGCTTGTTTCTGGCATTTAACGCCAGCTCTCCTCAGGGTGCAATCCTAGCATTTGAACGCCAGAATACTGCTTATTTCTGGCGTTCAACGCCAGAAAGATGCTCTGTTCTGGCGTTGAACGCCAGAAAGATGCTCCTTACTGGCGTTTAAACACCAGTAGGCTCATCCTCCAGGGTGTGCTTTTTCTTCTGCTGTTTTTTATTCTGTTTTTAATTTTAGTATTTGTTTTGTGACTCCACATGATGATCATGAACCTAATAAAACATAAAAGAACGATAAAAATAAAATTAGATGAATAAAAATAGGGTTGCCTCCCAATAAGCGCTTCTTTAATGTCACTAGCTTGACAGTGTGCTCCGATGGAGCTTCACAGGTGATCAGGTCAATGTTGTAGACTCCCAACACCAAACTTAGAGTTTGAATGTGGGAATTCAACACCAAACTTAAAGTTTGGTTGTAGCCTCCCAACACCAAACTTAGAGTTTGATTGTGGGGGCTTTGTTTGACTCTGTATTGAGAGAAGCTTTTCATGCTTCCTCTCCATGTATCCAGAAGAATAACCTTGAGCCTTAAACACAAGGTAGTCCCCATTCGATTGAAGGACTAATTCTCCTCTGTTAACATCTATCACAGCTCCTGCTGTGGCTAGGAAAGGTCTTCTAAGGATGATGCATTCATCCTCCTCCTTCCTAGTGTCTAAGATTATGATATCAGCAGGGATGTAAAGGCCTTCAACCTTCACTAACATGTCCTCTACCAATCCATAAGCTTGTCTTACTGACTTGTCTATCATTTGTAATGAGAATGTGGTAGGTTGTACCTCAATGATCCCTAGCTTCTCCATTACAGAAAGTGGCATAAGATTTATGCCTGACCCCAGGTCACATAGAGCCTTCTCAAAGGTCATGGTGCCTATGGTACAGGGTATTAAGAATTTACCAAGGTCTTGTTTCTTTTGAGGTAAAGTTTGCTGAACCCATGTATCTAGTTCACTAATGAGCAAGGGAGGTTCACCTTCCCAAGTCTCATTATCAAACAACTTGGCATTCAGTTTCATGATGGCTCCTAGATATCGAGCAACTTGCTCTCCAGTTACATCTTCACCCTCTTCAGAGGAAGAATAGTCTTTTGAGCTCATGAATGGCAGAAGGAAGTTTAATGGGATCTCTATGGTCTCTATATGAGCCTCAGATTTCTTTAGGTCCTCAATAGGGAACTCCTTCTTGCTTGAGAGACATCCCATGAGGTCTTTCTCATTGGGATTCATGTCCTCCCCTTCCTCTCTAGGTTTGGCCATTTTGATTAAATCAATGGCCTTGCACTCTCTTTTTGGATTCTCTTCAGTATTGCTTGGGAAAGTACTAGGAGGAGTTTCAGTGACTTTCTTACTCAGCTAGCCCACTTGTGCCTCCAAATTTCTGATGGAGGACCTTGTTTCACTCATGAAACTTAAAATGGCCTTAGACAGATCAAAGACTATGTTTGCTAAGTTAGAGGTACTCTGCTCACAATTCTCTGTCTGTTGCTGAGAAGATGATGGAAAAGGCTTGCTATTGCCGAGCCTATTTCTTCCACCATTATTAAAGCCTTGTTGAGGATTTTGTTGATCCTTCCATGAGAATTTTGGATGATTTCTCCCTGATGAATTATAGGTGTTTCCATAAGGTTCACCCATGTAATTTACCTCTGCTATTGCAGGGTTCTCAGGATCATAAGCTTCTTCTTCAGAAGATGCCTCTTTAGTACTGTTAGATGCATTTCGCCATCCATTCAGACTTTGAGAAATCATGTTGACTTGCTGAGTCAACATTTTGTTCAGAGCCAATATGGCATTTAGAGCATCAATTTCAAGAATTCCCTTCCTCTGAGGCGTCACATTATTCACAGAATTCCTCTTAGAAGTGTACATGAACTAGTTATTTGCAACCATGTCAATGAGTTCTTGAGCTTCTGCAGGCATTTTCTTTAGGTGAATGGATCCACCTGCAAAATGGTCCAGTGACATCTTAGAGAAATCAGAAAGACCATAATATAATATATCCAAAATGGTCCACTCTGAAAGCATGTCAGAAGGACACCTTTTGGTTATCTGCTTGTATCTTTCCTAAGCTTCATAGAGGGATTCACCATCTTTTTGTTTGAAGGTTTGAACATCCACTTTAAGCTTGCTCAGCTTTTGAGGAGGAAAGAACTTAGCCAAGAAGGCCGTGACCAGCTTATCCCAGGAGTCTAGGCTATCTTTAGGTTGTGAGTCCAACCATGTTCTAGTGCTGTCTCTTACAGCAAAAGGGAAAAGCATGAGCCTGTAGACTTCAGGATCTACTCTATTAGTCTTAATAGTCTCACAGATCTACAAGAACTCAGTTAAAAATTGATAGGGATCTTCTGATGAAAGTCTATGAAACTTGCAGTTCTGTTGCATTAGAGCAACTAGTTGAGGCTTCAGCTTAAAATTTATTGCTCTAATGGCAAGGATTGAGATGCTTCTTCCATTAAATTTGGAAGTAGGTGTAGTATAATCACCAAGCATCCTCATTGCATTATTATTTTTGGCTGCCATCTCCTCTTCCTTTTCAAAAATTTCTGTAAGGTTGTCTCTAGATTGTTGTAATTTAGCTTCTCTTAGTTTCCTCTTCAGAGTCCTTTCAGGTTCAGGATCTGCTTCAACAAGAATATTCTTGTCCTTGGTCCTTCTCATATGAAAAAGAAGGGAACAGAAAATAATAATAGGGATCCTCTTTACCACATTAGAGAGATTCCTTTATGTTAGTAGAAGAAAAAAATAGAATAAGGAAAAGAGTTAAGAATCCAAACACAAGGGGGAAGATAGGTTCGAATTCTTGATATGAAGAGAAGTGTTAGTAAATAAATAAATAAATAGAAGATGAGAGAGGGAGAAATTTGAAAATAAATTTTGAAAAAGGGTTAGTGATTTTCGAAAATTAAGAGAAGAAAAACAATTAAAATTAAAATTTGAAACAATTAGTTAATTAAAGGAATTTTGAAAAAGAGGGAGGTAATTTTCGAAAATTAGAGAGAGGAAAGTAGTTAGGTGGTTTTGAAAAAGATAAGAAACAAAAAAAGTCAATTAGTTAGTTGAAAAAGATTTGAAAATCAATTTTGAAAAAAATATGATTTGAAAAAGATACGATTAAAAAGATATAATTGAAAAGATATTTTGAAAAATATTTTATTTTTAAAATTAAAATTGATTACTTGACTAACAAGAAACTAAAAGATATGACTCTAGAATTTAAAGATTGAACCTTACTTAACAAGAAAGTAACAAACTTAAAATTTTTTAATCAATCACATTAATTTTTAGTAAAGTTTTCGAAATTTTGAAATAAAGATAAGAAAAAGAAAGACATGCAAGACACCAAACTTAGAAATTTTTCATGCTTAGACACTATGAATGCAAGAATGCACATGAAAAACAACAAAAAACACAAAACAAGAAAATTTAAAGATCAAACAAGAAGACTTATCAAGAACAACTTGAAGATCATGAAGAACACCATGCATGAATTTTTTCGGAAAAAAAATCATAAATTTTAAAAACATGCAACTGACACCAAACTTAAAAATTGACTCAAGACTCAAACAAGCAACACAAAATATTTTTTATTTTTATGATTTTATAAATTTTTTTTTCAAAATTTTATAGGAAAAAGAAAATAAGAAATTCAAAATTTTTAATAAGAATTCCAGGAATCTTTCAATGTTAGCCTAAAGCTCCGATCCAAGGGTTGGATATGGCTTAACAGCCAGCCAGCTTTAGGATATAAATTAGGCATGCAATAGTTGATACTTCATCCAACTCCATATACATGCCTTTTATGTTGACAAGTGGAAGCCTCAATCAAATTGAGTTAGACATGGCTTTTCAGCCAGCCAAGCTTCAACATGCTTCATAAAACACTAGAACTCATTCTTAAAAATTTAGAATAATTTTTCAAAAACAGAAGTAAAATTTTTTTGAAAGATTTTTGAAAAATTTTTGAAAATAAAACAAAAAGAAATTACCTAATTTGAGCAACAAGATAAACCGTCAGTTGTCCAAACTCAAACAATCCCCAGCAACGGCACCAAAAACTTGGTGCACAAAATTGTGATCATTAATAATGGCTCCAATGACTTGGTGCTCTCAAACGTGAATCACACTTTGTCACAACTTCGCACAACTAACCAGCAAGTGCACTGGGTCGTCCAAGTAATAAACCTTACGTGAGTAAGGGTCGATCCCACGGAGATTGTTGGTATGAAGCAAGCTATGGTCATCTTGTAAATCTCAGTTAGGCGGATTCAAATAGTTATGATGGTTTTCGAAAATAATACTAAATAAACAGAAAATAAAGATAGAAATACTTATGTAAATCATTGGCGGGAATTTCAGATAAGTGTATAGAGATGCTTTGTCCCTGTTGAATCTTTGCAACATACTGCTTTCTTACTTTCAATCCTTCATACTCCTTTCCATGGCAAGCTGTATGTAGGGCATCACCGTTGTTAATGGCTACATTCCATCCTCTCAGTGAAAAAGGTCCAAATGCTCTTGTCACAGCACGGCGAATCATCTGTCGGTTCTCAATCATGTCGGAATAGAATCCATTAATTCTTTTGCGTTTGTCATCACGCCCAACAATCGCGAGTTTGAAGCTCGTCACAGCCATTCAATCCCTGAATCCTACTCGGAATACCACAGACAAGGTTTAGACATTTCGGATCCTCAAGAGTGGCCACCAAGGGTTCTAGCTTATACCACGAAGATTCTGATAAAGGAATCCAAGAGATACTCGCTCATTCTAAGGTAGAACGGAAGTGGTTGTCAATCACGCGTTCATAGGTGAGAATGATGATGAGTGTTACGGATCATCACATTCATCATGTTGAAGTGCAACGAATATCTTAGAATAAGAATAAACTGAATTGAATAGAAAATAGTAGTAATTGCATTAAAACTTGAGGTACAGCAGAGCTCCACACCCTTAATCTATGGTGTGTAGAAACTCCACCGTTGAAAATGCATAAGTGATTGTCCCGGCATGGCCGAATGGCCAGCCTCCATAAACTTGATCAAAGGATCATAATGTAATCCAAAAATAATCCAAAGATGTCTAATACAATAGTAAAATGTCCTATTTATACTAGACTAGTTACTAGGATTTACAGAAATAAGTCTAAATGCAGAAATCTACTTCCGGGGCCCACTTTGGTATGGCTTGGGCTGAGCTTGAGCTTTACACGTGCAGAGGCTTGTCTTGGAGTTAAACGCCAAGTTGTAACGTGTTTTTGGCGTTTAACTCTGGTTTGTGACGTGTTTCTCGCGTTTGACTCCAGAATGCAGCATGGAACTGGCGTTGAACGCCAGTTTGCGTCATCTTAATTCGAATAAAGTATGGACTATTATATATTTCTGGAAAGCTCTGGATGTATACTTTCCAACGCCGTTGAGAGTGCACCATTTGGAGTTCTGTAGCTCCAAAAAAGCTATTTTGAGTGCAGGGAGGTCAGAATCCAACAGCATCAGCAGTCCTTTGTCAGCTTTCTATCAGAGTTTTGCTCAGGTCCTTCATTTCAGCCAGAAAATACCTGAAATCATAGAAAAATACACAAACTCATAGTAAAGTCCAGAAATGTGAATTTAGCATAAAAACTAATGAAAACATCCCTAAAAGTAGCTAGATTCTACTAAAAACTACCTAAAAACAATGCCAAAAAGCGTATAAATTATCCGCTCATCAGACTGCAACTCCCTAGTATGTTCTTCAACTCCTGCTCGTTTCCATGCCACTTTAACCAATTGAACTTCCTTTCCTTGCAGTTTCTTCACACTAGTGTCGTCAATACGCATCGGTGTTACTTGAAACGTCAAGTTCTCCCTCAACTCGACCGACTCGGGCTCTAACACATGAGCCGCATCCGACGTGTACTTACAGAGTTGTGACACGTGGAATATGTCATGCAAGTTAGACAAGTGAGGTGACAAAGCTACTTGATATTCTACCGGCCCGAATAGCCTCAGAATCTCAAACGGTCCAATGAATTTTGGATTCAACTTCTTGGTCTTAATTGACCTTCCAATCCCAGTTGTTGGAGTAACCCTCAGAAACACATGCTCTCCCACGTCAAATTCCAACGGTTTCCTTCTTTGATCAGCATAACTCTGTTAGCTCTATGCATTTAAAATCCTTGCTCGAATCTTCTTAATCTTCTCAGTAGTCTTTGTTTCCAAATCAAGACCCAAAACACTTGCTTGACAGGTTTCAAACCAACACAGTGGAGATTGGCACTTCCGTCCATACAAAGCCTCAAACGGACCTATCCCAATACTTGCATGAAAGTTGTTGTTGTATGCAAACTCCACCAAAGGCATGTAACGGTCCCAACTTCCCGGTTTATCTAAGACACACGCCCTTAGTATATCTTCCAACGTCTGAATAGTCCGTTCCGACTGTCAATCCATTTGCGGATGATATGCCGTTCTGAGACATAGCCTCGTACCGAAAGCTCTTTGGAAAGCTCCCGAAAACCTTGATATAAATTGGGGATCACGGTCCGACACTATACTCGATGGCACATCGTGCAATCTTACAATCTCCTTGGTGTACAACCTTGCCAATTCCTCCATAGAGTAGTTCACTCGGATAGGCAGAAAATGAGCAAACTTGGTTAAACGATCCACGATCACCCAAACCGCATCAAATCCCAACCTAGTCCTCAGTAAACCGGTCATAAAATCCATTACAATTCCTTCCCACTTCCACTGAGGAATCTCAAGTGGTTGTAACATTCCTGATGGTCTCTGGTGCTTTATCTTAACCTTTTGACACGTCAAACACTTAGATACAACTGTAGCTACGTCATTCTTCATCCCAAACCACCAGAACATCTTCTTTAAGTCATAATACATCTTTGTACTTCCTAGATGAATAGAAAACCCACTATTGTGAGCTTCCCACAATAACTTTTGTCTCAAACTTCCAACATCTGGCACACAGATTCTCCCCTTATACCTCCATAATCCTTCATCATCCTTAGTAAACTCTCCATGCCTCTTCTTGCCAATCAATTAAAATAATCACTGACGTTCTTGCTCATTTTACTGAGCTCTCTGAATCTTAGACTTAAAGGTACTTGAAATTTGCAACTGGTTCAAACAATCTATTCCAGTAACTTAACCAAGGTCCAACTTGAAATCTGCAAACTTATCCACTAACTCCTCTTCTTTGATCCTCATCCAAACTATCGTCAAAGACTTCCGACTCGATGCATCCGCCACTACGTTCGCCTTTCCAGGGTGATAACTTAGTTCAAAGTCATAATCCTTCAAAAGCTCCATCCACCTCTTTTGATGCATATTGAGCTCTTTCTGATCAAAGATGTACTTGAGACTCTTATGATCAGAAAAGACACTAAACCTTACTCTGTACAAGTGGTGCCTCCAAATATTCAACACAAACATAATCGCCGCTAATTCCAAGTCATGAGTTGGATAATTTACCTCATGTGGTCTTAGCTGACGTAATGTGTAAGCCATTACGTTTTAGTGTTGCATCAACACGCAACACAAGCCTTTCAAAGAAGCATTACAATATACTTCAAACGGTTCATGTGGTTCAGCAAAAATCAAAACAGGTGCTAAAGTCAAATTTTGTTTCAAAGTCTGAAAACTCTCCTCACACTCTGACGTCTATACAAACAGTACCTCCTTCCGGGTTAACTTTGTCATCGGTAGTGCAATCCGGGAAAATCCCTCGATGAATCTTTGGTAATATCCAGCCACGCCCAAGAAACTTCTAATTTTCCTCACCATAGTTAGTCTCTCCCATTCCATCACCACCTCCACTTTCGAAGGATTTACGACTATTCCTCCTTTGCTCACCATGTGACCTAAGAACTTCACTTCTTCTTTCCAAAACTCACACTTCGACAATTTATCATACAATTTCCGCTCCTTCAGGATTTTCAACACATTTCTCAAGTGTTCCTCGTGCTCCTTCACCATCTTAGAATCAACTAAGATGTCATCTATGGAAACCACCACGAATTTGTCCAAAAAGGGACGAAATACTCTATTCATATAATCCATGAACACAGCTGGTGCATTCGTCAACCCAAAGGACATCACCGTAAACTCGTAGTGTCCATAGCACGTCCTAAACGCAGTCTTTGGAACGTCATCCTCCTTCACCCTTAACTGATGGTATCCAGACCTCAAATCGATCTTCGAAAACACCCTAGCTCCTTGCAGTTGATCCATTAAGTCGTCGATTCTAGTCAACAGGTACTTATTTTTCATAGTCACTTTATTTAACTGTTGGAAATCCACGCAAAGTCACATTCCTCCGCCCTTCTTTTTCACCAATAAAGCTGGCGGTCCCCACGGAGATACACTCGGTCGAATGAACCTTTTGTTCAGAAGCTCCTCTAACTGAGTCTTTAATTCTGCTAGCTCTATTGGAGCCATTCTATATGGTGCAATACACTGGTTTGGCTCCCGGCACCAAGTCAATCACAAATTCAATCTCCCTTTGAGGTGGGAATTCAGGAATATCCTCCGGGAACACTTCTGGAAAGTCTCTAACTACCAAAATTTGATCTAACCTCTTATTATCACCTAACATATTCGCAGCCAACAATATATAACCCTAACACTTTTCTCCACTACAGTTCACTATCACAGAGTTCAGGTAATAGCCCTCAGCTACCATTGCGCCTCCTTTTCCTTCTCACATAAACCGAATAAATCTCTCAAAGCAATCCAACAAAACCCAATTTTTTGACATCCAATCAAACCCCAAAATTATCTCTGTTCATACCCTGAGTTGAGCTTAGCAATTGACGCAGGTGGAAACTGTCTCTCAACAAATTTCCTTCGGCAAGTGTACCAAATTTGTCGTCAAGTAAAAACTCACAATAGAGTGAGGTCGAATCCCACAGGGATTGATTGATCAAGCAACTTTAATTAGAAGAATGTTCTAGTTGAGCGAATTCAGAATTTGGGTTGAGATTTGCAGAAAATAAAATGGCGGGAATGTAAATGACAGAAAAAGTAAATGCTAGAATTAAAGGGCTGAAAGTAAATGACTGAAAGTAAATTGCAGAATTGTAAATAGGAATGGGGTGTTTGCTCATGAAAGTAAACGCAGAAATTAAAGAGAATGGGTGAGATCAGAATTGGGGAGTTCATTGGGCGCAGGAGATGTTGCAATTCTCCTGATCAAGTTCATTTTCATCTCTTCCTCAATCAATGCACTCATTGATCTCCTTGGCAATCTTAATTGATTGAATTACAATTTCTTGCAATTCAATCTCTCAAATCTTGATCAATAGCCAATTCCTTGGTCAATTGCTCATGAGAAGAGATGAAGTGTGGTCACTGATTATACCACATGCATTTTTCAAATCAAGTATTGAGAGGATTATAGTCACATATCCATCCAAACCCAACTTGGTCCAGCATGAGAAAGCATTTCTAGCTTGATCTCTTCATTCCTCTTTCAAGGCTCAGAAGAGATCCAAGTTTGAATAGTTTCTTTTCCAAGATAACTACCCAATGGGATGAAGATCGAAAGCTTTCAAGTAAAATCAAGAGAGAAGATAGAAGAAGAATAATGAAAACTAGTATTAATCCATCAAATTACAACAGAGCTCCCTAACCCAATGAAAGGGGTTTAGTTGTTCATAGCTCTAGAAAATGAAAACAAAGATGGAGAATACATCATGGAACTAGCAGAAAATACAGAGAGTAATGTTATTTTCCAACTTCTAGAACTCCCTCAATAATTCAAAGCTACTCCTACATATACTACTCTTCTCAGCTTCTAGTTGGCTCTTCAAGTCTTGGGCCTTGGGATCTTGAGTTTGAAGCATTTCTCTTCTTCATTTGGGCATGGCTTTACTTGTAGAGAAAAAGTGTGAAGTGGGCAGAGACTTTAGCTCAGGACGTTAGGGGTGTTAACATTTAGTGAAAGTATGAGTTCGAGAACGTTAATGACACTTAACATTGTCACTAACGTTCCAATGTACCCCTTTGCCTCATGTTAGAGCCCACGTTAACTAGGTTAACATGGCTTCTAACGTGGCCTTGCCAACCTTCGAGAACGTTAGTGACACTTAACATTGTCACTAACGTTCCAGTGTGCCCCTATGTCTCATGTTAGAGTCCACGTTAACAAGGTTAACGTGGCTTCTAACGTGGCCTTGCCAACCTTCGAGAACGTTAGTGACACTCAACATTGTCACTAACGTTCCAATGTGCCCCTATGTCTCACGTTAGAGTCCACATTAACTAGGTTAACGTGGCTTCTAACGTGGCCATTCTTAGCCATCCCCAACGTTAGTGACAATGTTGAGTGTCACTAACGTTGGCTCATCTTTCACTCATCAACATTAGCTTCCACGTTAACTAAGTTAACGTGGAAGTTAACGTGGCTCCTTGGGGGTTTTGTGGGTGCTTCCAACGTTAGTGACAATGTTGGGTGTCACTAACGTTGTCAACCTCCCTTGCCTCTTACGTTAGCTCCCACGTTAACCAAGTTAACGCGGGAGTTAACGTGGTACATTTCTCCTTAGGCCAACTTTAGTGACAATGTTGAGTGTCACTATCATTGGCTTCCTTCCCCCTTTTAACGTTAGAGGCCACGTTAACTAAGTTAACGTGGACTCTAACGTGGCCACTTATGATCATTGGCCAACGTTAGTGATAATGTTAAGTGTCACTAACGTTGGCTCAAAGTCCCTTCTTCACGTTAGAGTTCACGTTAACCTAGTTAACGTGACTCTTAATGTGGGCAATGATGGCTTCGAGAGCGTTATTGGCAATCATTTTTCTCATTAACTTGCAAGTCACCTCCCATTCCACGTTAGTGGCTACGTTAGTTAGATTAACGTGACTGCTAAGTGGTTCTTCCTTGCTTCCTTTGGTCCTGAAATCAAGCAATAGAGTGCATCAAAGTTCTAATCCAAGTCATGGGTAATGCAACATACAATTTGTCACTAAACTCATGCAAAATCCTCATGAAATCATGTAAAATGCACAATGTATGCTTGAATCAAGGTGTAAGTGAATATCTATCCAAAACTAGCTTATTTCCTAAGGAAATGCATGAAACTACCCTAAAAACAGTAAAGAAAATGTCAGTAAAACTGGCCAAGATGCCCTGGCATCACAACACCAAACTTAAAGCTTGCTTGTCCCTAAGCAAGTACTGGAACAAGAGAATGATGAATGGAGTGCCAAGAGAAATGAGTCATTCTTGTGGAAGTCATGTCACTGATTTTATGGTGGTTTTATGCATAGCAACTTAGGTTCATTCCATTACTGGCTTTCAGACCTTTATTATGTCCTAAAACACTGACTTTGCTTACATCCCATGAGACTTTTATTAATCCTTTTATTGTCATTCCAGGGCTTATTTGTGTTCTTCAAGCTAAGTGCTCTGTAAGGGGGCAACTCTTTAAGATAAGCTTTCAGCCAACACTCCCGAACCAGTTGGTTCAAGGTGCTAGGTGTTGAGACACCCCTAAGGACTTACTCCCTCAAGTCTCTCCCCCATACATACACACCACAGGCATCTGGTTCATTTATTTTCCTTCTTGAGACCTTGGTGTTCAGCACCTCTTTGGGTTACTAAATGCTCTATAGTGAGGGTTACTCTTGATAGTGGACTTTCAGCTGATAATCCCGAGTTAGTTAACCCAAGTTACCTGTAAAACCCGGTTAATTAACGGCTAATTAACCCATAAATGAGAATTTATTCTAGAAAGCCTAAAATGTGATTTTTACGGCTAAATGTGATAGAGGAGACGGAGACGAGAATTTTGGTACCAATTTTATAGAATTCGGACCAAGATTGGACCAAACGGGCCAAACCAGGCCAATTGGACCCAAAGTGGGCCCTTGGCCCAACATAACTAGACCAAAACCCTAGTTTTCAGCATTCTCTCTCCTCACTAAACACACTCACATGCTGAAAATGGAGGCCATGGAGGGAAGAACTCTCTCTCAAGTTCTTTCTCTCACTTGATCTTCAAACCACCATAACTTTTGATCTAGAGCTCTGATTGCCGCTCCGTTTGCGGCCACGCGTTCACCGCGGAGAGCTCTACAAAACCCATATAATCAATCTTGAGGTAAGTGGTGCGCGAAATTGTGAACAATACTTTTTCACAACTCTCATAATCCCCGGTCATGAACTCCAAAAACTTGGTAGCTCAATTCCATGGCATTACACAACTTCGCACAACTAACCAGCAAGTGCACTGGGTCGTCCAAGTAATAAACCTTACGCGAGTAAGGGTCGATCCCACGGAGATTGTTAGTATGAAGCAAGCTATGGTCATCTTGTAAATCTTAGTCAGGCAGACTCAAATGGATATGGTGATGAACGAAAATAACATAAAAGATAAAGATAGAGATACTTATGTAATTCATTGGTAGGAACTTCAGATAAGCGCATGAAGATGCCTTCCCTTCCGTCTCTCTGCTTTCCTACTGTCTTCATCCAATCCTTCTTATTCCTTTCCATGGCAAGCTCGTGTAGGGTTTCACCGTTGTCAATGGCTACCTCCCATCCTCTCAGTGAAAACGGTTGCAAATGCTCTGTCACAGCACACGGAATTCAGCTGTCGGTTCTCAGTCAGGCCGGAATAGAATCCATCGATTCTTTTGCGTCTGTCACTAACGCCCCGCCTGCTAGGAGTTTGAAGCACGTCACAGTCATTCAATCATTGAATCCTACTCAGAATACCACAGACAAGGTTTAGACCTTCCGGATTCTCTTGAATGCCGCCATCTGTTCTCGCCTATACCACGAAGACTCTGATCTCACGGAATGGTCGGCTCATTTGTCAGGCGAGCACTCGGTTGTCAGGCGATCAACCATGCATCGTGCAATCAGGAATCCAAGAGATATTCACTAGAGCCTTGGTTGCTTGTAGAACAAAAGTGGTTGTCAGTCACCTTGTTCATAAGTGAGAATGATGATGAGTGTCACGGATCATCACATTCATCAAGTTGAAGAACAAGTGATATCTTAGAACAAGAACAAGCGGAATTGAATGGAAGAACAATAGTAATTGCATTAATACTCGAGGTACAGCAGAGCTCCACACCTTAATCTATGGTGTGTAGAAACTCCACCGTTGAAAATACATAAGCATAAGGTCTAGGCATGGCCGAATGGCCAGCCTCCCAATGATCTAAGATAGCATAAAACACGAAGATAGCTACCCCGATATCTCAATACAATAGTAAAAGGTCCTACTTATAGAAAACTAGTAGCCTAGGGTGTACAGAGATGAGTAAATGACATAAAAATCCACTTCCGGGCCCACTTGGTGTGTGCTTGGGCTGAGCAATGAAGCATTTTCGTGTAGAGACTCTTCTTGGAGTTAAACGCCAACTTTTATGCCAGTTTGGGCGTTTAACTCCCATTTGGGTGCCAGTTCCAGCGTTTAACGCTGGGATTCCTGAGGGTGACTTTGAACGCCGGTTTGGGCCATCAAATCTTGGGCAAAGTATGGACTATCATATATTGCTGGAAAGCCCAGGATGTCTACTTTTCAACGCCGTTGAGAGCGCGCCAATTGGGCTTCTGTAGCTCCAGAAAATCCACTTCGAGTGCAGGGAGGTCAGAATCCAATAGCATCTGCAGTCCTTTTCAGTCTCTGAATCAGATTTTTGCTCAGGTCCCTCAATTTCAGCCAGAAAATACCTGAAATCACAAAAAAACACACAAACTCATAGTAAAGTCCAGAAAAGTGATTTTTAACTAAAAACTAATAAAAATATACTAAAAACTAACTAGATCATACCAAAAACATACTAAAAACAATGCCAAAAAGTGTATAAATTATCCGCTCATCACAACACCAAACTTAAATTGTTGCTTGTCCTCAAGCAACTAAAAATCAAATAAGATAAAAAGAAGAGAATATGCAATGAATTCCAAAAACATCTATGAAGGTCAGTATTAATTAGATGAGCGGGGCTTTTAGCTTTTTGCCTCTGAACAGTTTTGGCATCTCACTCTATCCTTTGCAACTCAGAATGATTGGCTTCTTTAGGAACTCAGAATCCAGATAGTGTTATTGATTCTCCTAGTTAAATATGATGATTCTTGAACACAGCTACTTTATTGAGTCTTGGCCGTGGCCCAAAGCACTCTGTCTTCCAGTATTACCACCGGATACATACATGCCACAGACACATAATTGGGTGAACCTTTTCAGATTGTGACTCAGCTTTGCTAAAGTCCCAAATTAGAGGTGTCCAGGGTTCTTAAGCACACTCTTTTTGCCTTGGATCACAACTTTATTCTTTCTTTTTCTTTCTTTTTCTTTTTCCCCCTTTTTTTTCGTTTTTTTTTTTTTTTTGTATTCACTGCTTTTTCTTGCTTCAAGAATCATTTTTATGATTTTTCAGATCCTCAGTAACATGTCTCCTTTTTCATCATTCTTTCAAGAGCCAACATTCATGAACCACAAATTCAAAAGACATATACACTGTTTAAGCATACATTCAGAAGACAAAAATATTGCCACCACATCAAAATAATTAAACTGTTATAAAATTCAAAATTCATGCAATTCTTTTTCTTTTTCAATTTAAGAACATTTGTTTATTTAAGAAAGGTGATGGATTCATAGGCAATTCATAACTTTAAGGCATAGACACTGTTCCGAGGGTTACCTGAAACGTGTAGCTCGGTCGTCTGGCAAGACCCGAGGTAGGGGTTCCGTGACCCGAGCTTGGTGTGCTGAGCGGCTGGGGGTTGTACCTGCAATGACACTCCGATGCTTAAGTTAGCATGGGTCCAAGCAGATATTGAGTAGAATTAGAGTATGAGTTATACCTGGGTGCTCCAGTGTATTTATAGTGGTTGGTCGTGATCTTCCCTGGATAAGATATTCTTATCTTATCTTATCTTTGGGAGTCTTATCTCTATCTTTTGTGGAACCGCCTTTCCTAGGCCTTTTTCGGCCTTTAGGTTTTGGGCTTCGTTCCTTTTGATGGGCCTTCTTCTTTATTTGTCCGAGGTCCGACCTTAGGCGTGGGCCTTTGGGACGAGGTCGGACCTTCTGCGAACTTCCCGAGTTTGGAGAGCTCGGTCAGGGTATGAACAGTGCCCCTGTCCGAGTTCGTCCTTTTGAGAGGTCGAGCTCGGGCATAGTCGTCTTTTCAAAATTTTGAAAATGGCCGTTTCAGCATTTATTGCTTTTTACCGTTTCTCCTCGATTTCCGTTCGGGCTCTGTGAAGGCATTATTTATTTGCCCCTTTCCTCATTTTCTTTGTTTATTCTGTTCCCTTTCCCTTTTTCTGGGTTTTTCGCCACCTCTCTTTCGAGCATCTTCCTTCTTTCTCTCTGTTCTTCTTCTCCGATTCTTTCTGTGCGTTGTTTTTCGGGGTTTCCTCTGCGCCGCTGTTTTCGTTCTTCTTGCATCGGAGCTCGTCGTTTTCTTCCTTTCTTCCAGGTTTGTTTCTCGTCTTTACTTTCGCTGTGCACATATGTTTTTGTTTCTTTTTCTTCTATGCTGGGGTTGCCCCGAAAAGAGGCGCCGCCATTGTTTTGGTTGTTTGTATGTGGGGGGGCTCTTTTCTCTTGGTACTTTGTTTTCGGGTTACTGCATTTTTCCTTCTAAAAGAACTTTTTGTTTTCTTGCTTCTGCTGAATGGGTTTTTTACTGTCTGCCTATTATGTGATTTTTGGCTTGCTGTTGTATTCTTCTTTGTAGGCAAGATTTTTTATGTCTCGAAAGGTGTTTCAAGCAATGTCGACCAAGATTCCGAGTGGTCTTGGTTGGGTAGATCCTGTTCCTCTAAGGGTCCCTTCTGTTGTAGATTCTGAGTATCTAGTTAGGTTCCGTAGGGAGTGTAGTATTTGTGAGAACAGGGAGTCTGAGCGGGATTATGAGCTAGTAGCCCCGGAGTCCGAGGAGAGAGTGTGCTTCCCGCCTTTAGAAAGTTCCGAGAAGCTATTCTTTTATGCTTACGATTGTTTTTTCTCTAAGCTGGGTGTACGACTTCCTTTTACCGACTTGGAGTCCGAGGTCCTTTGGTCTTGTAACCTTGCCCCTACGCAACTCCATCCAAATTCTTGGGCGTTTTTAAAGCTGTTTCAACTTTTGTGTCAGTTTTTGGGCGTCTCCCTTCTGTTTCTCTTTTTTCCTATCTGTTCGTGTTGACGAAGCCGGGGTCGGGTGCTGGGAAGGTGTCCTGGGTCTCTTTTAGGGCTAACCAAGGAAAGAAGTTTTGTACCTTGTATGATGAGTCGTTTCATGATTTCAAGAACTACTATTTCAAGGTCCGGGCTGCTGGAGATGTCCGACCTTTCTTTCTAGACGAGAGTGGGGAGCCTTCTTTTCCTCTTTGTTGGCAGGAGAATGTAGTGTCGGTTAAGTATACTTTTGAGAGTCTAGATGAGGTGGAGCAGGCTTTTGTGGGTGTGTTGAGCAGTTTATGGGGTCGGGCACCTCACTTGGATACGAAGAAAATGTTGGGAGATCCAAGCCTTCTCCGTTCCGAGTTAGGTAGTTCCCGACCTCTTTGAGATTTCATCTTAGTATTTTGGCTTCGTTTTGGAGGTTTTTCCGTTGTGATAATGCCTTTCTTTTGTTTCTGCAGAGATGTCTTCTCAGGCTGATTCCATGAAGTTCCTTCGTCGGTCGAAGAAGTCTGCGGCTGCTCGGAATATCGAGGCTGAGGCTTCTGCCCGATCTTCTCCGCAGAAGACTACCGTGGGTGTTCAGACTCGGTCGAAGACCATTCCGACTCCTCAGTTCCGAGCTATAACTCAAGATCCTCTGACCTCCGGACCCGGTCACCTTTCCCCGTCTTCGACCTCGGGTCCTCCCCCCAAGAAACAGAAGACCTCTCAAGAGCTTGCCGGTTTCAATGATAAGGATTTTGACGCTCTTGGTTGGATTGAGCAGCACATTCTCCCCCAGACCTTTATTTCTACTGATGATGCGTCTATGGAGCATCACTTTCAGTATATGGCACGGAGCTGTGTTCGGATGGCTAGTCTTCATGCCGCTATTGCTCGGGAGTTCAAGAAAGCTCCCCTTGGGGCGACCAGCTCCCGACTTGAGAAGGCACGGTCCGAGCTTGATAAGATTAGTCAACTGAAGGCTGCCAGGATTACTGAGCTGGAGGCCTCTTTGGAGGAAGAGAAAACTAGGGCCACTGCGGCTATGGCGGCGGCGAAGACATCTGAGGAGATGGCGAGGGTGGCGACGGAGAACTATACTAAGCTGTATGCCGAGCTTGTGGAGACGAAGGAGAAGTTGCAGTCTGCTCGGGATGATTTTTACGAGCTGGAAGATAATGTGGCCAAGGGTATGGATGCTATGTTTGTGAATTTGAGGGATCAGGTCCGGGTTCTTGCTCCCGACCTGGATCTGAGCTTATTCAGTACGGAAAACATTGTTGTGGAGGGAAAGATTGTTCCTGCTCCTGCCGAGGATGAGGTTCCGGTGTCCGACCACAAGGCTCCGGTGTCCGACCCCGAGGTTCCGGTTGTGAACCCGACTTCACCTTTGGCTGAGGATAGATCTGGTGTGGAGGTTTCAAGCCGGGATGATGGTGCTGTCGATGCAGTCCCGATTTCGATGTTCCCTCCGCAGCCTTCTGTTGATGCGGAGACCGGAAAGGACCTTGATCCTCTGTGATCTTTTTAGTGGTTTGCCCGGCCTGTGGGCTTTTTGTTGGATGGCTTTTGTGAACACTTTTGGACACCTTTTGCTTTTATTTAGCCACTTGTGGTGACTTTATTATGCGGTGTTTGTGTTTTGACCTTTGGTTTCTGCCTTCGTGCTTTTTAGTTGTTTTTCGGATAACAACTTTTTAGCTAGCGTTTTGACTTTATGTTTCCGCTTTCGTGCTTTTTAGTTGTTTTTCGGATAACAACTTTTTAGCTAGCGTTTTGACTTTATGCTTCCGCTTCCGTGCTTTTTAGTTGTTTTTCGGATAACAACTTTTTAGCTAGCGTTTTGACTTTATGCTTCCGCTTCCGTGCTTTTTAGTTGTTTTTCGGATAACAACTTTTTAGCTAGCGTTTTGACTTTATGTCCCCGCTTTCGTGCTTTTTAGTTGTTTTTCGGATAACAACTTTTTAGCTAGCGTTTTGACTTTATGTCTCCGCTTTCGTGCTTTTTAGTTGTTTTTCGGATAACAACTTTTTAGCTAGCGTTTTGAAACTTCTTTCGATTTCGTTCTTTTCGCTTTGTACTTTTAGTTGCTTTTTGTAAAGCAACTTTTTAGTAAGCGTTTTTCGAAATCCTGGTTCTTGCCGTTTTAAGGCTTCTTTCTCGGGCCGAGCTTTTTCTCGGACATCGGGTGCTCGAGTACCTCCTTTTTGTTAGGTCCGACTTTGTCGTTGGTCGGTTCTTTTGAGTTATTTCTGTAATCTCTTTTTATTTGGCTTTTTGAGCCATTTTAGAGTTACTTTATAACTTTTCCCTTTGTTGGGTCCGACTTCGTCGTTTGGTCGGCCTTTTTAAGTTATTTTTGTAACCTCTTTTTTATTTGGCTTTTCGAGCCATTTCAGAGTTACTTTATAACTTCTCACATTAATTTGAACCTCGTCGCTTTATCTTTGCCGACCTTGTATGGTCTCTTGGCAAATGATTTTTTGCGTTTTGCCGAGCATAAATTAATGCGCCTTGGTGGGGTACTTTCTAGGATTTGCTTCATCATGAGGAAGAGAAAATAGAGAAATTTGATTAGTATTAAAAAGAAAGAATATTTACAAAGTGTTTACCTTTTAGGTCGGGTATCCTACTTAACCGGGTGTCTCATTAAAAAACCCTTGTAGGGAAAAAGAGTACACCTCGGGTTAAGTTTTTCTAGCTGTAGTACCGTCTTAGATTACAGGCGTGCCAGGTCCTGGGCAGCTCATTGCCTTCTAGGTCGGATATTTTGTAGTAGCCTGTCCCTAAGACTTCTTGTTACCTTGTAGGGCCCTTTCCAATTTGCGGCTAGCTTTCCTTCTCCCGACTTTTGTGTTCCGATGTCATTTCGGATTAGAATCAGGTCGTGACTGGAGAAGCTTCGCTTTATTACCTTTTGATTGTATCTGAGGGCCGTTCGCCGTTTTAAGGCTTCTTTTCGGATTCGGGCTCTTTCTCGGACCTCGGGGAGGAGGTCGAGTTCTTCCCTTTGTGCCTGTGGGTTGCCTCTTTCGTTGTAGAAGATGACTCTGGGCGACCCTTCATCTATTTCGATAGGAATCATTGCCTCCATCCCGTAAGCTAGCCGGAATGGGGATTCTCCCGTTGTAGAGTGCGGGGTTGTCCGATATGCCCATAGTACCTGGGGGAGTTCGTCGGCCCACGCCCCTTTGGCCTCTTGGAGTCTTCGCTTTAACCCGGCCAAGATGACTTTATTTGCAGCCTCTGCTTGTCCATTGGCTTGTGGGTGCTCGACCGATGTGAATTGCTGTTTGATTTTTAGTTCGGCCACCAAGTTCTGAAAACTTGTGTCCGTGAACTGTGTTCCATTGTCTGTTGTGATGGAGTAGGGGACTCCGAACCTCGTGACGATGTTTTTGTATAGGAATTTACGGCTTTTCTGAGCCGTAATAGTGGCTAAGGGTTCGGCTTCGATCCACTTTGTGAAGTAGTCGACCCCTACTATGAGGTATTTGACTTGCCCCGATCCTTGTGGAAACGGGCCGAGTAGGTCGAGTCCCCATTTTGCGAAGGGCCATGGCGCAGTGATGCTGATAAGGTCTTCCGGCGGTGCCTTGTGAAAATTGGCGTGTTTTTGGCAGGGGGGGCATATTTTCACAAACTCTGTCGCGTCTCTTTGTAAGGTCGGCCAGTAGAACCCGGCCCTGACTACTTTCTTGGATAGTGCCCGAGCTCCGAGATGGTTCCCACACATGCCTTCGTGGACTTCTTCGAGGACGCCCTTTGTTTCTGAGGTCGGAACGCACCTAAGGAGGGGGTTTGAGAATCCTCTTCTGTATAATACGTCGTGAATTAGCGTATAATTCTGGGCGTCCTTTGTAAGCCTTTTAGCTTCTTTTCTTTCTATGGGGAGAGTTCCTGACTTCAGGTAGTTGAGTATGGGGGTCATCCATCCTTGCTGTTGGTTGGATATATTTAGCGTTTCTTCCTCTCTTAGCACGGAGGGCGATTGTAGGGTTTCTTGGAGAAGACTTCTGTTGTTGCCTCCGGGCTTGGTGCTAGCGAGCTTCGAGAGGGCGTCTGCCCGGGCATTTTGTTCCCGAGGTATGTGCTGGATTTGTATTTCCGGGAAGTGTCGTAATTGTGCCTGTGTTTGGTCCAGGTATTTTTTCATAGTAGGGTCTTTGGCCTGGTAACTTCCATTTACTTGTGATGTGACGACCTGGGAGTCGCTGAAGATCGTGATTCTCTGGGCTCCGACCTCTTCGGCTAGCTTTAGTCCTGCTAGTAGGGCCTCGTATTCGGCTTGGTTGTTTGAAGCCTGGAACTCGAATTTTAAGGATAGCTCTATCCGTGTTCCTTGGTCGCTCTCGAGTATAACACCGGCTCCGCTTCCTGTTTTGTTTGAGGACCCGTCGACATACAGATTCCACGAGAGTGGGGTTCCCGGGGTCTCAGTATATTCTGCGATGAAGTCGGCTAGATATTGAGATTTTATGGCAGTCCGGGCTTCATAGTGGAGGTCGAACTCGGACAGTTCCACCGCCCATTGTAGGATTCGTCCTGCCATGTCTGTTTTTTGTAGGATGTGTCTCATGGGTTGGTTCGTCCGGACTTTGATGGTGTGGGCTTGAAAGTAGGGACGGAGCCTCCGAGCCGTGAATACTAGGGCGTAGGCGAATTTCTCTATTTTCTGATAGTTTAATTCGGCCCCTTGTAGTGCCTTGCTTACGAAGTATATGGGGTGTTGTCCTTGGTCATTTTCTCGTATTAATGCTGAAGCAACTGCCCGATGTCCGACCGAGAGGTATAATACGAGCTCTTCCCCTTTTAAAGGTCGGGTTAGGATTGGTGGCTGCCCGAGGAATTCCTTGAATTCTTGGAAGGCTTTTTCGCACTCCGGGGTCCATGAGAAGGGTTTCCCTTTCTTTAGGAGTGAGTAGAGAGGTAGTGATTTTATCGCTGATCCTGCCAAGAATCTTGATAGGGCGGCTAGCCTTCCATTTAGTTGTTGTACTTCTTTGACACACGTCGGGCTCTTCATTTTGAGTATCGCTTGGCATTTGTCCGGGTTTGCTTCGATGCCTCTTTGAGTCAGCATGAAGCCTAAGAACTTTCCGGCTTCTGCGGCGAAGGTGCACTTGGTCGGGTTAAGTCTCATGTTGTGTTTCCTGAGGGTGCCGAAGACACTTGTGAGGTCGGGAACCAAGTTTCTGTCTTCTTGTGTCTTTACCAGCATATCGTCGACGTACACTTCTAGCTGTAGCCCGATGTGCTCTGAGAATACTTTGTTCATTAGCCTCTGGTAGGTTGCCCCGGCGTTCTTCAGCCCGAAGGGCATTACTACGTAGCAGTAGTTTGCCCTTGGGGTTATGAACGAGGTCTTTTCTTGGTCGGGTCCGTACATCGGGATTTGATTGTATCCCGAGTATGCATCCATGAAGGAGAGATATCTGTAGCCTGAGGCTGCGTCGACTAAGGCGTCGATGTTTGGTAGTGGATATGGGTCTTTGGGGAAGGCTTTGTTGAGATCCGTGTAATCGACGCACATCCTCCATTTTCCGTTGGGCTTTTTTACCAGGACCACGTTTGCGAGCCATAGGGGATATTTTACTTCCCTAATGAATCCTGCATCTAGCAGTGCTTGTACCTGTTCTTCTATTGCCTGCATGCGCTCGGGTCCGAGCTTCCGGCGTCTCTGTTGGACGGGTCTGGATCCCGGGTATACTGATAGCTTATGGCACATCAGGTCGGGACTTATGCCTGGCATGTCGGAGGCCTTCCAGGCGAAGAGGTCGGAATTCTCCCTTAAGAGGGTTATGAGTTCCTCCTTTAGGCCTGCTTCGAGGTTTGCTCCAATGTTTGTTACTTTTTCAGGTGTGTTCCCGATTTGGATCCTTTCGGTTTCTCCCTCTGGTTGTGGCCGAAGGTCTTCTCGGGTTTGAACTCGCCCGAGTTCTATTGTGTTGACTTCTTTCCCTTTTAGGCTTAGACTTTCGTTGTAGCATCGCCGTGCTAATTTTTGGTCGCCTTTTAGGGTGGCGATTCCCTTTGCGGTAGGGAACTTCATACAGAGGTGTGGGGTTGAGACCACAGCTGCCAGTCTGTTTAGGGTTGGTCGCCCAATGAGGGCATTGTATGCTGAGGTAACGTCGACTATAATGTAGTCGATGCTTAACGTTTTAGATTGCTCGCCTCTTCCGAAGGTAGTGTGTAGCGAGATGTATCCTAAGGGGTGGATCGGGGTGTCCCCTAGCCCAAATAGGTCGGAGGGATAGGCCTTTAGCTCTTTTTCTTCAAGTCCGAGCTTGTCGAAGGCCGCTTTGAACAGGATATCTGCTGAGCTTCCTTGGTCAATCAGGGTTCGATGTAAGTTGGCGTTTGCTAGGATAATGGTGATCACCATAGGATCGTCGTGGCCGGGTATTATCCCCTGAGCATCTTCTTGGGTAAATGAGATGGTTGGCAGCTCGGGCAGGGGATTGTCTTCTCGGACATGATAGATCTCTTTGAGGTGTCTTTTTCGCGAGGATCTGGATGTTCCTCCGCCTGCAAAACCTCCGTTTATCATGTGTATGTGCCTTTCAGGGGTTCGCAGGGTCTGTTCGGCCCGATCCTCGTTATCTCCCCTCCTTCTCTTTTTGGTCTCTTCTCCTTTTTCCGCTATGTATCTGTCGAGTTTTCCTTCTCTGGCTAGCTTTTCTATAACATTCTTCAGGTCGTGGCAGTCATTAGTAGAATGACCGTAGAGCTTGTGGTATTCACAGTATTCGGACCGATCTCTCCCCGCTCTCTTGTGTTTTAAAGGTCGGGGCGGTGGGATTTTTTCGGTGTGGCATACTTCTCTGTAGACGTCTACCAGGGAAACTCGGAGGGGAGTGTAGCTATGGTACTTCCGTGGTTTGTCCGAGTTGGACTCTTCTTTCTTTTTCTGTTCTCGATCTCGGTCTCAGAGTGGGTAGGTTGATTCCTTCCTAGAAGAGTCTCTTAGCTGGGAGGTTTCCTCCATGTTGATATATTTTTCTGCCCGCTCTTGCACCTCGTATAAGGAGGTCGGGTATCGTTTGGATAGGGATTGGCTAAATGGTCCTTCTTTTAGGCCGTTTGCTAGTCCCATGATGGCTGCTTCAGTGGGCAAGTGTTGTATGTCCAGGCAGGCTTTGTTGAATCGCTCCATGTATTCTCGGAGAGTTTCTTGGTTACCCTGTTTGATCCCGAGTAGACTGGGGGCATGTTTTGCCTTGTCCTTTTGAATAGAGAACCTTGTTAGGAATTTTTTGGTTAGGTCCTCGAAGCTGGAGATTGATCCTGGTGGCAGGTTTTCGAACCACTTCATGGCCGACTTGGTGAGAGTGGTGGGGAAGGCTTTGCACCGAATCGCGTCGGAGGCGTCGACCAGGTACATTCTGCTTCGGAAGTTGCTGAGGTGGTGACTTGGGTCGGTGGTGCCGTCGTAGAGATCCATATCAGGTGGTTTGAAGTTTCGCGGTACCTTCTCCTTCATGATCTCTTGCGTGAAGGGATCATGGTTGTTTTCGGGGGTGGTGCCGCGTTCCGTCCGGTCTTTCAACTCGGCCTCTATCTTCCGCAGCTTTTCTTCTAACTCTCTGCGCTTGCGAGCTTCCCTTCTCAAATCTTGTTCAGTTTCTTTCTGCTTTTTTATGTCCTCTTCGAGTTGTTTCAGTCGGTTTTGCTGTGCCCGTACTGCTTCTAGAATTTCTGAGCTCTCTTCTTTTTCGGGATTTTGTGGATTTTTGTTTGGAAGTGATGTCTTTGGGCGATTCTGTTTGTTTCCTCCTGGAGTGCGTGGTGATAGAGGGCTGTCCGGTCGTTCTCCGGTGTCAATTTCCTCTTCTTGTTCTGATGTAGCGTGGTTATTGTTGGGAGGGTCGTCCGCCATGGTAAAGGGATGACTTCCAGGTTCCCCGGCAACGGCGCCAATGTTCCGAGGGTTACCTGAAACGTGTAGCTCGGTCGTCTGGCAAGACCCGAGGTAGGGGTTCCGTGACCCGAGCTTGGTGTGCTGAGCGGCTGGGGGTTGTACCTGCAATGACACTCCGATGCTTAAGTTAGCATGGGTCCAAGCAGATATTGAGTAGAATTAGAGTATGAGTTATACCTGGGTGCTCCAATGTATTTATAGTGGTTGGTCGTGATCTTCCCTGGATAAGATATTCTTATCTTATCTTATCTTTGGGAGTCTTATCTCTATCTTTTGTGGAACCGCCTTTCCTAGGCCTTTTTCGGCCTTTAGGTTTTGGGCTTCGTTCCTTTTGATGGGCCTTCTTCTTTATTTGTCCGAGGTCCGACCTTAGGCGTGGGCCTTTGGGACGAGGTCGGACCTTCTGCGAACTTCCCGAGTTTGGAGAGCTCGGTCAGGGTATGAACAGACACTAAGACACTAATGATCACAAGACACAATCATGGATAAACATAAGCATAAAATTCGAAAAACAGAAGAATAAAGAACAAGGAAATCAAAGAACGGGTCCACCTTAGTGATGGCGGCTCTTTCTTCCTCTTGAAGATCCTATGGAGTGCTTGAGCTCCTCAATATCTCTTCCTTGTCTTTGTTGCTCCTCCCTCATGATTCTTTGGTCTTCTCTAATTTCATGAAGGATGATGGAGTGTTCTTGATACTCCACCCTTAGTTGTCCCATGTTGGAACTCAACTCTCCTAGGGAGGTGTTTAGTTGCTCCCAATAGTTTTGTGGAGGAAAGTGCATCCCTTGAGGCATCTCAGGAATCTCATGATGAGTGGGGTCTCTTGTGTGCTCCATCCTTTTCTTAGTGATGGGCTTGTCTTCATCAATGGGGATGTCTCCCTCTATGTCAACTCCTACTGAATAACAGAGGTGACAAACGAGATGAGGGAAGGCTAACCTTGCCAAGGTAGAGGACTTGTCCGCCACCTTATAGAGTTCTTGGGCTATAACCTTATGAACCTCTATTTCTTCTCCAATCATGATGCTATGGATCATGATAGCCCGGTCTATGGTAACTTCGGACCGGTTGCTAGTGGGAATGATTGAGCGTTGTATAAACTCTAACCATCCTCTAGCCACGGGCTTGAGGTCATGCCTTCTCAATTGAACCGGCTTTCCTCTTGAATCTCTCTTCCATTGGGCGCCCTCTTCACATATGACTGTGAGGACTTGGTCCAACCTTTGATCAAAGTTGACCCTTCTAGTGTAAGGATGTTCATCTCCTTGCATCATAGGCAAGTTGAACGCCAACCTCACATTCTCCGGACTAAAATCCAAGTATTTCCCCCGAACCATAGTAAGATAATTCTTTGGATTTGGGTTCACACTTTGGTCATGGTTCTTGGTGATCCATGCATTGGCATAGAACTCTTGAACCATCAAGATTCCGACTTGTTGAATGGGGTTGGTAAGGACTTCCCAACCTCTTCTTCAGATCTCATGTCGGATCTCCGGATATTCACCTTTTTTAAGTGAAAAAGGGACCTCGGGGATCACCTTCTTCAAGGCCACAACTTCATAGAAGTGGTCTTGATGCACCCTTGAGATGAATCTCTCGATCTCCCATGACTCGGAGGTGGAAGCTTTTGCCTTTCCTTTCCTCTTTCTAGAGGTTTCTCCGGCCTTGGATGTCATAAATGGTTATGGAAAAATGAAAAAGCAACGCTTTTACCACACCAAACTTAAAATGTTTGCTCGTCCTCGAGCAAAAGAAGAAAGAAGAGAGTAGAAGAAGAAGAAATGAGGAGAAAGGGAATGGCTTTGTATTCGGCCAAGGGGAGAGATATGGTGGTTAAGGTGTGTGAAAATGAAGGAGTGAAGGAGGGTTTATATAGGAGAGAGGGAGAGGGATGTTCGGCCATTTGAGGGTGGGTTTGGGTGGGAAAGTGGTTTGAATTTGAATGGTGGGGTAGGTGGGGTTTTATGAAGGATGGATGTGAGTGGTGAAGAGAAAGAAGGGATTTGATAGGTGAGGGGTTTTTGGGGAAGAGGTGTTGAGGTGATTGGTGAAGAAGAGAGAGAGAGTGGTAGGGTATGTGGGGATCCTGTGGGGTCCACAGATCCTGAGGTGTCAAGGAAAAGTCATCCCTGCACCAAATGGCATGCAAAATCACGTTTTGTGCCTTTTCTGGCGTTAAACGCCGGGCTGGTGCCCATTCCTGGCGTTTAACGCCAGGTTCTTGCCCTTTTCTGGCGTTTAACGCCAGTCTGGTGCCCCTTTCTGGCGTTAAACGCCCAGCATGGTGCCAGACTGGGCGTTAAACGCCCAACAGCTAACCTCACTGGCGTTTAAACGCCAGTAGGTGCGTCCTCCAAGGTGTGCTATTTTTCTTCCTGTTTTTCATTCTGTTTTTGCTTTTTTCATTAATTTTGTGACTTCTTATGATCATCACCCTACAAAAGACATAAAATAACAAAAGAAAATAGTTAATTATAAAACATTGGGTTGCCTCCCAACAAGCGCTTCTTTAATGTCATTAGCTTGACAGAGGACTCTCATGGAGCCTCACAGATACTTAGAGCCATGTTGGGACCTCCCAACACCAAACTTAGAGTTTGAATGTGGGGGTTCAACACCAAACTTAGAGTTTGGTTGTGGCCTCCCAACACCAAACTTAGAGTTTGACTGTGGGGGCTCTGTTTGGCTCTGCTTTGAAAGAAGCTCTTCATGCTTCTTCTCCATGGTGATAGAGCGATATCCTTGGGCCTTAAACACCAAGGATTCTTCATTCACTTGAATGCTCAACTCGCCTCTATCAACATCAATCACAGCCTTTGCTGTGGCTAGGAAGGGTCTACCAAGGATGATGGTTTCATCCATGCACTTCCCAGTCTCTAGGACTATGAAATCAGTAGGGATGTAATGGTCTTCAACTTTAACCAAAACATTCTCTACAAGTCCATGAGCTTGTTTTCTTGAGTTGTCTGCCATCTCCAGTGAGATTCTTGCAGCTTGTACCTCAAAGATCCCTAGCTTCTCCATTACAGAGAGGGGCATGAGGTTTACACTTGACCCTAAGTCACACAAGGCCTTCTTGAAGGTCATGGTGCCTATAGTACAAGGTATTGAAAACTTCCCAGGATCCTGCCTCTTTTGAGGCAGTTTCTACCTAGACAAGTCATCCAGTTCTTTGGTGAACAAAGGAGGTTCATTCTCCCAAGTCTCATTTCCAAATAACTTGTCATTTAGCTTCATGATTGCTCCAAGGTATTTAGCAACTTGCTCTTCAGTGACATACTCATCCTCTTCAAAGGAAGAATACTCATCAGAGCTCATGAATGGCAGTAGTAATTCCAATGGAACCTCTATGGTCTCATTTTGAGCCTCAGATTCCCATGGTTCCTCATTGGGGAACTCATTGGAGGCCAGTGGACGTCCAGTGAGGCCTTCCTCAGTGGCGTTCACTGCCTCTTCTTCCTCCCAGAATTCGGCCATGTTAATGGCTTTGCACTCTCCTTTTGGATTTTCTTCAGTATTGCTTGGGAGAGTACTAGGAGGGAGTTCAGTGATTTTCTTGCTCAGCTGACCCACTTGTCCTTCCAAGTTTCTAATGGAGGACCTTGTTTCAGTCATGAAACTTTGAGTGGTTTTGATTAGATCAGAGACCATGGTTGCTAATTCAGAGGTATTCTGCTTAGAACTCTCTGTCTGTTGCTGAGAAGATGATGGAAAAGGCTTGCTATTGCTAAACCTATTTCTTCCACCATTATTGTTGTTGAAACCTTGTTGAGGTCTCTGTTGGTCCTTCCATGAGAAATTTGGGTGATTTCTCCATGAAGAATTATAGGTGTTTCCATAGGGTTCTCCTAGGTAATTCACCTCTTCCATTGAAGGGTTCTCAGGATCATAGGCTTCTTCCTCAGATGAAGCTTCCTTAGTACTGCTTGGTGCATTTTGCATTCCAGACAGGCTTTGAGAAATCAAATTGACTTGTTGAGTCAATATCTTGTTCTGAGCCAGAATGGCATTCAGAGCATCAATCTCAAGAACTCCTTTCTTCTGATTAGTCCCATTGTTCACAGGATTCCTTTCAGAAGTGTACATGAATTGGTTATTTGCAACCATTTCAATCAGCTCTTGAGCTTCTGTAGGCGTCTTCTTCAAATGAAGAGATCCTCCAGCAGAGCTATCCAAAGACATCTTGGATAGTTCAGAGAGACCATCATAGAAAATACCTATGATGCTCCATTCAGAAAGCATGTCAGATGGACATTTTCTGATCAATTGTTTGTATCTTTCCCAAGCTTCATAGAGGGATTCTCCATCCTTTTGTCTGAAGGTTTGGACTTCCACTCTAAGCTTACTCAATTTTTGAGGTGGAAAGAACTTTGCCAAGAAGGCATTGACTAGCTTTACCCATGAGTCCAGACTTTCTTTAGGTTGAGAGTCCAACCATATTCTAGCTCTGTCTCTTACAGCAAAAGGGAATAGCATAAGTCTGTAGACCTCAGGGTCAACCCCATTAGTCTTGACAGTGTCACAGATTTGCAAGAACTCAGCTAAAAACTGATGGGGATCTTCCAATGGAAGTCCATGAAACTTGCAATTCTGTTGCATTAGAGAAACTAATTGAGGCTTAAGCTCAAAGTTGTTTGCTCCAATGGCAGGGATAGAGATGCTTCTCCCATAGAAGTCGGGAGTAGGTGCAGTAAAGTCACCCAGCACCTTCCTTGCATTGTTGGCATTGTTGTTTTCGGCTGCCATGTGTTCTCCTTTTTTGAAGAATTCGGTCAGGTCCTTTGAAGAGGGTTGTGCTTTGGCTTCTCTTAGCTTTCTCTTCAAGGTCCTTTCAGGTTCAGGATCAGGCTCAACAAGAATGCTTTTGTCTTTGCTCCTGCTCATAAGAAAGAGAAGGGAACAAGAAAATGTGGAATCCTCTATGTCATAGTATAGAGATTCCTTGAAGTGTCAGAGGAAAAGAAGAGTAGAAGACAGAAGTGGAAAATTCGAACTTATCAAAGGAGATGGAGTTCGAATTTTGCATTAAGGAATAGTGTTAGTCCATAAATAGAAGGATGTGAGGAGAAGGGAAGTAATTTTCGAAAATTAAGTGAAAGATTTTGAAAACATTTTTGAAAAACATTACTTAATTTTCGAAAATGAAAGTGGGAGAGAAATAAAATGATTTTTGAAAAAGATTTTAAAATTAGAAATCAAAAAGATTTGATTGAAAACTATTTTGAAAAAGATGTGGTTAAGAAGATATGATTGGTTTTAAAAAGATGTGATTGAGAAAATATGATTTGAAAACAATTTTAAAAAGATTTGATTTTAAAAATTAATAACTTGGCTATCAAGAAAAGATATGATTCAAACATTAAACCTTTCTCAACAGAAAAGGCAACATACTTGAGATGTTGAATCAAATCATTAATTGATAGCAAGTATCTTTAAAAATGGAAAGAAATTGATTTTGAAAAAGATTTGATTGAAAAATTGATTTGAAAAAGATTTGATTTTGAAAAGATTCTGAAAACTTAAAAAAATTTGAATTGAAAACAAAATCTTCCCCCTTGTGCCATCCTGGCGTTAAACGCCCAGAATGGTGCACATTCTGGCGTTTAACGCCCAAAACTATACCCTTTTGGGCGTTAAACGCCCAACCAGGCACCCTGGCTGGCGTTTAAACGCCAGTCTGTCCTTCTTCACTGGGCGTTTTGAACACCCAGCTTTTTCTGTGCAATTCCTCTGCTGTATGTTCTGAATCTTCAATTCTCTGTATTATTGACTTGAAAAGACACAAATTAAAAATATTTTTGGATTTTTAATAATAAAGAATAATCAAAATGCAACTAAAATCAAATAACAATGCATGCAAGACACCAAACTTAGTAGTTTGTATACTACTGACACTAATGAGAATGCATATGAGACACACAAAACACTTCAAGTCAATAGAATTCAAAGATTAGAGCACAGAAATCATCAAGAACATCTTGAAGATCACTAAGACACATGAATGAATGCATGCAATTGACACCAAACTTAAGATGAGACACTAGACTCAAACAAGAAATTTTTGGGTTTTATGATTTTTTTTTATTTTTTATTTTTTTGTGTTTTTCGAAAATTAAGTGGAAAAAGGTATCAAAATTCCTAATGAGAATTCCAGGAATCAGTGCAATGCTAGTCTAAGACTCCGGTCCAGGAATTAGACATGGCTTCACAGCCAGCCAAGCTTTCAAAGAAAGCTTCGGTCCAAAACACTAGACATGGCCAAAGGCCAGCCAAGCCTTAGCAGATCACTGCTCCAAAAGCAAGATTGATAAAAATCAACAAGCTCTTGTGATGATAAGTTGAAACCTCGGTCCAATGAGATTAGACATGGCTTCTCAGCCAGCCAGATTTCAACAAATCATCATGAAACTCTAGAATTCATCTTCAAGAATTTCGAAAAAAAAATACCTAATCTAAGCAACAAGATGAACCGTCAGTTGTCCAAACTGAACAATCCCCGGCAACGGCGCCAAAAACTTGGTGCTGTTGCCGGATTTTGGCACTGATGTTACCGGACAAAGAGCTTGCTCAAAACTCAAACAATCCCCGGCAACGGCGCCAAAAACTTGGTGCGCGAAATTGTGAACAATACTTTTTCACAACTCTCATAATCCCCGGTCATGAACTCCAAAAACTTGGTAGCTCAATTCCATGGCATTACACAACTTCGCACAACTAACCAGCAAGTGCACTGGGTCGTCCAAGTAATAAACCTTACGCGAGTAAGGGTCGATCCCACGGAGATTGTTAGTATGAAGCAAGCTATGGTCATCTTGTAAATCTTAGTCAGGCAGACTCAAATGGATATGGTGATGAACGAAAATAACATAAAAGATAAAGATAGAGATACTTATGTAATTCATTGGTAGGAACTTCAGATAAGCGCATGAAGATGCCTTCCCTTCCGTCTCTCTGCTTTCCTACTGTCTTCATCCAATCCTTCTTATTCCTTTCCATGGCAACCTCGTGTAGGGTTTCACCGTTATCAATGGCTACCTCCCATCCTCTCAGTGAAAACGGTTGCAAATGCTCTGTCACAGCACGCGGAATTCAGCTGTCGGTTCTCGGTCAGGCCGGAATAGAATCCATCGATTCTTTTGTGTCTGTCACTAACGCCCCGCCTGCTAGGAGTTTGAAGCACGTCACAGTCATTCAATCATTGAATCCTACTCAGAATACCACAGACAAGGTTTAGACCTTCCGGATTCTCTTGAATGCCGCCATCTGTTCTCGCCTATACCACGAAGACTCTGATCTCACGGAATGGTCGGCTCGTTTGTCAGGCGAGCACTCGGTTGTCAGGCGATCAACCATGCATCGTGCAATCAGGAATCCAAGAGATATTCACTAGAGCCTTGGTTGCTTGTAGAACAAAAGTGGTTGTCAGTCACCTTGTTCATAAGTGAGAATGATGATGAGTGTCACGGATCATCACATTCATCAAGTTGAAGAACAAGTGATATCTTAGAACAAGAACAAGCGGAATTGAATGGAAGAACAATAGTAATTGCATTAATACTCGAGGTACAGCAGAGCTCCACACCTTAATCTATGGTGTGTAGAAACTCCACCGTTGAAAATACATAAGCATAAGGTCTAGGCATGGCCGAATGGCCAGCCTCCCAATGATCTAAGATAGCATAAAACACGAAGATAGCTACCCCGATATCTCAATACAATAGTAAAAGGTCCTACTTATAGAAAACTAGTAGCCTAGGGTGTACAGAGATGAGTAAATGACATAAAAATCCACTTCCGGGCCCACTTGGTATGTGCTTGGGCTGAGCAATGAAGCATTTTCGTGTAGAGACTCTTCTTGGAGTTAAACGCCAGCTTTTATGCCAGTTTGGGCGTTTAACTCCCATTTGGGTGCCAGTTCCAGCGTTTAACGCTGGGATTCCTGAGGGTGACTTTGAACGCCGGTTTGGGCCATCAAATCTTGGGCAAAGTATGGACTATCATATATTGCTGGAAAGCCCAGGATGTCTACTTTCCAACGCCGTTGAGAGCGCGCCAATTGGGCTTCTATAGCTCCAGAAAATCCACTTCGAGTGCAGGGAGGTCAGAATCCAACAGCATCTGCAGTCCTTTTCAGTCTCTGAATCAGATTTTTGCTCAGGTCCCTCAATTTCAGCCAGAAAATACAGAAAAACACACAAACTCATAGTAAAGTCCAGAAAAGTGATTTTTAACTAAAAACTAATAAAAATATACTAAAAACTAACTAGATCATACCAAAAACATACTAAAAACAATGCCAAAAAGTGTATAAATTATCCACTCATCAGTAAGTCACAAGTTTCTGTTCGAAATTCCAGCCCTTATTTTCGAGTTTCATGGGTGAAATGTTGAGATTTTGGGTTCTTTGATGTTATAGAAAGCCTAAAATGTGATTTTTACGGCTAAATGTGATAGAGGAGACGGAGACGAGAATTTTGGTACCAATTTTATAGAATTCGGACCAAGATTGGACCAAACGGGCCAAACCGGGCCAATTGGACCCAAAGTGGGCCCTTGGCCCAACATAACTAGACCAAAACCCTAGTTTTCAGCATTCTCTCTCCTCACTAAACACACTCACATGCTGAAAATGGAGGCCATGGAGGGAAGAACTCTCTCTCAAGTTCTTTCTCTCACTTGATCTTCAAACCACCATAACTTTTGATCTAGAGCTCCGATTGCCGCTCCGTTTGCGGCCACGCGTTCACCGCGGAGAGCTCTACAAAACCCATATAATCAATCTTGAGGTAAGTCACAAGTTTCTGTTCGAAATTCCAGCCCTTATTTTCGAGTTTCATGGGTGAAATGTTGAGATTTTGGGTTCTTTGATGTTATAGGACCCAACTCTCTTGAAGGAGAAGGTTAATCTTGTCTCCTTGGACCTTGGGTGTGGTAAGATTCTCAACCCTAGTGTATTTTGTTGTTTTATGATGTTTGGGTTTTGAGATGTTGTGTATGGGTATGATGATTGTGGCTTAGGTTGTATATGTGTGGATATTGGAGCTTGATTGGTGATTTTGAAAAGCTTGAAAAAGGGATTTGGTGGTGAAAAATCTGTTCTTGGAGGTTTTGGGGCCTTGAGAGCTTGTGGATAAGTGGTTTGGAAGTGCTCCGGTGGAGCTTGGGAAAGTCGGCTAAGGTATGGTTTCGGTTTCCCGTATCTAATATGTAATGTGGTAGGAAATACTTAGGCTAGAGGCCCTAAGATAGGCATTGAATTGTTGATGTTGTTGAATGATTGAGATATATGATGTGGTCATATATGTGATGATGATTATTGATGCCTTGGTGGTATGATGTATGAGAAATATGCATGTTGTGATATATGTTTGATGATTGGTTATGGTTGAATTGTGGGTTGAACCATGTTGATGGTGAGTATGATGTTGATTGTGTACAATAATGATTTATTGGAATTGGTGTTGTTGAAAATTGGCATGAGGAATAGTATATGATATGTCAATGTGTTTGAGTTTGAGCCATTTGGGTGAAGTGGGGTAAAATGATGAGATAGAGATTTTGGTAAGTTGTGGTAATGTGTCAATGTGTGAGTTGAGGAGGCTTGATGTTGAATTTGATACATTTTGATTGATTTCAAAGAAAAGGGATGAAATTGGCATGCTTTGATTGATTTTGAAAAGAGTTGAAAATGGCTTGTTTTGAAAATGGCATATTGTGGTTTTGTATGAAAATATGGTTTTTGGGCATACTTTGACGGGACATAACTTGGACTACGGATCCCCGTTTTGTACCAAATCTATTTAGAAATGAAATTGGATCCGGGATGTCCATGCCGTTCGAAGAACGGGTGAAAAACGATTTAAAATGAGGAAGTTATGTCCGTTGGAAGATTGGGGCTTAAATCTGTGAATTCTGCAGCTTTTAACTTAGGAAATTTTTAGCAGAATGACCCCTTGTGCGTGGGCGCACCTGGCGCGTACGCGCCGATCTTCCAGAAAGTGCCATCCACACGTGCGCGTGATGTGCGCGGGCGCGCCGAATGTGCTGCACCCAATGCCCAGCCATTTTCCAGAGAGTTATGCCAGAACTGTGCCAGTGTTGTGCCTGGGGCACGAGAACACCCGCGCGTACGCGTGGTTGACGCGTGCGCGTCGATTGGCAAATTTGTAATCCACACGTTAGCGTGCATGACGCTTGCGCGTCGATGAGTTTTTAAGGCCATCCACGCGTGCGCGTGGAGTGCGCGTACGCGTGGCCCTGTTTTCATCCCAAAGTTGATTTTTGAGTTTTAAAAGCCAAATCTCATACTTCTAAGCCTCCGATCTCACCATTTATGTCTTAAATCATTATGACATGCCTAGCTATTAAAAAGGGGCTAGTGAATGAGGTAACTTGCGAGTGAAGCAAGGGAAAAATGAATGATCAATGAGGATCAAGATGATTATGTGAGATGCGGAGGATGGTGGTGGAAGTGCTTGTTATGCCATGGGCCGAAAGGCTGTAATTGTTAATGAAATGGCTGGTTATAGATTTAACCGTAAGCCGGAATAGCTGTGTATGCTATGAATATTGGCTGGTTATGGATTTAACCGTGAGCCGGAATAGCTGTGTATGCTATGAATATTGGCTGGTTCTGGACTGAACCGTGAGCCGGATGGCTGATATGGATGTTGATCCATGGATGAGGATTCATGCATGTTTATGCTGAATTATTGATAATTGTGATTTGCACTTCCACTATCTGAGATACGAGTTTCCCTGGGTAGTAGCAGTGGCTAGCCACCACGTGCTCCAGGTTGAGACTTGATACTCTGGTGACCCTATGTCGTAAGTGTGGCCGGGCACTGTGAAAGACCCGGATGAGCTCGCCCCCGAAATATTCACCAGTGAGGGTGATGGATATGGATCATGTTTATGATCAAGTTTATAACGAGTAAAACTCGAGTTGGGGATGCGCGACAGAGGGACAGTCCAATAGTTAGCGACCAGGACTTGTCGGGTTGGCTCTATAACCGACAAGATGATATCATCGGCCACTAGGGACAGGCATTCATCATATGCATACTATGTGAATTGTTTGAGGTTGCCTATTTGACTGCATATTAATTGCTAATTGTCTAAATGTCTTAACTGCTCCTACTTGTATATTCTTGTCTGATATAACTGTGTTTGTTATAATATACTCCTGCTGGTGGTTGGGAGGTGAGAAGGAATCGGAAAGGGAAGTATTAGTTAGACTGAAGAATCTTTAGTCAGATGCCCTTATATGGTTTAGCTTGTTTATAAGCTTTGAATTATCTGTAGGAAGTTCTAGGATTGCCTTTGGCTTTCCTCTATTATTATGTATTATATATGTGGAAGCTGTTACCATGCTGGGGACCTCTGGTTCTCACCCATGCGGATTTTGTGGTTTTCAGATGCAGGACGTGAGGTTTCCCGCTGAGGCATGCTGGAGACTTCTAGATTTGCGAAGATCCTTTGTTCTCGGGACTCTGTTTAGTTTATATGTTTTGCTTAGATACTTTTATCTCCATTAAATAATACAAACTGTGATGACTCCTCTTATGGGAGATTTTGGAGAATAGGTTTTATGTATTTGTGTCCCTTTGGGTTTCCCTTGGGGTTCTCCTTATTTTATCATATGTATATGTTGCTATGCTCGGACTGGTTATCTTCGCAGCCGGATTTTGAGCCTTGATATTCCTGTTTTTGACACTCTTCTGTATATATATAATCTCGTGTTGGTTTATCCTTGTTCGTTACGTTATCGATCGGAGTGTTGCGCTTTTGAGTTGCGGTTTTTGTTTACCCCTTTTTCTACAAAGGCTCCTAGTTATAATCAATCATTCATACTACTATACGTACTAAATTTTTATTTTAGAGGTCGTAATACCTTGCCATCTCTGAATTATGACTTAAGCATAAGACTTTGTATGGTAGGGTGTTACATTACCAAGTGATAAGGCACCCCTAAGAGCTTATTCATCCAAGTAAATCCCTCACACAGGAACACCACAGACACATGCCTCAAGATTAAAACCATTGGTGCCTAGCCTTATTGCTTACTCCTTTTCTTTTGTTTTTCACTTTAAGTGTTCTTTCCCTTTCTCTTATTATGATCTTGTTATTTACTTAGTCTCATGGGTATATTCAAAGTATAGTATTCAAGCCAGATAGTTGTCATCCCCACCTTATGGTTGAACCAACTTAGCTAACTTATGATCACACCAAAGACTCAGAAAATTACTCCATATCATGAACTCCACTCTGGTCTTTTGAAACATAAACATTCTCTTCTTCATTTGATTTTAGAGACAAGCATACCATAAGTAAAGATATGATGCAGTGACACTTAAACCATAAATCATAGACCTAAGCAATAAAAAAAACTTAAAATGCAGAGTTGAACTAGGTTCAAACTAACATGGAAGCATGTTCTATTCCATACAAGATCTTCCTTATTTCAAAATGGAAAAAGAGAGACCAAAGAAGGAGCTCCATCACCTTTTACTCATGTGGTTGCCCATGCTCTCCTTCTTGCTTGTCCTCTTGGTGTTTATCTTGAGTGCTTGTGCTCCCACTTCCTTTGCCTTTCCCAAGCAGTTTGTTCCAGAAGCCAGCATCTTCCATCTTCTTCTTTAGTGTGTCCTTCTGCTGTTTCACCTTCCTTTCTTCTTGTTCAACAAACTCTTTTTGGACCTCATCATATGTGGGAATGGCATAATGTAGATGATGCATATTGCTGGACATGTAGTTCAACCTGGCCTGAGTGTTTACGTTGAACTCCTCCCTATGTAACTGCCTTCCTTCATTCAGCACATTGAACTCATTGAATGATTTCATTTGAGCTAGTTGCCGCTGGTTGAGTTCTTGAAGGCGTTTATCTTGATGCTCTTGCCTCTCAGTAGCTTGGTGGATGGCTTGAGTGAGTTGGGAGTATTGCTCCTGTTGCTGCTCCATGTGTTATTTCTGCCACTTTTCTTGTTGTCTCATCCAGTTGGACTGAATGTGAAGTATTTGCTCTTGTCCCTCCGTATGTCTCACTCCCAAATCCTCAATGGCTCTTAGAAGGTGAGTCATATTTAGGTTGGCTGGGTCATGATGCTCTTCTTGTTGATATTCTTCTTGATGATATTCCTCTTGATGAGTTCCTTCCTTGGCTTTTCGCTTTCCTATATGTGGCCTTCTTTGTTGCTGAGCAGGTGTGGTATAGACCAATCGCTCGAGTGTAACTGGCCTCCCTGGGTTCACCCAGTCTGGATTGCTGTCCTCAAATACTACCTTGGCCTTGTTGCACAACCTGAGAATGGTGCTAGGATACCAGAGCCTGGCACCTGAATCAGCCTTCTCAGCTGAATCTTGAATCCCCTCAGCGATGAGTTCGTGCATATTGATCTCCCCACCCTGTACTGAGCAATGTACCATAGTAGCTCGATTAATGTTTACCTCTGAATTATTTGCAGCTGGTAGAATGGACCTCCTTACGAGTTCAAACCACCCATTGGCTTCAAGGCTAAGGTCTCCCCTCTTGATGAACTTAGGTCTCCCATCTGCGTACCTCTCCCAATCAGCTGCTATAACACAGATGTCTGTCACTATCTCTGTGAGCTCATCATTGTCAGGGCTTTTACTTATCCTTTCCTGATAGCTGGCCTCATCAAAATGAGGTGATTTCAGGTGAAGAGCTCTTGTTATGGCATTTGGGCTGAAGTCCACCTCCTTTCCTCTCACATAGCTTTTGAAGGTTAGGGCCTTGGACTTGTCTTCTCTCACTACATTTGCATAGAATTCTTTGATGAGGTTTCCATTAATCTTTCCCTCTGGACTTGTGAGCAATTGCCACCCTCTCTCTTCGATTTTCTCCCGAATCTGTGGTGACTCATTTGCATTGATTTGGAAGATTAATTCTGGTAGTATCTTTCTGACCCTTATCCGCTCAAATTCACGTTCATGAAAGGCAGTTTTGAATCTCTTCTCATCGAATGGAACACTCTCCATGGGTTCCTTTCTCTTTTGCCTCTTTGAGCTTGATGATGCCATGAATTTGAGTTGCTGTTTTGAGGTGATTTGAGGATACGAATAGGTGAAGAATGGGTTGGCTAGGACAAATTGTGATGAAGGGGTTTAGCACGCCAAAAGTATGAAGTGTGGAGAGTGGGGATTTGAATGTGAGGAGTGAGGCTACATTAAGGTTCCCTTATATAGGGAGATCATGAGAGAACGGAAGGTGTGGATTGCAAGAATGGTTGCTTGATGGACAGTTGGGGTTATGCATAGATAAAAGACAAGGATCATCACTTTATGATGGAGATTGCTCGGTCTTTTAGGTGTCCCATTTTTCCAATGTTGCATGGCAACATTTTCCAATGTATTTCCTTTTTAGAACAAGTGTGTAGTTCTCTTCATGAAGTGGTTGAACCTCCCCCATTTAATTGTCCAATCAATCCCCATCAATGCTCTTTTTCTTTTTCCTATAAAGACAAAATAAGAAAGGTGAGAATAATATCAAACCAAAGATAATTGAAACTTTACTGCAAAGAAAAGAAAAGATTAGATTGTTCATTTATGAACTCCAACTAACTAACTAACTGTGTGTCCTTATATGCACATTGATGACACCTTGGGGTGACACCAAACTTAGTTTAGAACATTGTGATGAAAAGTTTTGTTCAAAGCTCCCAAGACTAGCATGCATCTTGGTTTGCTTTGAACACCAAACTTGTTCCTCACTATATACTACACAATAAGGTTTTCACCAAGTGTTTGTCAAGTTTGGGTTGGAATTCATAAATGTTGACTTATTCACTATCTTCTAAAAGCATATAAAACATGGGTTGCCTCCCATGAAGCGCTTCTTTAGCGTCACTAGCTTGACGTTTCTCCTTCATCAGGGTGGTTGGTAATGCTTGAAGTCCTCCCTTCTTGCTGTGGACTTGTATCCATTGGTTGTATCAATGATCTCTACATGTTCCAGGGAAAGAACTCTGTTGATTGTGAAGACCTTAGGTAACTGAGATGGTACAGTAGGGAGATTAGGGGGAATATCTGGGAAGTAAGCTGAGATCACTCTATCCCCTGGAGAAAAGTCTTTCGTATGGATCTTTTTGTTCCTCCACCTCCTTGGTACCTTCTTCCTTGTGTCTTTGATATTGCCTTGCTCTTGATGACTTCTTCCTCTAAGGGGGTTTTGATGTTGTCTTTACATCCCCCTAGAGGTTTAGGTTCCTCTAACTTTTCCTTGAGCTGTGGTGGTTGTTGTTTCCCTTGTTTATCAACCAAAGGGGTCTTCAGATAGGTTGGGTGTGCTTCAGTACTTGCTTCCTCCTTCAACATCTCATTATGATCTTTGCTTGGTTCCTTGTGCTCTTGGTCTGCTTCTTGTGAGAATTTGAAGATATTAAATCTGAGTCGTTCATCATGGATCCTCAATATTAGCTCCCCTTGCTCCACATCTATGAGTGCTCTGGCTGTAGCTAGGAAGGGTCTTCCCAATATGATTGGGTGAGTGTGACTCTCTTCCATGTCCAGGATGACAAAGTCTGTTGGGAGAAAGTATTTCCCAATCTTTAGCAACACATTTTCCACCACTCCTATTGCTTGCTTTTGAGTCTTGTCAGCCAGTCTGATGACCACATCTGTGGGCATTATCTTATTGATTTGCAGCTTCTTTACCAAGGATAATGGCAGTAAGTTGATGCTTGCCCCCAAATCACAGAGTGCTCTATCGAACATTGTTTCTCCTATGGCACAGGGGATGTGAAAACTCCCTGGGTCTTTTCTTTTTGCAGGCAACTCAGGTTGAATAAGGGCACTACATTCCTTGCTCAACACTATAGTTTGGCCTCCTTTGAGTGAGCTTTTCTTGGGAAGAAGTTCCTTCATATACTTGATGAATGCAGGCATTTGTTGGATGGCCTTGATGAATGGTATGTTCACATGCAGAGATGCAAACAAGTCTAGGAACCTTGAGTATATTCTCTTCCCCACAGCACCATTGAGCAGTTGGGGAAATGGTGCATAGAGCTTAAGCAACTCTTGTTATGAGATTTCTGGTTCTTGGTGATCTCTATCCTCATCCTCTGTTGAGTTGTCTTCAGGCTGTTGGGAGAGTTTGCTTTGCTTGTCTTCATCCTCTTGATCACTTGTAGTGATCATTTTGCAATCTTCCCATCTTACTTTCTTTGCTTCTCCTTTTGGGTTTTTCTCCGTATCACTTTGGAAGCCATCAGTAGGTTTGGGAATCTTCTCAGCTAAGCATCCCACTTGGAATTCCAGCTTCTTGATGGTCTCTCCCTGGTTCTTAATATTGGCTCGCACCTCTTCTTTGAACACCTTGTTCTCTTGAATTTTTTGGCATATTCCTTCAAGTAAGGTTTCAATCTTAGAGAGCTTGTCATCAAATGATGGTGGATTGGGAGTAGAGGTGTTGTTTTGGTTTTGATATGGGTGTGGATAAGTGTTGTTGTGGGGATGTTGATATGTCCTCTGTGTGAATTGTTGATGAGCTGCATTGTTGTTGGAGTTGTAACGTCTCTGGTCTTGGCCTTTGATGAGCGGATAATTTATACGCTTTTTGGCATTGTTTTTAGGTAGTTTTTAGTAAGTTCAAGCTACTTTTAGGGATATTTTCATTAGTTTTTATGTTAAATTCACATTTCTGGACTTTACTATAAGTTTGTGTGTTTTTCTGTGATTTTAGGTAATTTCTGGCTGAAATTAAGGGACTTGAGCAAAACTCTGAAAAAGGCTGACAAAAGGACTACTGATGCTGTTGGAATCTGACCTCCCTGCACTCGAAATGGATTTTCTGGAGCTACAGAACTTCAAATGGCGCGCTCTCAACGGCGTTGGAAAGTCGACATCCAGAGCTTTCCAGCAATATCTAATAGTCCATACTTTATTTGGAAATTGACGACGTAACTTGGCGTTGAACGCCAAGTACATGCTGCTGTCTGGAGTTAAACGCCAGAAACACGTCATGATCCGGAGTTGAACGCCCAGAACACGTTATAACTTGGAGTTCAACTCCAAGAGAAGCCTCAGCTCGTGGATAGATCAAGCTCAGCCCAAGCATACACTAAGTGGGCCCCGGAAGTGGATTTATGCATCAATTACTTACTCATGTAAACCCTAGTAGCTAGTCTAGTATAAATAGGATAATTTACTATTGTATTAGACATCTTTTGACAGTTTAATCTTGTGACTGTTTAGTCTTTGATCATTCAGTCTTTTGATCATTCAGGGGGCTGGCCATTCGGCCATGCCTGAACCTTTCACTTATGTATTTTCAACGGTGGAGTTTCTGCACACCATAGATTAAGGGTGTGGAGCTCTGCTGTACCTCAAGTTTCAATACAATCACTATTACTTTCTATTCAATTCTCTTTTATTCTTATTCCAAGATATACGTTGCACAACACTTTGATGAATGTGATGATCCGTGACATTCATCATCATTCTCACCTTTGAACGCGCGTGACTGACAACCACTTCCGTTCTACCTTAGGCCGGGCGCATATCTCTTAGATTCCAAAATAGAATCTTCGTGGTATAAGCTAGATAGATGGCGGCATTCATGGGGATCTGGAAAGTCTAACCTTGTCTGTGGTATTCCGAGTAGGATCCCGGGAATCCGAAAAGTCTAACCTTGTCTGTGGTATTCTGAGTAGGATTCCGGTATTGAATGACTGTGACGAGCTTCAAACTCCTGAAGGCTGTGCGTGATGACAAACGCAAAAGAATCAAGGGATTCTAAAGGTGAAGGTAGAAGAGACCCTTGAAGGTGAAGGAGTAATTGAAGGGAGTTGTCATGGAAAGGTAATCATCAAGGAGGAGCAAGAGTCAAGGGATCATTTCAAGGAAACAGTAGATCAATTTCATGCAACCCTTCATCAATTGGAGCAAGCAATAAGTCAATTACCTTCCGGACGTTTGGACACTCAAGGAACCCCCATGGCTTCATGTGGAGAATCTAATAAAGAACGTAGCATGAAGGAGACACTAGAGACTCCAGTGGACAATAAGGAGCATCACTTTGTACTGGAACAAGTGGAGAAAGCCATAATATTTACAGAGGAAGAAGTTGTTGAAGACTTAGGAGATGCAGAACCTCCAGGGGAAATTCAAGTCATAAAGCCTCCTTTCAAGGTATTTGAAATTGATGTTGATAAGGGTGTACAACCTCCAAGGCATGTTTATATTAACTAAATTTACCATTAACTAAAGTTGCTTAATCTACCACCAAACTTAAACCTTGCTTGTCCTCAAGCAAGAAAAGAATCATGCAATAGAGATTGACAATCCAAGGTAAGAAGAATAGCAACTCAATGTTCATGGTAAGCTAGTTTTCTAAGCATGCTACAATCACAAAAGAAATGTAAATGATTGATGCTTCTATCTAGCTCAATTTATGAAATCTTTTTCTTATATTTCTTCCTTGAAACAAGCTTTTGATTTTTCTTATTAGCTTCTCTTTTGGGTGCTTTGCCCCATGAGTTGATAACAAAACTACGACTCTAAATGCTTTGTTTTCAAGTATTACCACTTGATACATAAGCACCACAAGCATTTAATTAGAGGACTTCATTAAGCACATTTATTTCTTTTCTTGACTCTCTAATCATTGATGCTCAGAGCCTTGAGCTTTGAGGGAGTGCTTTTGCACTTGAGCCTAGCCTTGACTTCTAAGTGTTTTGTTTTCAAGCATTTTACTTGATACATAAACACCACAAGTACTTAACAATGGAATTGTCATTGGTACTCAGAGCCTTCAACTTTCTCATTCTTTCCCTTTTTCTTTTCTTTGCCTCTTTTTTTTTCAAGGTTTTCATGATTTCAAAAGATTTCACAAAATGTCCTAGATGAAAAACTCCAATTAAATCAAATCTAATGCAATTGAGCAACAATCAAACATACTAGCCTTCCAATACTTGTATGCACATGCCAAGTTCTTCTTTAATTCCTTGTTTGTTTATGATCATGATGCTTTTTTTTTTGCTTTTGAATTCACAAAACTCAAGTTGGTAGTCATAATGCCACAGCAACATATTGCAAATCAAAATTCAAGCTATGCTTATTCATACCACACATGCATATAAAGAAGGTAATAAGACAATCATGCAATTTAAAGTGCTGGATACAAATGAGAGGAAAAAGAACTTTACAACCTTGTAATTTATCTTCTCTATTGTTGTCCTTTTCCTCCTTTTCTTTCCCTTCCCACACCAAACTTAGAATGATTGCTTGTCCTCAAGCAACAATTAGAACCATGGCTATGGGGCTAAGATAGATCATGAATGTCTTACACAATGAAACATTAGTAGCACATGTGTTTCAAGTAAGCAAAATTAAAGATAACAATTAAGGCACAAGAGACAGAGACATTTTGATTGCAAACTTAAGAAGGTGAGCACAATACAATGCATAAAAGATAAGTGGCACACCAAACTTAGTGTGACACTTTCACTTGGAATTAATGCAAGTATCCAGTAAAGATTGGAAACAAATTTTGTTGCATAGCAACACCAAACTTAGAATGCAATCATATGTCAATTTATTTGAATTAAAACTAAGCAAATGAAATTGTTGTATGTTAAATACAATCACCAAGCTAAAAATCTGTCATGAATACGGATCTCTTGGTAATGTATTAACAAAAACAGTTAATAAGCAAACTAAATGAAAGCATTTAAAGATAGAAAAATAACTAAAGCAAGTAGAATGCAAAAGTGTCAAATCAAAAGAGAAAACTAAAACTGCAGAGGCATTATGATTATGCAGACAAGTAGTGTTGCTTGAATAAATTGCATAGAAAATAAATGGCACACCAAACTTAGAATCTTGGTGTGTCACTTTCATTTTTGATTTGATGCAATCATCCAAGAAGATTGAAAACAATTTGTTGCAAGGCAACACCAAACTTAAAATGTAACCATATGCCAATTTATTGAATTTAAATAAAACAAAGAATGAAAACAAAGCAGAGAAGAGAAATTATACCTATGGTTGACATGTTGTTCACTTTCTTCCTCTTCTTCCAGTTTGTTAATAGGAATGACTTTAAGGGGGGAGACGATTCAGCTAGTGTCCCCTGTCTTGGCCTCTCCTCAGCAAACTTTCTTTTGTTAATGGCTTGATTGAGCTTGCTTGCTGGATCATGGGGAAGATTGCTTGTGGTTGACCCCTTTTTCTTCATGAATATTGTCCTTGGTAGCTTGGTCACAATCCTCTTCTTGGTGCTTTTGTTAATTGCCTTCACTTTCTTGAATCCAAGTCTTGGTGGTTGTGTGATTGTTGGAGTCTTCTTTTCATCAAGAGTTCCGTGCAATACTGGTTCAATGAGCTCTTCCTCTGTGTACTTCTCTGCTTCACTTGAGTGTGATTTCTCTTGAGTGTCTTCCTCACGTTCTTGCTCTTCCACTTCTTCTTTTACACTCAACATTTGCTTTAATAGCTCTTTCATGGAAGAGGTTTGTTGTTCTTCCCAAGATTTTTTCATCTCCTCTTCATATCTTTCAATCATGGATTCAATTGTTGAGCCTTTTTGTTTCAAGGAAGTTTGAGAGACTTGTGAGTTTTCATGTTCCATTGTTACTTCAACTACCCTCTGTGGACTTGGAATTCTGTGCTCATATACCTCCACCAACTCATCATTCATTGCAATTTCACTTGACAAATGGACCTTTTGTTCTTCTTTTTCCACTTCCTCACTCACAAATTGGTCTTCATTCTCAATGCTTGGCAATCCTAAATATTTCTTTATTTGCTCTAAGTGCCCATCTATTTTCTCAAAAAGGCTCTCTCGTTCCTCCCAATATTGTTCTTGTCTTTCCAAGAGTTCTCTGGACGTTTGAAGGAGGTCCTCAGCTACTAGCTTAAGAGGTGAAGGTTGAGAGAAGTTTTGTGGATATGGATGTGTTGTGGTGAGGTTGTTTTGAGTGGTATGAAATGAATCTTGTGAATTGTGGAATAAGTTTTGTGGTTGGTGGAATGAATTTTGTGGATGATGAATTGAATTGTATGAATTTTGGAAGGAATTTTGTGTTGAGGCAAACTCAAGTGGTGAAGAATTTTGATATGAAAAATTTTGAGGTGAGGCTGGATAATTAAGAGGTGATGGCTCTTGATAAGTAGAATATGGGCTCTCAAATGCTTTCTGGTTTTGCTCCTCCCAGGCACAACTTGAAGAATTGTTGAAATCATCATAGTATGGACAATCTTGTAGTCCTTGGGAGGAATCTTGCATGAATCTGTTTCAAGCATAATCAAGAGATGATGTCTCTTGATGAATAGCATTTGGAGAATTAAAATTTCCTTCCCAGCCATAGTTTGTGTCAATGTCATAACAGCATGGTTCACTTTGTGGCTCTGGGAGGAAATTCATTTCTCTTAATTGTTCACACTTTTGTTGATATGCCCAAACACCATGAGGGTAATGACATAAATCATTTTGTGGTTCTGGACAACATCTCATGTAATTAGCTTGATCAATTTGTTGCTCTGGAGCAAATCTCCATGGATTGGAGTGCTCATAATTTGCAAGTTCTTGGCGATACTCCCAGCCACCATTAGAATAATGACTTCAATCATTTTGTGGTGGTGAGAAATATCCCATATGATTTTCTTGCTCATCTTGTGTCTCTGAAGCAAGTATCCATGAATTGGAGTGCTCAGAATTTGTATTTTCTTGGTGATATTTCCAGCCACCATTAGAGATTGGTGGTGGTGGATGATATCCCAGAAAGTTTGTTTGATCAAAAGATGAGATAAACTCCATTTAAGTTTTGTAGAACACAATCACAAAGCAGTTGAAATACATGTCTCAGATGAGAATTTCTTAGTGAGGCAATAACACAAACACCTTAATGTCCAAAAAGAAAACAAAAAATTAAAAGAACTGTACAAAGAAAAAAAATGCTTAATCTAAACTACCATTCACTTAATCATTGTCAATCTTTTCCAATCCCCGGCAACGGCGCCAAAAACTTGATACGTAAAAATTAGATTTCACGTACAACCGGCAAGTATACCGGGTCGCATCAAGTAATAAAACTCACTAAGAGTGAGGTCGATCCCACGGAGATTGGTAGATTAAGCAACTTTAGTTAATGGTAAATTTAGTCAAGCAAACATGATTTTGATTTCATGAGGTTTGTGATTTTTGAACATAATTGCAAGAATTTAAATGGCAAAGAATTTAAAGAACTAGAATAGAGAAATAAAATGAAAGTAAATAACGGAAACTTAAAATGCAAGAAACTTAAATGACATCAAAGATAAATTGCAAGGAATTAAAGGTTGCAGAAATTTAAAGAACGTAAGAGTAAATAGCAAGAACTAAATGAACAGAATGTAGATAACAAGAATAGTAAATTGACAGAATGAAAAAGGGAATTGGGTTATGGGTAGTCAAACAACTAGAGGCAAAAGAAATAAGAATTAATGGTGGAGAGGATCATTAGGGATCAGAGATGCAAGTTTTCATGAATTGATGTTAGTCAAGTCCTTCTCAATCATGGGTATAGATCCATGGCAAGTGGGTAATTGAATCCCAATCTCTTGGTGATTTAATTTCTCTCAACATAACCAATTGCCACTCTCGTGATCTAGTTGTTCATGAGAAGAGATGAAGCTCAATTCTAATCCAGCCACACAACTCCCATAATCTCAACCAAGGAAAGTTACATCTCACATACTAACCAAGGTGTATTGATTAAGGAAATCATGAAAGGATGAACTCTAAACTGAATTATGTGGCTCATTCCTCAAATTCACCACACAATTCACATAGATTAACCCCTCTCTCGATGGTGGTTGAATCTTTGAAGAACAAGAGTTTCCTCTTTGGATTAACCACATGAATTGAGGAGGAAAAGAGGAGTTCATCAATGCATTCAAACAAGCAGAGCTCTTCCCCCTAATGAAAGTGGGGTTTAGTGAATCATAGCTCCAATTTCAACCATAATTGCCATCAACAAAAATTAAACTAAGTGGAAAGAAAAGAAGAAGAAGAATAAGGAAAATGCTTCAATTGAAAACTAAATTGCATGAAACTAAAGTGCATGAAAATAAAGAGTGAGACTTCAAAACAGAAATTGAGAATTCAAGAATTCATAGATGAAAACTACAAATTAAACTACACTACTACTAAGGAAGAAGAGAAGGGGAAGTGAAGAAGAGTGTATGAAGGGGAGGGGTCCGAAGACCCACTCTCAATGGAGTGTGCCAATTCACAGAATTTCAAATTGGTCTCCTCCGTCCCCCTCCAATCCAACCTAATTCTATGAAACTATGGCCTTGATATAGGCTTTCCTAAATTACAAATTGAAATGAAATTAAAAGCAAATTATAATTAAATGAAAATCAACTATTCTAGATGATTCTTGTGGCCTTGATTGGTTGAGATTTGTGGGCTTTGCTTGCTTGAGGTTGGATTAGCTTCATGAAGGAATTCTTGTCAAAGAGGGCTCATTTTCACTGCTTTGGCCCAATGACTTGGCGTTGTTGCCAATAACTCCAGGCATAATGCACATTGGCAACGTGCAAGTGGCTTTCCTGGAAGTGAGCTTTGAGACTTGGGCGTTGTTGGCCCAAGTTGTTGCTAACAACTTGCTCTTCTTCTTCTTGACTCTTCTCTCATGCCTAATATTGCCCAGAATTTGAGCTTCAATCCTTTGCCTAAATATAAACTATGATATATCATTGGAAAGCTCTTGATGTCTACTTTCCAATGCCACTGGAATCACTTCATTTGGACTTTCCTAGCTCAAGTTATGCTCCATTGAAGAGGGCAAGGTCAGGCTGCCCTGGTTGGGCGTTTTTGTTAAACACGCCACCAATAACGTGCTCAACAACGCCCCTAGCCCAAATTTCTTGGCCTGGGCGTTGTTGCTGGAGTTGCCAAGGAACACGCCAGTTCATTTTGGCCCTGGCAACGTGTTCGACCCTCCTCTCTTGGCTCATTCATGCTGCCTTGAATTTCAACCTCATTTCCTTGTTTTTGGGCCTAAAGATGACTCTGATTCAAGCTTCCATTTCATGCTCCACTATAGACTATTAAATATGGTTGGAAAGCTCTAAATGTCAGCTTTCCAACGCAACTGGAAGCACTCAATTTGGATCTCTATAACTCAAGTTATGATCGTTTGAAGAAGACAGGGTCAGGCTGCCAAAATCGCACACGTTTTTGGTGAAAACGCCCTTGTTCTTCCAAGTTGCCAACGCCATCAGATTCTGAAGCTCTAAATGAAGCAAAGTTTTGAAGCTTCAAACTAATGTCAAACCCATACTATGATATATCGTTGGAAAGCTCCGGACGTCTACTTTCCAATGCCGTTGAGATTGCATCATTTGAAGCTCTAGAACTCAAGATATACTCCATGGAAGAGAGTAAGGTCCGGCTGCCAGGGTTGCCAGCGTTTTTGGCAAACACTCCTTCTTCTCAGCACGTTGGCAACGTAGTTGGCACCAAGGCTTGGCGTTGGCAACTTGATTGGCACCAAGACTTGGCGTTGGCAACTTGATTGGCACCAAGACTTGGTGCCTAGCCAAGCAACCATTCCTGGCGTTGGCAACGTGGTTGGCGCCCAAGATTGGCGTTGGCAACGCCCTCGTGTGCCATACTCCTAGCTTGCATGCGTTGCCAAGGAGCACGCCCATGGTTCCTAGCTCAACAACGCCCTCGAGCTCTCCTTGGCTCAGCTCTTTGCTTGCCTGGGCGTTGCCTTCAAACACGCACCCTTTTCTTCAAGTTGGCAACGCCCAAATTCTCTTCTCCAGTGCTGCCTGGCGTTGCCTCCAACAACGCAGCCTTTCACCAAGTTGGCAACGCCAACTTCTCTTCCAAGACTGCCTGGCGTTGCCTCCAACAACGCAGCCTTCCACCAAGTTGGCAACGCCAACATGTACTTCTCTTCTCCTTGCCCAGCTTGCCTCATTCTTGCTTCCATGCTTTCTTGTTTCATCACCTATCATCATCAAAGGAAATAGCTTCAAAGTCTTACCAATTCATGCAGTAAATTTCATGAGATTCATTCATACTCATTCATGTATGTATTCCTTAAATCATTTGCATGAATTTGGCTAGAATCAACATGTTCCTTGGTATTCTTATGCATGAAGACAAAACTCATAAAAGGACTTGTTTATTTAGAGAAATTGAGTGAAATTAAGCTAAAACCAACTAAACTAACTAGCTAATATAACAAATATGCAATTGCATCAGTCATAATAGAAGACTTGGAAGAGGTTGATCAAGAGATGGAGATTCAAAAAGAAAAAGCACAACTTTCCATACCCTTGGTGAGCAATGAAGAAGAGATTGAATTGGAAGAGAGCTACCAAGAAGAAGAGGTTGATATTAAAGAAGCTTGCAAAGAGGTGGTAGTTGTCAAAGAAGAACACAAAGGAGTGGAGCTTGCAAGTTCATTAAAAACCCCTCCCCCTAAGTTGCCATCATCCTTCACAACATTCAAGTGGGTAAAATTCATATCCCTTAGCTTTCTAATCCCACTTGTATATGGGCTACTGGAGACGGATGGTCAACTTAGAGCTCTCTGTGGCATCAAGAGTAAGAGGAAGATGGTTAGTGGTAAGTATTGTCCTGCAAGGTTCAACATGGTTATGTGCTCAAAGTTTAAACATAAAGGTTGGTGTAGAGCTCAGTTGAATGGGTCTAGGAAGTTATTTGGTAGCTCCCCTGAGGATTCTAGAAAGTTATTTGACAGCTCCCTTGAGGATTCAGTTTGTTTGCTACCCGAATGGAATCATGATGATCAACAAAAAGACGGGTGCAGAAACAAGATTTGGGACCCCGGAGGCTACTGGAAGTACAAACATTGGTGGGGATTCCTGGATCAGTACAAGCATAAACCACCATAACAGGAAGCTCACCAAAGGTCCAACTTAAGGACTTGAACTAAAAGTGCTAGGTAGGAGACAACCTACCATGGTATGATCGTTCTTTTTCAATTTTATTTTGTGTTGTTTATTTTTTATTTTATTTTATTTTCATTGAACCTGGAAGTTTTCATAGTATCTACATTAATACTGCATATTGCATACTACATAATTGCATAATAATAAAAAAAGGGAAAACACGCACGCGACGCGGCAGCGTCGCTGACGCGTCCGCGTCACATGTGCGCTGTGAATAAGAGAAATCGAACAGAGAGTCATGTGAGAGCGTGGCTGGAGGCATGCCCGTGGCATAAATCGTCCCACACGACCGCGTCACTGACGCGTCTGCGTCGAGTGTGAACACTGGCCTCCCACGCGACCGTGTCACTCACGCGGCCGCGTGCCTTGGAATTCGACGTAGAAAAGGTGCACGACCGAAAGTTGTGCTAGAGTGGTGTTGGATTGGTGCTAAACGCACAATTCTTCCCACGCGGCTGCGTGACCGACGCGACCGTGTCAAATCCTCATAATGGCCACTCACGCGACCGCGTGCCCCAGCGATCGCGTCACCCAATTTTTGGCAATTAATGATTTTGAACAGAGAGTTGTGCGAGCGCGAGACTACCCTCGCGCCAGTGGCATAAAACGGGTCACGCGACCGCGTGATCGACGCGATCTGGTGGATTAACTTAAAGCGCAAGTCACGCGACTGCGTGCTCCACGCGTTCGCGTCGCCTGTGCCGCACTGCTTACCCAAATAAGCCAAGATATCTCATCTTTTCTTCCCCAAATCTAATCTTTTTTTCCCTTCTTATTTCTTTCTTCCTTCTTTTCTTTTTCTTTCTTTTTTTTTTCTTTTAATTGGTGTTGGAAACCTATTTGGGTCATTATTCTGCTTGTGGATTGTTAAGAAATTATTTGACAATTATATATATCATTTTTTAAAGGGTGCTTGCATGTTTAATTTAATACTTTTCATACCTTATTTAATATGCATGCTTTATGTTTGTGAAAAATCCCGTATGGCATCATGCACTTTTCTACATTATTCTATTCTACTATTCAATGCTTGCTTTTCACAAATTTCCTTTACTATTTTATTAATTAAATATAATTGTCAATATAAACGTTATTGTTAGTTTCTCACGACTAACAATACATTAAAGCTTTTCATGCTTGATCTATGCTACTCATGCCCTTGCCGACATGCTAATAAACATCTTGCATCCATTACTCCCCATGCCTTGCTATATTTCCATTGATGAACTGATCACATGGAATCGCGACCATGTCTTTCATTCACTATTTTTCTTACTTGGCATGATTATCACTCGTACCGCCCTCTTCTTTGCTCTATCCCTTTGACTTCATGTCCCTTTCTCTTCTCCCTTTTTCAGGCTGGCCACCGGGAAGAGTAAAGAGAAAGACTCTACAACGAGCATCGGCTGAGAAACCACAACACCCGCCCACCTGTACATCTCAGCATGCACCGAGGACGGTGCAATCTTTAAGTGTGGGGAGGTCGATACAGATCTCCACGGGTCAGTTAGTCCCTTCTTAACACCAATTTTTGTTTTTCATTGTTGCATTTGCATGTTTGATTGCATGTTTGTTTTTTTTTTGTGCATATTTTACCACTTGGTTAAAGTAATATTTTCTTTTTCAAGAAATTTTTATAATATTTCACTAATTTGAATAAAACTTTTTGAAAAACTTGTTTGAAGAAATCTAATTTTGGAACATAGTTTAGAGCTCGAACACACAAAACCAGTGAGATTTTGAGCTTATTTGATTGGTTGCATTTTATCAACCAATATTTTATTTTTGGTGTGTGTTTCTCTCTCTAAAATTGTGATCTTTGTCTTGCTTAATTCTATATTTCCATTATTTGATGTATGCATGCACTTATATGATTGAGGCCTTGTTTCACTGAGCTTACATACCCTTATAGCCTTACCTTTTTTTTATCCTTTGCAAACCCATGTTGAGCCTATTTTACCCCTTGTTCTTTACTTTAGCTCATCACTAACTCTAAGAGGAAAATAATAATGTCCCTAATTTGAATCCTTGATTAGCTTAAACTAGTGAGAATGCTCATGAATTAAGTGTGGGGAAAAGTGGGTTTCGAAACGTTTGGTTTGGGAATTGAGTATGTTAGACTTTGTGTGAAAATATGAAAAATGTTAAGAACATGTTTATGCATTCAAAACCTTAATCATATGCATTGAGAAGAATAAATAAAAAAACAAGTAATAAAAAGGGGACAAAATGCCCCAAAGTAAGTGTTGGTATCAATGCATATGTACTAAACTCAATTTTAGGATGCATGAACATGTAGTAAACACAGTTAATGGGAAGTTAGATTTTGTATTTTAATTAAATGAATTGTCTTAAGCTAGGTGGAAAGTTTATGTTAATTAAGGATTCAGATTTTAGTCCACTTGGCCAAATACAATCCTACCTTGACCCTAACCCCATTACAACCCTTAAAAGACCTCTTGATTTGTGTATTAGTGCATTAAATTTTTGTTGATTGTTAGATGAAGAGCAAGCTATAGAAAGCAAGATTAGTAGAGAATTGAGAGAATTGACCCTAGACACTTGAGAGTTAGAATGATATACACTACTAATAAGGTTTCAGTGCTTAATTCTATGTTCCCTGCTTTTATGAGCTATCTTCTTCTTGCAAGTTATTTATATTGTATTTTGTGATTTAAATTAGTGAAATCCAGTTCATATTTATTCTTGAAAGATTTATTTACTTTTTCACCAAGTAGGTAGAATCATTTTAGCATGTACTTGCATTCACATTCATAGGTTGCATTGCATGAGTCTTGCCTTTCCCTACTCATTTATTTGGTCTCCTTGAGTTTAGCATGAGGACATGCTAATGTTTAAGTGTGGAGAGGTTGATAAACCACTATTTTATGGTTCACAATGTGTTTAATTGTGTGGTTTTATCATGGTCTTTACCCACTTATTCATATAATTAGCATGCATTTATATTTCCTTCCTAAAATTATTACATGATTGAAAACATGCTTCTTTGGTCTTAATTTAGCTAATCTTAATCCTCTCTTATTACCATTCGATGCCTTGATCTGTGTGTTAAGTGTTTCAGGCTTTATAGGGCACGAATGAGTGAGAGATTGGGAAGGAAGCTTGCAAAAATGGAAGAAACACAAGAAATTGAGGAGATGACCAGCAAGAAGTGACGCGTACGTGTCAGCGACGCGACCGCGCAGAAGAAAGGAATTCGAAGTGATGCGGTCGCATGGCTCACGCGACCGCGCGGATTGGAAAAGCACAAGTGACGCGGAAGCGTGGACGACGCGAACGCTTGGCAGCGAAAAACGCGAATGACGCATCCGCATGGATGACGCGATCGCGTGACGTGCGCGATCTGCAGAATTACAAAAGTCGTTGGCAGATATTCTGGGCCGCATTTCAACCCAGTTTTCGGCCCAGAAACACAGATTAAAGTCAGGGAACTTGCAGAGACTCCTCATACTCTGATAATTCATAATTCTAGTTTTAGATGTAGTTTTTAGAGAGAGAGGTTCTCTCCTCTCTCTTAGGATTAGGATTAGGATTTCATCTTCTGAGTTCCAGGTTATTATTCCTTTGATTTATTTTTCCAATTTATTTTATGAACTCCTTCATGCTAGATTTGAATTTATGTTTAAACGTAGTTTGATTGCCTTCTTCTATTTATGTTATTGATGCTTTTAATTTAATTTAGATTTTATTCCCCTTTGGCTTTGGTTGATTAATTGGTAACTCTTGAGTTATCAAACTCATTGTTGACTGAAAATTCGAATTAAGTCATTCACTTAACTTACCTTCATAGTTAGAGGTTAACATAGTGGGAGAAAAATCCAATTCTCATCACAATTGATAAGGATAACAGGGATAGGACCTCCAGTTTTCATACCTTGCCAAGAGTTTTATTAGTTATTAATCTATTAATTCCCTGTAATCCCTTTCTCTTGTTCAAAACCTTTTCAACCCCAAAAACACTATTTTGCATAACCAATAATAATTCATACTTCCCTGCAATTCCTTGAGAAGACGACCCGAGGTTTAAATGCTTCGGTTATCAATTTATTTAGGGGTTTGTTACTTGTGACAACCAAAACGTTTGCACGAAGGGATTTCTGTTGGTTTAGAATCTATATCTACAACGCGACTATTTTTATAAAATTCTTTACTAGCAAAAATCCTAACGTCAACCTGATGAGCAGATATTTTATACGCTTTTTGGGGGTAATTTCATGTAGATTTTAGCATGTTTTAATTAGTTTTTAGTAGAATATTATTAGTTTTTAGGCAAAAATCATATTTCTGGACTTTACTATGAGTTTGTGTGTTTTTCTGTGATTTCAGGTATTTTCTGGCTGAAATTGAGGGAGCTGAGCAAAAATCTGAGTTAGGCTGAAAAAGGACTGCTGATGCTGTTGGATCCTGACCTCCCTGCACTCGAAATGGATTTTCTGGAGCTACAGGAGTCCAATTGGCGCGCTCTTAACGGCGTTGGAAAGTAGACATCCAGGGCTTTCCAGCAATATATAATAGTCCATACTTTGCGCGAAGATAGACGACGTAACTTGACATTGAACGCCAAGTACATGCTGCTGCCTGGAGTTAAACGCCAGAAACACGTCATGATCCGGAGTTGAACGCCCAAAACACGTTATAACTTGGAGTTCAACTCCAAGAAAAGCCTCAGCTCGTGGATAGCTTTAGTCTCAGCCCCCAGCACACACCAAGTGGGCCCTAGAAGTGGATTTCTGCACCAATTATCTTAGTTTACTTATTTTCTGTAAACCTAGGCTACTAGTTTACTATTTAAACAAACTTTTAAAGACTTATTTTGTACCTCATGACATTTTCAGATCTGAATTACATACTTTTTGACGGCATGAGTCTCTAAACTCCATTGTTGGGGGTGAGGAGCTCTGCAGCGTCTCGATGAATTAATACAATCCCTTTTGTTTTCCATTTAAACACGCTTGTTCCTATCTAAGATGTTCATTTGCACTTAAACATGAAGAAGGTGATGATCCGTGACACTCATCACCTTCCTCAGATTTATGAACGTGTGTCTGACAACCACCTCCGTTCTACATCAGATTGAATGAGCTTCTCTTAGATTCCTTAATCAGAATCTTCGTGGTATAAGCTAGAATTGATGGCGGCCACTCTTGAGGATCCGGAAAGTCTAAACCTTGTCTGTGGTATTCTGAGTAGGATTCAAGGATTGAATGGCTGTGACGAGCTTCAAACTCGCGATTGCTGGGCGTGATGACAAACGCAAAAGGATCAATGGATCCTATTCCAACATGATCGAGAACCAACAGCTGATTAGCCGTGCTGTGACAGAGCATCTGGACCGTTTCCACTGAGAGGATGGGAGGTAGCCACTGACAATGGTGACAACCTACATACAGCTTGCCATGGAAGGAGCCTTGCCTGTGTTGAAGGATTTCAAGGAAGAGTTGAAGTTCAAAGGACAAAGCATCTCCAAAACCCCAACATATTCTTCATTAATAAAGTAACACTTACTTCTTCCAAATACTTTTACTTCTTACAATTAAATCCAAATAACCTTTTTGGCATCCTGACTAAGATTAATAAAAGAAATATAGCTTGTTTCAAACCAATAATCTCCGTGGGATCGACCCTTACTCACGTAAGGTATTACTTGGACGACCCAGTGCACTTGCTGGTTATTAGTATGAGATCATAAGAAATTTTGATTTTAATAATTGGGATTAAGATTTCGTACACCAAGTTTTTGGCGCCGTTGCCGGGGATTGTTTGAGTTTGAACAAACTAAAGGTTTATTTTGTTGCTTAGATTAGGAATATAGTATTGATGCTATAGAGTCATTAAATCTGAGTCCTTTATTCCCTTTTCAAAAATTTTTTCAAAAATATTATTTTTCTTTATCAAATTTTAATTTTTTCGTGAGTTTAGTGTCTTGTTCTAAGTTTGGTGTCAATTGCATATTTTATATTTTTCTTTAAAATTTTCGTATTAGTGTTCTTTGTTCTTTATTGATCTTCAAGTTGTTCTTTTGTTTATTTTTCTTGTTTGATCTTAAGTTTTTCTTGTTCTGTGTCTTTTCTTGTTTTTCTTGTACTAATCCAAAGCATTAGTCTTCCAAAAAGAAATATACCTGCTCAGAACAATTGTTACCTTTTCTGCCCAATTGGCTAGAGCGTTGGTCTATGTTCTTGGTAATTGGGTATCTTTATTTCAAAACTTCTTTTAAAAAAATAATTTTTCTTGATTTGATCTTGTGCCAAACTTTAAGTTTGGTGTTTTATTGTTAATTTTTCTTCAATTTTCGAAAATTTAGTGAAGTTTTCTAAAAATTTTAAGTTTGGTGTTCTTTCTTTTGTTCTTGGTGTTCTTGTGAATCTTCAAGGTGTTCTTGAGTCTTTCTTGTGTTTTGATCTTAAAATTTTTAAGTTTGGTGTCCCTTGGTGTTTTCCCTCCAAAATTTTTGAAAATAAGGAGCATTAGATCTAAAAATTTTAAGTCTTGTGCCTTTTGTGTGTTTTTCTCTTTCATCATAAAATTCAAAATTAAAAAAAAAAATATCTTTTCTAACTAATTTTAAAACTACATTTTCGAAATTTTTATATAAAAATTCAGATTTCAATTTCAAAATTTTTCAATTCTTATCTTTTTAAGTTTCTTAAAAAAAAAATTTATCTTTTTTCAAAAATATCCTAACCACTTTCTCTCTCCTCACTTTTTCAAAAATCTTCATAAAATATTTTCAATTTCTTATTAAATTTTTTTATTTTAATTTTCTTATTTTATCTTATTTTTATTTTGGTTTTTATTTTATTTCGAATTTTTTTTATTTATTTATAAACTAAAAATTTAAATCCACATTACCCCTTTACTCCAACATGGACATAAGCGGAAATGAACAGTCCAAGAGGACTTTGGGGTCATATGCTAACCCCACTACTGCTTCATATGGGAGTAGTATCTGTATACCCTCCATTAGAGTTAGTAGCTTTGAGTTAAATCCTCAGCTCATTATCATGGTGCAGCAAAACTGCCAGTATTCTGGTCTTCCACATGAAGAACCTACAGAGTTTCTGGCACAATTTTTGCAAATTGCTGACACAGTACATGATAAGGAAGTGGATCAGGATGTCTACAGATTATTACTGTTTCCATTTGCTGTAAAAGATCAAGCTAAGAGGTGGTTAAATAACCAACCTAAGAACAGCATAAAAACATGGAAGCAGCTGTCAGAAAAATTCCTGAATCACTATTTCCCTCTAAAACGGATGACACAGCTAAGGCTAAGCATCCAAGGCTTCAAACAAGGAGATAATGAATCCCTTTATGATGCCTGGGAGAGATACAGAGAGATGCTAAGAAAATGCCCCTCTGAGATGTTTTCAGAGTGGGTGCAATTAGACATCTTCTACTATGGGCTAACAGAAAAAGCTCAGATTTCTCTAGATCACTCAGCTGGTGGATCTATACATATGAGAAAAACAATTGAAGAAGCTCAAGAGCTTATTGATACAGTTGCCAGAAATCAGCATCTGTACCTAAGCAGTGAATCTTCCATGAAAGAAGAAGCTAAAACAGTAACTGCTGAACTCAGTCCTGTAGATCAGGCTACTGAATTCAATCAGCAATTAGACTTTCTAACTCAGCAGCTAGCCGAATTCAAGGAAATACTACAGGAAACAAGAATGGCTAACAGGAATATGGAAGTACAGTTAAAGCAAACAGAAAAGCAACTATCAAAACAAATAGCAGAAGAATGCCAAGCAGTTCAATTAAGAAGTGGGAAAACATTAAATACCTCACTTCAAAGCAGCAGGAAGCCAAGAAATGAACAAATGGCTACTCAAAATCCCTCTAAGGACAATCAGAGCCCAGAGAGGAATAATGCTGGCGCTGAACGCTCAGACCATGCTCATTCCTGGCGTTCAACGCCAGAAACAAGCATGAATCCGGCGTTGAACGCCCAAAGGGAGCATGGTTCTGGCGTTTAGACGCCAGTAACAAATAAGGAGGTGGCGTCTAACGCCACTCCAGACTCCACCCCTGGCATTCAAATGCCAGTGGGGGATCAGTCACATACAAGTGCTGATAACAACCCTCCTAAAAAGGCTTCCCAACCCACTTCTGTAGGTAATAAACCTGCAGCAACTAAGGTTGAGGAATACAAAGCCAAAATGCCTTATCCTCAAAAACTCCGCCAAGCGGAACAGGATAAGCAATTTGCCCGCTTTGCAGACTATCTTAGGACTCTTGAAATAAAGATCCCGTTTGCAGAAGCACTTGAGCTAAGTTCATGAAAGAGATCTTAAGTCATAAGAAGGATTGGAGGGAGACTGAAAAAGTTTACCTCACTGAAGAATGCAGTGCAGTCATTCTGAAAAGCTTACCTGAGAAGCTTAAAGATCCTGGGAGCTTTATGATACCATGCACGTTAGAGGGTACTTGTACCAAGCAAGCTTTATGTGATCTTGGGGCAAGTATCAACCTAATACTTGCATCTACTATCAGAAAGCTTAGTTTAACTGAAGAAATCAAACCAACCAGGATATGTCTTCAACTTGCTGATGGCTCCATTAAATACCCATCAGGCGTGATTGAGGACATGATTGTCAAGATTGGGCCATTTGCCTTTCCTACTGACTTTGTGGTGCTGGAAATGGAGGAGCACAAGAGTGCATCTCTCATTCTAGGAAGACCTTTCCTAGCAACTGGCCGAACCCTCATTGACGTCCAAAAAGGGGAAGTAACCTTGAGAGTCAATGAGGAGGAGTTCAAGTTGAATGTTGTCAAAGCCATGCAACATCCAGACACCCCAAATGACTGCATGAGTGTTGATATTATTGACTTTCTGGTAAGAGAGGTCAATATGGCTGAGAGTCTCGAATCAAAGCTAGAGGACATCTTTAAAGATGTTCAGCCTGATCTGGAGGAATCAGAGAGAATAGTAGAACCTCTGAAAATCCCTCAGGAAGAGGAAAAACCTCCTAAACCCGAGCTCAAACCATTACCACCTTCCCTAAAATATGCATTCCTGGGAGAAGGTGATACCTTTCCTGTGATCATAAGCTCCACCTTAGAGCCATAGGAAGAGGAAGCACTAATTCAAGTGCTAAGGACACACAAGACAGCTCTTGGGTGGTCCATCAGTGATCTTAAGGGCATTAGCCCAGCTAGATGCATGCACAAGATCTTACTGGAGGGTGACGCCAAGCCAGTGGTTCAACCACAAAGGCGGCTGAATCCAGCCATGAAGGAAGTGGTGCAGAAAGAGGTCACTAAGTTACTAGAGGCTGGGATTATTTATCCTATTTCTGATAGCCCCTGGGTGAGCCCTGTCCAAGTCGTCCCTAAGAAAGGTGGCATGACAGTGGTTCATAATGAAAAAAATGAACTAGTTCCTACAAGAACAGTTACTGGGTGGCGTATGTGTATTGATTACAGAAGGCTCAATACAGCTACCAGAAAGGATCATTTTCCTTTACCATTCATAGACCAGATGCTAGAAAGACTAGCAGGTCATGAATACTACTGCTTCCTGGATGGATATTCAGGTTATAATCAAATTGCAGTAGATCCCCAGGATCAGGAGAAAACGGCATTCACATGCCCATCTGGAGTATTTGCATACAGAAGGATGCCATTTGGCCTGTGCAATGCACCTGCAACCTTTCAGAGGTGCATGCTCTCAATTTTCTCTGATATAGTGGAAAAATTTCTGGAAGTCTTCATGGATGACTTTTCAGTGTTTGGAGACTCATTCAGCTCCTGCCTTAACCATTTAGCACTTGTTCTAAAGAGATGCCAAGAGACTAACCTGGTTTTAAACTGGGAGAAGTGTCACTTTATGGTGACTGAAGGAATTGTCCTTGGGCACAAAATCTCAAACAAGGGGATAGAGGTGGATCAAGCTAAGGTAGAGGTAATTGAAAAATTACCACCACCTGCCAATGTTAAGGCAATCAGAAGCTTTCTGGGGCATGCAGGATTCTATAGGAGGTTTATAAAGGATTTTTCAAAAATCGCCAAACCTCTGAGCAACCTGCTAGCTACTGACACACCATTTATCTTTGATAAAGAGTGTCTGCAGGCATTTGAGACTCTGAAAGCTAAATTGGTTACAGCACCAATCATCTCTGCACCAGACTGGACATTAACATTTGAATTTATGTGTGATGCCAGTGACCATGCCATTGGTGCAGTGTTGGGACAAAAGCATGACAAGCTTCTGCACGTCATTTACTATGCCAGCCGTGTTTTAAATGACGCACAGAAGAATTACACAACCACAGAAAAAGAGCTACTTGCAGTGGTTTACGCCATTGACAAATTCAGATCCTATTTAGTAGGATCAAAAGTGATTGTGTATACTGATCATGCTGCTCTTAAATATCTACTCACAAAGCAGAATTCAAAACCCAGACTTATAAGATGGGTGTTGCTTCTGCAAGAGTTTGATATAGAAATAAGAGACAGAAAAGGGACAGAGAATCAAGTAGCAGACCACCTGTCCCGAATAGAACCAATAGAAGGGGCGTCCCTCCCTCTCACTGAGATCTCTGAAACCTTTTCGGATGAGCAACTCTTTGCCATCCAGGAAGTGCCATGGTTTGCAGACATTGCAAACTACAAGGCAGTGAGATTCATACCCAAAGAGTACAGTAGACAGCAATCAAAGAAGCTGATCACGGATGCAAAGTATTATCTTTGGGATGAGCCGTATCTCTTTAAGAGATGTGCAGACGGAGTAATCCATAGATGTGTGCCTAAAGAAGAAGCGCAGAAGATCCTTTGGCATTGCCATGGATCACAGTATGGAGGACATTTTGGAAGTGAGCGAACAGCCACAAGAGTCCTCCAAAGTGGCTTCTACTGGCCTACTCTCTATAAAGATTCCCAAGTGTTTGTGCTTAATTGTGACAGTTGCCAAAGGTCTGGCAACCTACCTCACAGTTATGCCATGCCTCAACAAGGGATCTTGGAGATTGAGTTGTTTGATGTATGGGGCATTGACTTCATGGGACCTTTCCCACCATCATACTCAAACACTTATATTCTGGTGGCAGTCGATTATGTATCCAAATGGGTGGAGGCTATTGCAACACCCACTAATGACACTAAAACAGTGTTAAAATTCCTCCAGAAACACATCTTCAGCAGATTTGGTACCCCTAGAGTATTAATCAGTGATGGAGGCACTCATTTCTGCAATAAATAGCTTTACTCTGCTTTGGTTCGTTATAGAGTTAGCCACAGGGTAGCTACTCCATATCACCCATAGACTAATGGGCAAGCTGAAGTCTCAAATAGAGAACTCAAAAGAATCCTGGAACGGATAGTAATTAACCGTAGAAGGGATTGGGCAAGGAGCTTGGATGATGCTCTGTGGGCATACAGAACAGCATTCAAGACCCCTATAGGGACCTCTCCATACCAGCTTGTGTATGGAAAGGCATGTCACTTGCCAGTGGAACTGGAACACAAGGCCTACTGGGCAACCAGATTCCTGAACCTTGATGCCAAGTTAGCTGGAGAAAAACGTTTACTCCAGCTAAATGAGCTAGAGGAATTTAGACTCAATGCTTTCGAGAATGCAAAAATTTACAAGGAGAAAGCGAAAAGATAGCATGATAAGAAATTGTCATCCAGAGTCTTTGAGCTGGGGCAGAAAGTTTTGCTATTTAATTCTAGGCTCAAATTATTTCCCGGGAAATTAAAATTCCGGTGGAGAGGTCCATATGTAATTACAAGTGTATCACCATATGGATACGTAGAGCTTCAGGATAATGACTCTAACAAAAAGTTCATTGTTAATGGACAGAGAATTAAACATTATCTTGAAAGTAACTTCAAGCAAGAATGCTCAAAACTGAGACTTGATTAGAGCTCAGTGGTAGTCCAGCTAAAGACAATAAAGAAGCGCTTGCTAGGAGGCAACCCAGCCATTTACAAAGTTTATTTACTAATTAAATCAATTTCCTTTTTTTACAGGTATGTGTCCAAGTATGTTCAAAGGGTAAAAATAGCAATTGATTGAATTCACAGAGTTACAGGGAAATTTGGAAGCTCACTGGCGTGAAAAAGCCAGTAAGAAACATTTTGGGCGTTGAACGCCCAAAAGAAGCACCCACTATGCGTTCAACGCCAGTAAGGGTAGCCATCTGGGTGTTAAACGCCAGAAAGGAGCACCTTCTGGGCGTTGAACGCCAGAAAGAAGCACCTTCTGGGCGTTTAACGCCAGATTGTTAGCATCCTGGGCGTTCAGAAAAACGCCCAGTTACAAAGGACTTCCTGGCGTTAAACGCCAGAAAGAAGCATCAGCTGGGCGTTGAACGCCCAGGAGAAGCAGCATTTGGGCGTTAAACGCCCAAAACATGCATCGTTTGGGCGTTTAATGCCAGGATGGTGGGGAGGAGGTAAAATTCGTTTTTCTTCACAAATTTTTTAATTTTTTATGTTTCAATTCATGATTTCTTGCATAAACATGTTTCAAAATATCATCCTTCAATTCCAAAAATTTTAATCCTAATTTCTAAAAACCCTAATTTCTAAAATCCCTTTTTCAAAAATATCAAATGTATCTTAATTCATAAACACAAATCTTTTTCCAATCCAATTCTTTTTCAAATCTTTTTAATTTCTTCTCATATCTTTCTCAACTCATCTTATCTTTTTATTTCCAATTAAGTTATAATTTATTTTTCTCATCATCATCAAACATGAATAAAATAGTAGATTTGTAGAATAAAGAGGCAATTTAATTTTTTTTCGAGTTCTTAATAAGAAAAATTCTAATTATTTATATGTGGTGGCAATACTTTTTGTCTTCTGAATGAATGCTTGAACAGTGCATAATTTTGATATTGAATTTTATGAATGTTAAAATTATTGGCTCTTGAAAGAATGATGAACAAGAGAAATGTTATTGATGATCTGAAAAATCATGAAATTGATTCTTGAAGCAAGAAAAAGCAGTGAAAAAAAAAAATTTTCTTGCAGAAAAAAAAGAGAGAAAGAAAAAGCAAGCAGAAAAAGCCAATAGCCCTTAAAACCAAAAGGCAAGGGTAAAAAGGATCCAAGGCTTTGAGCATTAATGGATAGGAGGGCCCAAGGAAATAAATCCAGGCCTAAGCGGCTAAATCAAGCTGTCCCTAACCATGTGCTTGTGGCATGCAGGTCCAAGTGAAAAGCTTGAGACTGAGTGGTTAAAGTCGTGATCCAAAGCAAAAAGAGCGTGCTTAAGAACTCTGGACACCTCTAATTGGGGACTTTAGCAAAGCTGAGTCACAATCTGAAAAGGTTCACCCAATTATGTGTCTGTGGCATTTATGTATCCGGTGGTAATACTGGAAAACAAAGTGCTTAGGGCCACGGCCAAGACTCATAAAGTAACTGTGTTCAAGAATCAACATACTACACTAGGAGAATCAATAATACTATCTGAATTCTGAGTTCCTATGGATGCCAATCATTCTGAATTTCAAAGGATAAAGGGAGATGCCAAAACTGTTCAGAAGCAAAGAGCTACTAGTCCCGCTCATCTAATTAGAATCTGAGCTTCACTTGAAACTCTGAGATATTATTGTTTCTTAATTTCTTTTTATCCTATTTTATTTATCTAGTTGCTTGGGGACAAGCAACAGTTTAAGTTTGGTGTTGTGATGAGCGGATATTTTATACGCTTTTTGGGGGTAATTTCATGTAGATTTTAGCATGTTTTAATTAGTTTTTAGTAGAATATTATTAGTTTTTAGGCAAAAATCATATTTCTGGACTTTACTATGAGTTTGTGTGTTTTTTTGTGATTTCAGGTATTTTCTGGCTGAAATTGAGGGAGCTGAGCAAAAATCTGAGTTAGGCTGAAAAAGGACTACTGATGCTGTTGGATCCTGACCTCCCTGCACTCGAAATGGATTTTCTGGAGCTACAGAAGTCCAATTGGCGCGCTCTCAACGGCGTTGGAAAGTAGACATCCAGGGCTTTCCAGCAATATATAATAGTTCATACTTTGCGCGAAGATAGACGACGTAACTTGGCGTTGAACGCCAAGTACATGCTGCTGCCTGGAGTTAAACGCCAGAAACACGTCATGATCCGGAGTTGAACGCCCAAAACACGTTATAACTTGGAGTTCAACTCCAAGAAAAGCCTCAGCTCGTGGATAGCTTTAGTCTCAGCCCCAGCACACACCAAGTGGGCCCTAGAAGTGGATTTCTGCACCAATTATCTTAGTTTACTTATTTTCTGTAAACCTAGGCTACTAGTTTACTATTTAAACAAACTTTTAAAGACTTATTTTGTACCTCATGACATTTTCAGATCTGAATTACATACTTTTTGACGGCATGAGTCTCTAAACTCCATTGTTGGGGGTGAGGAGCTCTGCAGCGTCTCGATGAATTAATACAATCCCTTTTGTTTTCCATTTAAACACGCTTGTTCCTATCTAAGATGTTCATTCGCGCTTAAACATGAAGAAGGTGATGATCCGTGACACTCATCACCTTCCTCAGATTTATGAACGTGTGTCTGACAACCACCTCCGTTCTACATCAGATTGAATGAGCTTCTCTTAGATTCCTTAATCAGAATCTTTGTGGTATAAGCTAGAATTGATGGCGGCCACTCTTGAGGATCCGGAAAGTCTAAACCTTGTCTGTGGAATTCTGAGTAGGATTCAAGGATTGAATGGCTGTGACGAGCTTCAAACTCGCGATTGCTGGGCGTGATGACAAACGTAAAAGGATCAATGGATCCTATTCCAACATGATCGAGAACCAACAGCTGATTAGCCGTGCTGTGACAGAGCATCTGGACCATTTTCACTGAGAGGATGGGAGATAGCCACTGACAATGGTGACACCCTACATACAGCTTGCCATGGAAGGAGCCTTGCGTGTGTTGAAGGATTTCAAGGAAGAGTTGAAGTTCAAAGGACAAAGCATCTCCAAAACCCCAACATATTCTTCATTAATAAAGTAACACTTACTTCTTCCAAATACTTTTACTTCTTACAATTAAATCCAAATAACCTTTTTGGCATCCTGACTAAGATTAATAAAAGAAATATAGCTTGCTTCAAACCAATAATCTCCGTGGGATCGACCCTTACTCATGTAAGGTATTACTTGGACGATCCAGTGCACTTGCTGGTTAGTAGTATGAGATCATAAGAAATTTTGATTTTAATAATTGGGATTAAGATTTCGTACACCACAACCCGACCTAGGGAAGGTGAAGAACTAATCCTATACCTCGTTGTAGGAAGTCGGGTGATAGCCTCAGCACTAGTTAGAGAAGACGAAAACGAGTAACAACCTATCTACTTCATCAGTAAGGCGTTGCAAGGGGCTGAACTGAACTATCAAAAGATAGAAAAGTTCACCTACGACCTTATACTTACTTCCCGATGACTCCGACCATACTTTCAAGCCCACACCATCAGAGTACGAACCAACCAACCCATAAAAGGTATCTTATAGAAAACAGACTTAGCTGGAAGAATCCTACAATGGGTAGTCGAGTTATCTGAATTCGACCTCAAATATGAAACTCGGACAGCCATTAAATCTCAGTACCTGGCCGACTTCATCGCAGAGTACACTGACACCCCGGGCATCCCCACAGAATGGAACCTTTACATGGATGGCTCCTCGAACAAAACCGGGAGTGGCGCAGGCATCATTTTAGAGAGTGATCAGGGAACCCAAATCGAGCTCTCATTAAAGTTCGAGTTCCCCGCCTCAAATAACCAAGCTGAATACGAGGCCCTACTGGCTAGTTTGAAGCTGGCTCGGGAGGTAGGAACTCAGAAGCTTACCATTTTCAGCGATTCACAGGTAGTCACCTCGCAAATAGAAGGGAGCAACCAGGCTAAAAATCCCACCATGAAGAAATACCTAGACAAAACCAGAGAACATCTCGTACAAATTCGGGGATATGAGGTCCGACATATTCCTCAGGAACAAAATGCCTGAGCTGATGCCCTTTCAAAACTAGCCACCACCAAACCAGGGGGTAATAATAGAAGCCTCATCCAAGAAACACTACAAAATCCGTCAACCTCGGAAGAAAAGAAGGTCTTAAGCATATCAGACCAAGAGCAAGGGTGGATGACTCCCACAATCAGTCACCTCAAATCTGAAACACTCCCCACAGATAAAAAGGAGGCAAAAAGGCTAGTGCAAGAAGCGCATTACTATACCATAGTGCACAATGCTCTATGTAGGAGAGGAATCTCTACACCCCTCCTAAAATGCGTCCCAACCTCCGCTACAAGGGAAGTTCTTGAGAAAGTCCACAGTGGCATGTGCGGCAACCACCTCGGAGCGCAAGATCTTTCCAAAAAGATACTCTGAGCCGGCTTTTATTGGCCGACCTTGCAAAAGGAAGCAACAAAGTTCGTCAAACATGCCCCCCATGTCAGAATCACGCGAACTTTCACATCGCACCACCCAAAGAACTCATTTTTGTCACTTCACCCTGGCCATTTGCAAAGTAGGGGCTCGACCTCCTCGAACCATTCCCTCAGGGATCAGGGCAAGTCAAGTTCCTCATTGTAGGAATAGACTATTTCACAAAACGGATCGAGGCTGAGCCTTTAGCCACTACCTCCGCCCAAACAAGTCAGAAGTTCTTATACAAAAACATTGTCACAAGATTTGGGGTCCCATACTCTATTACTACTGACAATGGCACTCAGTTTACCGACACAGGCTTCAAAAACCTGGTGGCTGAGTTGAAAATCAAGCACCAGTTCACCTCTGTAGAGCACCCACAAGCCAATGAACAGGCGGAAGCCACTATCAAAGTCATATTGGCTGGGTTAAAATAGAGACTACAAGACACCAAGGGAGTTTGGGCCGAAGAGCTCCCGCAAGTCCTATGGGCAAACTGGACAACCCCACTCTCCACCATCAAAGAATCACCATTCCGACTTGCTTACGAAATGGAGGCAATGATTCCCATGGAAGTAGAAGAAGGATCCCCTAGAATGATTCTCTACAACGAAGACACCAACTCCCAAGCTCAAAGGGAAGAGCTCGACCTACTACCAGAAGTCCGAGAAGGAGTTCGGATCAAAGAGGAAGCTCTAAAGCGTCGAATGGCTCTGAGGTATAATCGGAAGGTAATCCAGGGAAGCTTCGCCACCAATGTAACGACCCAATATCTGGTTCGTCTTGATCATACTAGAAACTGAGCGCTACCAACTCATTTTCCTAATAATGATCTATTATTTATTATATGAGCCTGATTCATTGTTAAAAGCATAGTTATTTTTGCGAGGTAGCTTTTTTTTAAAAAACCTTTGGATTAAAAACAGAATCATTCATAATCAATTCACAACTGATAATAGATAAAACAGTTATAAACAACCACACATAAATACATCACAAGCAGTTGACAATATTCGGTGATCCAGCCTTTATTAGAGTATAGACTTTTAGTTAGAAGACCCCTAGATATAGCTAGATAATAACTATATACATACATACATATATATATATATATATATATACAACATCCCAGGCCCTGACCTGTTCAAGAAATCCCTAAGCTGGTGCCTAGGCTAGCCTAGACTCTATACTCACCTAGTCCCTCTAAACCACTAAAGCGAGAGAAAGTACGTTCTAAGTCTTCAAAACTCAAGTCAGGTGGAACGTCATCAAAAGGTGGAACATCATGTACTACTCCTCTACACGATCAATCACTGCCATATGACGTCTCTCTCGTACCTCATCAAGTAGCCACATAACAGGAGTCTCGTACATAGGATTTAAGTTATAGTTTGCATACAAACGAGGTGTAGACATTAGCTGGTCTTACAGTATATACATATAAATAGGTAACGGAGTTCACTCTAGACTCAGAAGACTACCTAGAGCGGAATCTTCTTTGCGGAACGATCATCAACGAACTACGAAAGGGTACTCTTACTTCCATCTGAGGGGGAAGGGAGAGAGAAGGGGTAAGAACTGGGGAGTTCTTAGTAGGACTGGAGTTATTAGTTACTGTTCATACACTGACCGGGCTCCTCCAAACTCGGCCAAGTTCATAAAAGGTCCGACCTCGTCCTAAAGGCTCACACCTAAAGGTCGGACCTCGGACGAATAAAGCAAGGAAAGGCCCATCAAAAGGAACGCAGCCCAAACCTAAAGGCCGAAAAGGCCTAGCAAAGGCGGTTCCACAAAGATAGGGATAAAACTCCCGAAAGATAAGATAAGATAAGAATATCTTATCCAGGGAAGATCACGGCCAACTACTATAAATACACTGGAGCACCCAGGTATGGCATCCACTCCACATCTACATATCTGCTTGGACCCATGCTAACTTAAGCATCGGAGTGTCATTGCAAGTACAACCACCAACCACTCTGCATATCAAGCTCGGGTCCCTGAACCCCCACCTCGGGCCTCTCCAGACGACCGAGCTACACGTTTCAGGTAACCCTCGGAACATTGGCGCCGTTGCCGGGGACCTGGAAGTCATCCCTCTACCATGGCAGACGACTCTCACAACAATGACCGCGCTGCATCTGAACAGGAGGACGAAATTGACACCGGAGAACGACCGGACAGCCCTCTATCACCACGCACTCCAGGAGGAAACAAACAGAATCGCCCAAAGACATCACCCCCAAACAAAGATCCACAAAATTCCGAAAAAGAGAAGAGCTCGGAAATTCTAGAAGCAGTCCGGGCACAACAAAACCGACTGAAACAACTCGAAGAGGACATAAAGAAACAGAAAGAAACTGAACAAGATCTGAGAAGGGAGACTCGAAAGCGCAGAGAATTAGAAGAAAAACTGCGGAAAATAGAGGCCAACCTGAAAGACCGGACAGAACGCGGCACCACCCCCGAAGGCAACCATGATCCCTTCACGCAAGAGATCATGAAGGAAAACGTACCGCGAAACTTCAAACCACCCGATATGGATCTCTACGACGGCACCACCGATCCAAGTCACCACCTCAGCAACTTCAGAAGCAGAATGTACCTAGTCGACGCCTCCGACGCGATTCGGTGCAAAGCCTTCCCCACCACTCTCACCAAGTCAGCCATGAAGTGGTTCGATAACCTGCCACCAAGATCAATCACCAGCTTCGAAGACCTAACCAAAAAATTCCTAACAAGGTTCTCTATTCAAAAGGACAAGACAAAACATGCCCCCAGTCTACTCGGGATCAAACAAGGCAACCAAGAAACTCTCCGAGAATACATGGAGCGATTCAACAAAGCCTGCCTGGACATACAACACTTGCCCACTGAAGCAGCCATCATGGGACTAGCAAACGGCCTAAAAGAGGGACCGTTTAGCCAATCCCTATCCAAACGATACCCGACCTCCCTATACGAGGTGCAGGAGCGAGCAGAAAAATACATCAACATGGAGGAAACCTCCCAGTTAAGAGACTCTTCTAGGAAGGAATCGACCTACCCACTCCGAGATCGAGATCGGGAACAGAAGAAGAAAGAAGAACCCAACTCGGACAAGCCACGGAAGTACCACAACTACACCCCCCTCCGAGTCTCCCTGGTAGACGTCTACAGAGAAGTATGCCACACCGAAAAGATCCCACTGCCCCGACCGCTAAAACACAAGAGAGCGGGAAGAGATCGGTCCGAATACTGTGAATATCACAAGCTCTACGGTCATTCTACTAACGACTGCTACGACCTAAAAAATGTTATAGAAAAGCTGGCCAGAGAAGGAAAACTCGACAGATACATAGCAGAGAGAGGAGAAGAGACCAGGAAGAGAAGGCGGGGAGATAACGAAGGTCGGGCCGAACAAACCCCGCGAACCCCTGAAAGACACGTTCACATGATAAATGGAGGTTTTGCAGGCGGAGGAACATCCAGATCCTCGCGAAAAAGACACCTCAAGGAAGTCTATCACGTCCGAGAAGACAGTCCCCTGCCCGAATTACCTACTATCTCATTTACCCGAGAAGATGCTCAAGGGATAATTCCCGGGCACAACGATCCAATGGTAATCACCATTATCCTAGCAAACGCCAACTTACATCGAACCCTGATTGACCAGGGAAGCTCAGCAGATATCCTGTTCAAAACGGCCTTCGACAAGCTCGGACTTGAAGAAAAAGAACTAAAGGCCTATCCCACCGACCTATTTGGGCTAGGGGATACTCCGATCCATCCCTTAGGATACATCTCGCTACACACTACCTTTGGAAGAGGCGAGCAATCTAAAACATTAAGCATCGACTACATTATAGTCGACGTCACTTCAGCATACAATGCCCTCATTGGGCGACCAACCCTAAATAGACTGGCAGCTATAGTCTCGACCCCACACCTCTGTATGAAGTTCCCTACCGCAAAAGGAATCGCTACCCTAAAAGGCGACCAAAAACTAGCGCGGCGATGCTACAACGAAAGCCTAAGCCTAAAAGGGAAAGAGGTCAACACAATAGAACTCGGACGAGTTCAAGCCCGAGAAGATCTTCGGCCACAACCAGAGGGAGAAACCGAAAAAGTCCAGATTGGGATCACACCTGAAAAAATAACAAACATAGGAGCAAACCTCGAAGCAGGCCTAAAAGAGGAACTCATAACCCTCTTAAGGGAGAACTCCGACCTCTTCGCCTGGAAAGCCTCCGACATGCCAGGCATAAGCCCCGACCTGATGTGCCATAAGCTATCAGTATACCCGGGATCCCGACCTGTCCAACAAAGACGCCGGAAGCTCGGACCCGAGCGCATGCAAGCAATAGAAGAACAAGTACAAGCACTGCTAGATGCAGGGTTCATTAGGGAAGTAAAATACCTCCTATGGCTCGCGAACATGGTCCTAGTAAAAAAGCCCAACGGAAAATGGAGGATGTGCGTCGATTACACAGATCTCAACAAAAGCCTGCCCCAAAGACCCATATCCACTACCAAACATCGACGCATTAGTAGACGCAGCCTCAGGCCACAGATATCTCTCCTTCATGGACGCATACTCGGGATACAATCAAATCCCGATGTACGGACCCGACCAAGAAAAGACCTCGTTCATAACCCCAAGGGCAAACTACTGCTACGTAGTAATGCCCTTCGGGCTAAAGAACGCAGGGGCAACCTACCAGAGGCTAATGAACAAAGTGTTCTCAGAGCACATCGGACTACAGCTGGAGGTGTACGTCGACGACATGCTGGTAAAGACACAAGAAGACAGAAACTTGCTGACCGACCTCACCAGTGTCTTCGGCACCCTCAGAAAACACAACATGAGACTTAACCCGACAAAGTGCACCTTCGCCGCAGAAGCCGGAAAGTTCTTAGGCTTCATGCTGACTCAAAGGGGCATCGAAGCAAACCCGGACAAATGCCAAGCGATACTCAATATGAAGAGCCCGACGTGTGTCAAAGAAGTACAACAACTGAATGGAAGGCTAGCCGCCCTATCAAGATTCTTGGCAGGATCAGCGATAAAGTCACTACCTCTCTACTCACTCCTAAAGAAAGGAAAACCCTTCTCATGGACCCCGGAGTGCGAAAAAGCCTTTCAAGAATTCAAAGAATTCCTCGGGCAGCCACCCATCCTAACCCGACCTTTAAAAGGAGAAGAACTCATACTATACCTCTCGGTTGGACATCGAGCAGTCGCTTCAGCATTAATACGAGAAAATGACCAAGGACAACACCCCATATACTTCGTAAGCAAGGCACTACAAGGGGCCGAATTAAACTATCAGAAGATAGAAAAATTCGCTTACGCCCTAGTGTTCACAGCTCGGAGGCTCCGTCCCTACTTTCAAGCCCACACCATCAAAGTCCGGACAAACCAACCCATGAGACACATCCTCCAAAAAACAGACCTGGCAGGACGAATACTGCAATGGGCGGTGGAACTGTCCGAGTTCGACCTCCACTATGAAACCCGGACTGCCATAAAATCTCAGTATCTAGCCGACTTCATCGCAGAATACACTGAGACCCCTGGAACCCCACTCTCATGGAACCTGTATGTCGACGGGTCCTCAAACAAAACTGGAAGCGGAGCCGGGGTTATACTCGAAAGCGACCAAGGAACGCGGATAGAACTATCCCTAAAATTTGCGTTCCAGGCTTTGAACAACCAAGCCGAATACGAGGCCCTACTAGCAGGTCTAAAGCTAGCCGAAGAGGTCGGAGCCCAGAAAATCACGATCTTCAGCGACTCCCAGGTCGTCACATCACAAGTAAATGGAAGCTACCAGGCCAAAGACCCAACTATGAAAAAATACCTGGACCAAACACAGGCACAATTACGCCACTTTCCAGAGATACAGATCCAGCACATACCTCGGGAACAAAACGCCCGGGCAGACGCCCTCTCAAAGCTTGCCAGCACCAAGCCCGGAGGCAACAACAGAAGTCTCCTCCAGGAAACCTTACAATCTCCCTCCGTGCTAAGAGAGGAAGAAACGCTAAATATATCCGACCAACAGCAAGGATGGATGACCCCCATACTCAGCTACCTGAAGTCGGGAACTCTCCCCGCCGAAAGAAAGGAAGCTAAAAGACTCACGAAAGACGCCCAGAATTATACACTAATTCACGACGTATTATACAGAAGAGGATTCGCAAACCCCCTCCTTAGGTGCGTCCCGACCTCAGAAACAAAGAGCGTCCTCGAAGAAGTCCACGGAGGCATGTGTGGGAACCATCTCGGAGCTCGGGCATTATCCAAGAAAGTAGTCCGGGCCGGGTTGTACTGGCCAACTTTGCAAAGAGACACAACGGAGTTTGTGAAAATATGCCCCCCTGCCAAAAACACGCCAATTTTCACAAGGCACCACCCGAAGACCTCATCAGCATCACCGCACCATGGCCCTTCGCAAAATGGGGACTTGACCTACTCGGCCCGTTCCCCCAAGGACCGGGGCAAGTCAAATACCTCATAGTAGGGGTCGACTACTTCACAAAGTGGATCGAAGCTGAACCTTTAGCCACCATCACGGCTCAGAAAAGCCGCAAATTCCTATACAAAAACATCGTCACAAGGTTTGGAGTCCCCTACTCCATCACAACAGACAATGGAACACGGTTCACGGACACAAGTTTTCAGAACTTGGTGGCCGAACTAAAAATCAAACAGCAATTCACCTCAGTCGAGCACCCACAAGCCAACGGACAAGCAGAGGCCGCAAATAAAGTCATCTTGGCCGGGTTAAAACGAAGACTCCAAGAGGCCAAAGGGGCATGGGCCAAGGAGCTCCCCCAAGTATTATGGGCATATCGGACAACTCCACACTCTACAACGGGAGAATCGCCATTCCGACTAGCTTACGGGATGGAAGCAATGATTCCTATCGAAATAGATGAAGGGTCACCCAGAGTCATCTTCTACAACGAAGAAGGTAACCCGCAGGCACAAAAGGAAGAACTCGACCTCCTCCCCGAGGTCCGAGAAAGAGCCCGGATCCGAGAAAGAGCCTTAAAACGGCGAACGGCCCTCAGATACAATCAGAAAGTAATAAAACGAAGCTTCTCCACTCACGACCTAATTCTAATCCGAAATGACATCGGAACACAAAAGTCGGGAGAAGGAAAGCTAGCTGCAAATTGGAAAGGACCCTACAAAGTAACAGAAGTCTTAGGAACAGGCTATTACAAGATATCCGACCTAGAAGGCAATGAGCTGCCCAGGACCTGGCACGCCTGTAATCTAAGACGGTACTACAGCTAGAAAAACTTGACCCGAGGTGTACTCTTTTTCCCTACAAGGGTTTTTTAATGAGACACCCGGTCAAGTAAGGCACCCGACCTAGTCAAGGGTAAACACTCTGTAAATATTCTTTCTTTTTTAATACTAATCAAATTTTTCTATTTTCTTTTGTTCTTCCTCGTGATGAAACAAATCCTGAAAAAGTACCCCGCCAAGGCGCATTAATTTATGCTCGACAAAACGCAAAAAATCATTGCCGAGAGACCACACAAGGTCGGCAAAGATAAAAGCGACGAGGTTCAAATTAATGTGAGAAGTTATAAAGTAACTCTGAAAAAGGCTCAAAAAGCCAAATAAAAAGAGATTACAAAAATAACTTAAAAGGCCGACCAATGACAAGGTCGGACCCAACAAAGGGTGTACTCGACCGCCCAACCCGAGGTCCGAGAAAAAGCCCGGACCCGAGAAGGAAGACTTAAAACGGCGAAAACAAAGATTTCGAAAACGCTTACTAAAAAGTTGCTATACAAAAAACAACTAAAAAGTACAAGCGAAAAAACGAAATCAAAAGGAAAAAACAAAAGTTTTAAAGAAAAAAGCGCTAGCTAAAAGGTTGTTATCCAAAAACAACTAAAAAGCATAAAAGCGGAGCAAAAAGTCAAAACGCGAACAAAAACACCGCATAATAAGCTAAAAAGTTACTACAAGTAGCTAAAAGCAAAAAGGGTGTCCAAAGCGTTCACAGAAACCATCCAAAAACAAAAGAGCCCACAGGCCGGGCAAAAAACCAAAAGATAAAAAGGATTACAGAGAATCAAAGATCCTTTCCGGACGCCACATCAACAGAAGGCTGCGGAAGAAACATAGAAATCGGGACAGCATCGACGGCACCGTCATCTCGATTTAAAACCTCCACACCAGATCCATCCCCGGCCAAAGGTGAAGTCGGGTTCACAACCGGAACTTTGGGGTCGGACACCGGAACTTTGGGGTCGGACACCGGAACCTCATCCTCGTTGGGAGCAGGAACAATCTTTCCCTCCACAACAACGTTATCCGTACTGAATAAACTCAGATCCAGGTCAGGAGCAAGAACCCGGACCTGAGCCTTCAAATTTTCATACATAGCATCCATACCCTTAGCCACATGCCCTTCTAGCTCGTAAAAATCATCCTGAGCAGATTGCAACTTCTCCTTTGCCTCCACAAGCTCGGCAAGTGCCCGAGTATAATTCTCCTTCGCCGCCTTCGCCATCTCCTCGGACGAACTCGCCGCCGCCACAGCCGCGGTAGCTTTAGCTTTCTCCTTCTCCAAAGACTCCTCCAGCTCAGCAATCCTAGCAGCCTTCAGTTTACTAATTCTCTCGAACTCAGACTGAGCTTTCTCAAGTCGGGAACTGGTCGCACCAATAGGGGATTTCTTGAACTCCCGGGCAATAGCGGCATGAAGACTAGCCATCCGAACACAGCTCCGCGCCATATACTGAAAATGGTGCTCCATAGACACATCATCAGTAGAAATAAAAGTCTGAGGGAGAATATGCTGTTCAACCCAACCAAGAGCATCGAAATCCTTGTCATTAAAACCCGCAGGCTCTTGAGAGGTCTTCTGTTTCTTGGGAGGAGGACCCGAGGACGAAGGAGGAGAAGAGATAGCAGGTCCAGAGGTCGGAGGATCTTGATTTATAGCTCGGAACTGGGGAGTCGGAATAGTCTTTGACCGAGTAGTGACACCCACAGTAGTCTTCTCCGGAGAAGATCGGGCAGAAGCCCCCCCAGCCTCGATATTCCGAGCGGCCACAGACTTCTTCGTCCGACGAAGGTACTTCATGGAATCTGCCTGAGAAGACATCTCTGCAGAAATAAAAGAAAAGGATTACCACAACAGAAATTCCACCAAAACAAGCAAAGCCAAAAATACTAAAAAAGATGGATCTCGGAGAGGTCGGGAACTACCTAACTCGGAACGGAGAAGGCTTGGATCTCCCAACATTTTCTTCGTGTCCAAGTGAGGTGCCCGACCCCATAAACTGCTTACCACACCCACAAAAGCCTGCTCCACCTCATCTAGACTCTCAAAAGTATACTTATTAGACACTACATTCTCCTGCCAACAAAGAGGAAAAGAAGGCTCCCCACTCTCATCTAGAAAGAAAGGTCGGACGTCTCCAGTAGCCCGGACCTTGAAATAAAAGTTCTTAAAATCATGAAAGGACTCATCATACAGGGTACAAAACTTCCTTCCCTGGTTAGCCCTAAAAGAGACCCAAGATACCTTCCCTCCACCCGACCCGGCTTCGTCAACACAAACAAATAGGAAAAAAGAGAAATAGAGGGAGGGACGCCCAAAAACTGACACAAAAGTTGAAACAGCTTTAAAAACGCCCAAGAATTTGGATGGAGCTGCGTAGGGGCAAGGTTACAAGACCATAACACCTCGGACTCCAGATCGGTAAAGGGAAGTCGGACACTCAGCTTAGAGAAGAAACAATCATAAGCATAAAAGAAGAGCTTCTCGAAACTATCTAAGGGCGGGAAGCACACTCTCTCCTCGGAATCCGGGGCTACTAGTTCATAATCCCTCTCAGACTCTCTATTTTCACATATGCTACAGTGCCTACGGAACCTAGCTAAATACTCAGAATCTACCACAGAAGGGACTCTTAGAGGAAGAGGGTCTACCCAACCAAGACCACGCGGAATCTTAGTCGACATCGCTTGAAGAACCTTTCGAGACATAAAATTCTTACCTACAAAGAAGAAATGCAACAGCAAGCAAAAATCACATAAAGAGGACAGTGAAAACCCATTCAGCAAAGCAAGAAACAAAACCCCACGAAGAAAAGGCAACCCGGAACTAAAGATACCAGAGAACAAAAAGAGCCCCCCCCATATACAAACAACAAAACAAATGGCGGCACCTCTTTTCGGGGCAACCCAGGCATAAAGAAAAAGAAGCAAACAAGAGCCACACAAAGAAACAGAAGCATATGTGCACAAGAAAAGAGAAACATGGGAACAAACCTGGAAAGAAACGAAGACGACGAGCTCCGGAGCAAGAAGAAACGACGGCACAGAAGAAACCCCAGAAAGACACACGGAGAGATTCGGGGAAACAGAGTAAAGAGAGAGAAGAAGCAGTGCTCGAAAAGGAAAAGAAGAAACAAAAACGCAGAGAAAAGAGGAAAAGGGGCAAATAAATAAAGCCTTCACAGAGCCCGAACGGAAATCGAGGAAAAACGGTAAAATGCAATAAATGCAGGAAACGGCCATTTTTGAAATTTGAAAAACTACTATGCCCGAGCTCGACCTCCCAAAGAAAGGACGAACTCGGGCAGGGGCACTGTTCATACACTGACCGGGCTCCTCCAAACTCGGCCAAGTTCATAAAAGGTCCGACCTCGTCCTAAAGGCTCACACCTAAAGGTCGGACCTCGGACGAATAAAGCAAGGAAAGGCCCATCAAAAGGAACGCAGCCCAAACCTAAAGGCCGAAAAGGCCTAGCAAAGGCGGTTCCACAAAGATAGGGATAAAACTCCCGAAAGATAAGATAAGATAAGAATATCTTATCCAGGGAAGATCACGGCCAACTACTATAAATACACTGGAGCACCCAGGTATGGCATCCACTCCACATCTACATATCTGCTTGGACCCATGCTAACTTAAGCATCGGAGTGTCATTGCAGGTACAACCACCAACCACTCTGCATATCAAGCTCGGGTCCCTGAACCCCCACCTCGGGCCTCTCCAGACGACCGAGCTACACGTTTCAGGTAACCCTCGGAACAGTTACGTTCATTAATTCCATGTTGTTTGGCAGATGAATAACAGAATATAGAGAAATAGTTAACAGAAGATAGATAAATAGAAGAAGTAGAGAAAATAGAAAACAGAACACAAATAGAAGAATACAAGAAAATAGAACACAAACACAAAGAATAGAATACAAGCAAAGAAAGCATATACTCATACAACGATCATAATAGAGAAAATGCACAACCAAGTATGATGCATGTCTGTCCTATGCAGGCCATGAGCTCACATGTCGGTTTACACCCCGCAGCCCAACATTACCTAGGAACTAGTCCTAGATATGGCTTATTCTCTGTAGGTGAACTTCGGCCTACAGAAATAGCACTCCCATAAGTGAACTTCAGCTTACAGGAATAGTCTAAACACAACAGAACAACTTTCTATAGGTGAACTTCGGCCTACTGAAATAACACCTCTGTAAGTGAACTTCGGCTTACAGAAATAGTCTAATCACAGCACAACAACTTTTTGTAGGTGAAGTTCGGCCTATAGAAATAGCACCTCAGTAAGTGAACTTCGGCTTACAGAAATAGCGCCTCTGTAAGTGAACTTCGGCTTACAGGTATCACAACTCTCTGTAGGTGAACTTCGGCCTACAGGAGCAATACCCTGAGATACACAATTGATATTCACTGTAGGTGAACTTTGATAACAAGTCATCATATACCCATTTCTCAAGCTAATTTCACTTGTTTCACTAGTTTTTATGCACTTTCTTGCACCCTAAGTAAGCAATTTAGAGTGGAATTGCATGTTTTATTTGAATCAAACAACCACCATTTAATTGATGCTAAATCATAAGGTTTAAGCTAAATTTGATTGATTTTTAATTGATTTATAAACCTTGTGAATTTAGTGATACTTTGATTGGTTGTTTTGATTATTTGTAGGAGAAGAAAAGAAGAAAAGTAGGAAGCGTGGCTTAACAAAGCGTGGCCCAAGGAAGAAAAGAATGTAGCGCATGGAAGGGAGGAAGCCACATTGCCCTCCACGAGAGCACACTGCCCTCCAAGGGAGCACAACAATGAACCAAGCATTCAAGGCTTCACTGCCCTGCCCTCCTTGAGGGCGAAGCACAATTCTAGGCCAAGAAATGAGAGAAGGAAAATCTCTGCCCTGCCCTCCTCAAGAGCAGTTTCGGGCTCATCATGGAAAAATTCATGGAAATTGTTCTTCAAGTGCCATCCATGGGTTTCGAACCAAGCACCTGAAGGGAAGGAATGAGCGCTACTCACAAGGGAAAATGAGCCACACTTGGCTAAAAGGCTACCACCAAGTTTCAAACACAAGATCTCTAGGAAGCCAAGCCTTAAGCATGAATCATGTGCCAAGAAGAAAAGCTCAGCATGCCTTCCACCAAGTTTCGAACTTGGGACCTCACCCAAGAACAAGGAAAGCTTGCACTGCCCTGCCCTTGTGGAGGGTAAGGCAGCATTTCTTGGTGCACAGCACACAAATTGGCACGGCCAGCACGCACAGCAAGGGAGCTTGGGCGCGCAGCTTGGACGCACCATGACAAGATTGCCCTGCCCTCCACAAGGGCAGGGCAGCATCCTGATGCCCCTCCCAAATTTGGCACGCTAGTTGGATCCTTACACAAAGCTTCCCTGCTCTGCCCTCCACAAGAGCAGAGCAACCTCCTGGGAGCAACATGGGCTGAATTTCACTCAAAAATCCAACTTAATTCATCTCTTCACCAAATCAAAAAGCCCACTCAAAATTCTTAGATCCAAAATAGAAAGTGTATAAACAGGTGTTAGTTAGGATTAGAGTGGGAGTTTTTTTTAGAGAGCTTACTTTGATTTTAATTTTCATCCTTAGTCAACTTGAGAGCTGAATTTCCATTTTCTATTTTCTGCGATTGGAAGAGAGAATTCATTTCTTCTACCTCTGATCTTTTGTTTTCTTTACTGGGTTTTGATTGAATCTTGAGTGTGAAGAATTGAGGAACTTCTGTCTCAATCTCCATTTAAGATCTCTTTAATTTCCCTTCTGCATAATTGAGTTCAATTCCATTTCCTTTACTACTGCAATCTTTAATTTCTCTTTAATTGCTTTGTGAACTTGGATCTAGGAAGGCAATTGAGATCTAGAATCTGCTATCTAGTCTCTGGAGTCCTGAGATCTGATTTTATCTTTTTGGTTCTTCTGCTGAACCACTGCTGCAATCACATTTTCCATTTCTGTTTGAGATCTAGTAGAATTCAAATCATCTCTTGCTTTGATAATTGTTGCAATTTAATTTCCCTTGCTTAAATTCTGAAATCCCAGTCCTCAAATCCCTTTTCCATTCAAGCAATTTATATTTTTTGCATTTTAAGTTACTGCAATTTACATTTCTTGCACTTTAAGTTTCAGTCATTTAATTTCTTGTTCTTTAAGATTCAGCTCTTTTACTTTCAGTTCTCTTTAATTTTTGCAATTCATCCCTCTCCCTTTACATTTTCTGCTATTTACTTACTGTTGGATACAAAATCACTCAACCGATACTTGATTCGCTTGACTAAATCAACCACTAAACTAAAATTTCTCAATCCTTCAATCACTGTGGGATCGACCTCACTGCCGTGAGTTTTATTACTTGATGCGACCCAGTACACTTGCCGGTGAGTTTTGTGTTGGATCGTTTTCCACACATCAAGTTTTTGGCGCCGTTGCCGGGGATTGAAATAGATTGACAATGATTAAGTGAAGTGGAGATCTAGATTAAGCATTTTTTTTCTTTTGTTCTCAACTAACATATTAACTATTTGAATTTTTGCTTAAGCTAACTAAAACTTCATTCTAGCAATAGATTGAAGTTTCACTGGTTTTCTGGTTCTGTGTGTTTCTTGTGGTGTTTGTATGTCAGGTACAGGGAGAGCTTCTCCTACTTTCTCTGAAATTGACCAAAGAACTCTTCGAAGATTAAGAAGAGCTGAAAGAGGAAAGAACATTGTTGGAGCGGAAGAATCTGAGGAGGAATTCCAAGAGATGGAAGGAGATCCATCTAATCTCAATCAGCCAGAAGGAAGGACCAAAATAACCCATAACAGAGGAGAGTATTGGCTTCCTATACATTTGCAAATGCTAGACATTGTGGGAGTAGCATTCTTACCCCTAATGTCAATGCAAACAACTTTGAATTAAAGCCACAACTCATCACATTGGTCCAAAACAATTGCTCTTTTGGAGGAGGGCCATTGGAGGACCCGAACCAACATCTATCCACTTTCTTGAGGATCTGTGACACAGTTAAAAGCAATGGAGTGCACCCTGACATTTACAAACTGCTGTTATTCCCATTCTCTCTCAGAGACAAAGCCACTCAATGGCTAGAAACATTTCCAAAGGAGAGCATCAACACTTGGGTTGATTTGGTGAGCAAGTTTCTTGCCAAATTTTATCCCCCTCAAAGGATCATAAGATTGAAGACTAAGGTGCAGACATTCACTCAAATGGATGCTGAAAATCTATATGAGGCATGGGAAAGATATAAGGCTCTGTTGAGGAAATATCCACCAGAGATGTTCACTGAGTGGGACAAGCTGCAGAACTTCTATGAAGGACTTACTCTGAAGGCTCAAGAGGCACTTGATCACTCAGCTGGAGGATCATTGCAATTGATGAAAACTGCAGAGGATGCTCAAAATCTCATTGATATGGTGGCCAACAACCAATATTTCTTTGCACACCAAAGGCAACGCCAACCATCACAGAGGAAGGGAGTGTTAGAATTGGAAGGAGTGGATACAATTTTTGCTCAACACAAAGTGATGTAGCAGCAGATTCAGCAACAATTTGAGCAAATGGCCAAGAGAATTGATAGCCTTCAGGTTGCATCAGTGAGTGCCACAAGCCAACCATCAACTCCTTGGGGGCAGAATGAAGAGAACCAAGAAGAACAGCAACAAGAGCAAGTGCACTATATGCATAACCAAAATTCTGGATCAAATGAGGTGTATGGTGACACCTACAATCCATCTTGGAAGAACCACCCAAACCTTAGGTGGGGAGATAACCACAACCAAAACCAACAACCATGGCAAAGGAACTCAGCTCAAGGCACTCCAAGAAACAACGAAAATTACAACCAGCAGCCAACTAACCAAATTCCTTACAGAAAACCCCAAAACAATTACCCCAATTCCAACCATTATCCATCCAATACCCAACCAACTAACCAAAACACTTACCATCATCCATCAACACTCCAAAACCAACCAATCTCACAAGACTCTCAGAGGATTACTAATCTGGAGATGCTCATGGAGAAGATGATGAAGAACCAAGAATTGACAACAAAGAACCAAGAAGCTTCCATGAATAGCCTAGAAAGGCAGATTGGACAAATCTCCAAGCAGATTTCTATTGAGAGACCTTCAAGCTCACTACCAAGTGACACCATTCCTAATCCAAAAGAAGAGTGCAAAGCTGTGCAACTAAGGAGTGGAAAGGCATTGGTAGATAGCAACAAAGGGGCAACCAAGAAGCTCATGGAGAGTGACAAAGAACCAACAGAGAAAGATGGAGTTAACAACAAGGACATAACAAGTAAGAATGTCCCAGAAGAGCTCACAGAAGAGAACAACCAACCACAGAATTTAAAGAAGGGAAAGCAAATCATGGAAGAACCAAATCCAAGACAGCAGCAAGTGGAGAAGAGTCTTACACCTCCACTACCTTATCCACAGAGATTCCACAAAGAAGCAAAGGATCAACATTTCCATAAATTCCTTGAAACTTTCAAGAAGCTAGAGATCAACATACCCTTGGCTGAGGCATTGGAGCAAATGCCTCTGTATGCCAAGTTCTTAAAGGAGCTTATCAACATGAAAAGGAGTTGGCTGGAAAAGGAGACTGTGCTGCTCACTGAAGAATGTAGCGCTGTGCTTCAAAAAGGAATCCCACCAAAGCTTAAAGATCCAGGGAGTTTTGTAGTTTCATGCACCATAGGCAAACTAACCTTAGACAAAGCTCTCTGTGATCTTGGAGCTAGTATCAACTTAATGCCCCTGTCCATGATGAGGAAGCTTGCTATAGAAGAACTCAAACCCACTAGGATGTCACTAGTCATGGCCGATAGATCAATTAAGACACCTAATGGAATTGTGGAAAAAATCTGTTAGTGAAGGTTGGGAAATTTATCTTCCCTGTGGATTTTGTGATCTTGGATACTGAAGAGGAAGGAAATAATTCAATCATCTTGGGAAGACCATTTCTAGCAACTGCAAGAGCTATTATCGATGTGGAAAAGGGAGAAATGATCTTTAGAGTACACAATGAGCAAATGGTCATAAATGTTTTCAAGTCAATGCAACACCCTTCTGAGAAAGAGGATTACCTGAGAATGGACATGATAGAAAGCCTGGTGGAGGAAATGTTAGACACTAATCATCATGAGGAAAATAACCAAGAGACAATAGAGGAACAAGTAGCTGAAATCTCTATTGACAAGGAGGTGAAACCAAGCAAGAAGGAAGAAGTACAAAAACAAGAACTGAAGCCATTACCCACCCATCTCAAATATGCATTCCTTAGCACATCAGAAAGTTTCCCAGTAATCATCAATTCATCCCTGACAAAAAAAGAAGAAGGAGAACTTCTTGATGTACTCAGAGCTCACAAGGATACTTTAGGATGGACCATTGATGACCTGAAAGGTATCAGCCCTGCAGTGTGTATGCATAAAATCCTCTTGGAGGACAATTCCAAACCAATGGTTCAACCTCAGAGAAGGCTAAATCCCACAATAAAGGAAGTTGTCCAAAAGGAAGTAATGAAGTTGTGGAATGCAGGGATAATTTATCCTATCTCTGATAGCTCATGGATAAGCCCAGTTCAAGTGGTACCAAAGAAGGGTGGGATAACAGTCATTGTTAATGAGAAAAATGAACTCATTCCCACAAGAACTGTGACAGGATGGAGGATGTGTATTGACTATAGGAAGCTGAATGATGCCATACGCAAAGATCATTTCCCATTTCCCTTCATTGACCAGATGCTTGAAAGACTGGCCGGCCATGCTTACTATTGCTTCCTGGACGGCTATTCTGGGTATAATCAGATAGTGGTAGATCCAAAGGACCAAGAAAAGACTTCATTCACATGTCCATTTGGAGTTTTCGCCTATAGAAGGATGCCGTTTGGGCTATGCAATGCCCAGCCACCTTTCAAAGGTGTATGCTCTCCATTTTTTCATATATGGTCGAAAAATTTTAGAGGTTTTCGTGGACGACTTTTCTGTTTTTGGTGACAATTTCAATGCTTGCCTGAAACATCTAACTCTTGTCTTGAAACGGTGCCAAGAAACTAATTTGGTTTTGAACTGGGAGAAATGCCATTTCATGGTGCCCGGGGGGATTGTTCTTGGTCACAAAGTTTCAAGAAAAGGGATCGAGGTTGACAAGGCAAAGGTAGAGATTATAGAGAAGCTCCCTTCACCAACCAATGTGAAATCTGTTAGAAGTTTCTTGGGGCATGCAGGATTTTATAGAAGGTTTATCAAGGATTTTTCTAAAATAGCCAAACCTTTGAGTAATCTGCTAATGATTGATAATCCTTTTGTTTTTGATGAAAACTGCCAGCATGCCTTTAAAATTTTAAAAAACAAACTCACAACAGCACCAATCATCACACCCCCGGATTGGGAACTACCTTTTGAACTCATGTGTGATGCAAGTGATATTGCAATTGGTGCTGTGCTTGGACAAAAGAAGGAAACTTGCATCATGTCATATATTATGCAAGTAAGGTGCTGAATGAGGCTCAAAAAAATTACACCACAACAGAGAAGGAATTATTAGCTGTAGTTTATGCATTTGATAAGTTTAGATCATACTTGATAGGATCCAAAATTGTGGTTTATATTGACCATGCTGCCCTTAAGTATTTGATGTCAAAGCAGGATGCTAAACCAAGACTTATCAGGTGGATATTGCTCCTACAAGAGTTTGACATTGAAGTAAAGGACAGGAAGGGCACTGAAAACTGAGTTGCTGATCATTTGTCGAGGCTACCACAAGAAACAATTCAAAAAACCTCCCAACCCATGAATGAAAGCTTTCCATATGAACACCTCTTGCAGATCCAGCAAGCACCTTGGTTTGCTGACATAGCAAACTACAAAGTGGGGAGGAAGATACCTCAAGAATTCTCTAAGCAACAAGTGAAGAAGTTAATCAATGAAGCAAGGAAATTCTTGTGGGATGAACCCTTCTTGTTCAAGAGATGTTCTGATGGAGTGATTAGACGATGTGTCCCTTAGAGTGAAACAAGGGATATATTGTGGCATTGCCATGGCTCAGCTTATGGTGGACACTTTGGTCCAGAAAGAACAGCTGCAAAGATACTGCAGAGTGGCTTCTATTGGCCAACTATCTTCAAAGATGCCAGAGAGTTTGTTCACCAATGTAATGAATGCCAGAGAGCAGGAGGATTGACAAGAAGGAATGAAATGCCGCAGAATTTCATTTTGGAATTAGAATTATTTGATCTATGGGGCATTGACTTCATGGGACCCTTTCCCCCTTCCTATTCTTTCAGATATATTTTGGTAGCAGTGGAGTATGTCTCAAGGTGGGTGGAAGCTATAGCCACAACTACCTGTGATGCGCAAATTGTCCTTCAATTCCTCAAGAAGCACATTTTCACTAGATATGGAGTACCCAAAGGTCTTATTAGTGATGGTGGTGGTCATTTTTGTAACAAACAATTGGAGAAACTCCTTCATAAATATGGAGTTATTCATAAAGTAGCCACACCATACCACCCTCAGACTAATGGACAAGATGAATTAGCAAACAGAGAATTGAAGAAGATCCTAGAGAAGACAGTAGGAAGCACAAGAAAGGATTGGGCTAGGAAGTTGGAAGATGCACTATGGGCATACAGGACAGCTTTCAAAACTCCCATTGGGAAGTCTCCCTTTCAGCTATTATATGGCAAATCTTGTCACCTCCCTGTAGAGCTTGAACACAAAGCTTTTTGGGCTACTAAACTCCTAAATCTGGACTCTGAAGCAGCAGGGGAGAAAAGGTTGTTGCAGCTAAATGAGCTGGATGAATTTAGGCTAGAAGCCTATGAAAATGCCAAGATATACAAGGAAAAAGCCAAGAGGTGGCATGACAGGAAGATCTTGAAGAAAGAATTCAAACTTGGGCAACAAGTACTCTTGTACAACTCACGACTCAAGATGTTCCCTGGCAAGCTTAAATCTAAGTGGACGGGTCCATATTTGGTAACTAAGGTTTTTCCTTATGGGAGTATTGAATTGCTAGACGAAGCAACAAAGAGTCAATTCACAGCAAATGGTCACAGAGCAAAGCTGTACCTAGGAGAACAATGGGACAAGAAAAAAGAGGTTCAAAACCTACAGCCTTCTTGAAGTAAAAATGAAAGATGTTAAGCTAGTGACAATAAAGAAGCGCTTGTTAGGAGGCAACCTAACCTGAGGTAGTTTTTTTTCATAGTTTTTTTCAATAAAAATGTTGAATAATTGGTATGCATTGCAAAGAGCTAAGTTTGGTGTTGCACACCAAAACAATTTAAGGGAGAATGAAGGATTCTAAGTTTGGTGTTCCACCAAAATTCATTTAAAAGAACACTCTCACTTTCTACATAATGCTAGCTCCAAGCAATCAGACAAATTATTCAACTACTTAACTGCTTTTTAGCTTTAATTCCACAACCTTTAGCAAGGACACAAGGTTTTACATATGGTTAATTCGTTGCATCAGAGGCAGTGGCAAACAATTAAGTTTGGTGTTCCCACACCAAAATAAATCCAAAAGACACACTCATTTTATGCATACTAACCATTCATTTAAGGGCTTGAGAAGCAAGCAACTTTTGAGAACTATGCAGGAAATTAGCCAACAATTGAAGACAATTTGCATTGTGACTCAAAAGGGATACAACAGAAGGAAAAATCAAAGGGCTGCAACTTCAAAGGTTGTATCTAAACTTAATCCTTGCTGCTGTAAATTGTTTTGAATCTGGGAACCCTTATATATCTTGCTAAAGTGTTTATCTAGTTGCAAGTGGAATTGTTTGTTAAGTATGCTGATCTGCATAAATGCTTGTCATTCATCACTTAGCTTTGAATTTTGTTTTATTTCCCATATGCTTGAATAAAACAGAAATGTTTGAATTAGAAAGTAAATATCCAATGTTGCATAAGTTGGAATGGAAGTTAATGGTGGTATATGTGTTTGATTAAATGCATAACTCATGAAATAATTGCTGCATAATGTCATTTTCATTGAAGTGTGAGCTAGCTTGCTGTCATAAAGGTTCCTATCAGTAAAGAAAAAAAATCCCTTGAGAACAAAAATAAAACAGAAAGAAAAAGAGGAAGAAAAAGCCAATGTGGCAAGAAAAACAAAGAATAAAGGCTAGACACCAATAGCTTGGACCCTAGGACACATGCCTGTGGTGTTCTTGTACTAGGATATGCTTGGATAAGTAAATTCTAAGGGGTATTTCAAAACATGGCCACTTAGATCAACTGATTTGGGATGGCCAATTGAAAGTCCACAATAAAGAGCAACCTAGCTACAGAACATTTAGTTATCCAAAGAGATGCTGGGCATCAATGATCCTAGGAGGAAATAGTGAGCCATGTGTCTGTGGTGAAGAAATGTTGAGTAAAAATAAAGCCAAAGGCTACTACAACATTTGACACCAAGCCTACAAAGAATAATAAGCTTGTTAAGCAAAATAAGAAAAGAAAAGTTAGCAAAGGAGCAATTAAAAAGTAAACCTTACACCAGCAAGTTTAGTAAGCCTTTGAGGAAAAGTGTATATTATGTAACAGCAAACAATAACTGAGTTATCATTGTCTGCATAAAAACTCCATGAACCAAGTTCTACTATATGCCTAATAAGGATATGTATGCTATTATTTTTTTCATTTCATTTTGGTGCACGAAATTGTGATCTCTACTTTTCACAACTCAAACAGTCCCTAGTAATGGCTCCAAAAACTTGGTGCGCAATACCATGGTCTAAACATAATTTCACAACTTCGCACAACTAACCAGCAAGTGCACTGGGTCGTCCAAGTAATAAACCTTACGCGAGTAAGGGTCGATCCCATGGAGATTGTTGGTATGAAGCAAGCTATGGTCACCTTGTAAATCTTAGTCAGGCAGATTCAAATGGTTATGGATGATATATGAATAAAACATAAAGATAGAGATAGAGATACTTATGTAATTCGTTGGTGAGAATTTTAGATAAGCGAATGGAGATGCTTTATCCCTTCCATCTCTCTACTTTCCTACTGTCTTCATCCAATCCTTCTTACTCCTTTCCATGGCAAGCTATATGTTGGGCATCACCGTTGTTAGTGGCTACAATCCCGTCCTCTCAGTGAAAATGTTCAACGCACCCTGTCACGGCACGGCTAATCATCTGTCGGTTCTCAATCAGGTTGGAATAGAATCCATTGATTCTTTTGCGTCTGTCACTAACGCCCAGCCTTCAGGAGTTTGAAGCTCGTCACAGTCATTCAATCATTGAATCCTACTCAGAATACCACAGACAAGGTTTAGACCTTCCGGATTCTCTTGAATGCCGCCATCAATTCTAGCTTATACCACAAAGATTCCGATTAAGGAATCCAAGAGATAAACATTCAAGCCTTGTTTGCTTGTAGAACGGGAGTGGTTGTCAGGCACGCGTTCATAAGTGAGAATGATGATGAGCGTCACATAATCATCACATTCATCAAGTTCTTGAGTGCGAATGAATATCTTGGAATAAGAACAAGCTGAATTGAATAGAAGAACAATAGTAATTGCATTAATACTCGAGGTACAGCAGAGCTCCACACCTTAATCTATGGTGTGTAGAAACTCCACCATTGAAAATACATAAGAACAAGGTCTAGGCATGGCCGTGAGGCCAGCCCCCAATGATCTAAGAACTAGATGTCCAAAGATGATCCTAAGATCGAAAAATGATCAAAAGATGAAAATACAATAGCAAAAGGTCCTATTTATAGAGAACTAATAGCCTAGGGTTTACAGAAATGAGTAAATGACATAAAAATCTACTTCCGGGCCCACTTGGTGTGTGCTTGGGCTGATCATTGAAGCATTTTCATCTAGAGACTTCTCTTGGAGTTAAACGCCAGCTTTTATGCCAGTTTGGGCGTTTAACTCCCATTCTTGTGCCAGTTCCGGCGTTTAACGCCGGACAGTTTTGAGCTGATTTGGAATGCCAGATTGGGCCATCAAATCTCAGGCAAAGTATGGACTATTATATATTGCTGGAAAGCCCAGGATGTCTACTTTCCAACGCCGATGAGAGCGCGCCAATTGGTCTTCTGTAGCTCCAGAAAATCCACTTCGAGTGCAGGGAGGTCAGAATCCAACAGCATCTGCAGTCCTTTTCAGCCTCTGAATCAGATTTTTGCTCAGGTCCCTCAATTTCAGCCAGAAAATACCTGAAATCATAGAAAAACCACACAAACTCATAGTAAAGTCCAGAAAAGTGAATTTTAACTAAAAAATAATAAAAATATACTAAAAACTAACTAAAACATACTAAAAACATACTAAAAATAATGCCAAAAAGCGTATAAATTATCCGCTCATCACAACACAAACTTAAATTGTTGCTTGTCCCCAAGCAGCTGAAAATCAAATAAGATAAAGAGAAGAGAATATGAAATGAATTCCAAAAACATCTATGAAGATCAATATTAATTAGATGAGCGGGGCTTTAGCTTTTTGCCTCTGAATAGTTTTGGCATCTCACTCTATCCTTTGAAATTCAGAATGATTGGCTTCTATAGGAACTCAGAATCCAGATAGTGTTATTGATTCTCCTAGTTAAGTATGATGATTCTTGAACACAGCTACTTTATGAGTCTTGACCGTGGCCCAAAGCACTTTGTCTTCCAATATTACCACCGGATACATACATGCCACAGACACATAATTGGGTGAACCTTTTCAGATTGTGACTCAGCTTTGCTAGAGTCCCCAATTAGAGGTGTCCAGGGTTCTTAAGCACACTCTTTTTGCCTTGGATCACAACTTTCTTTTTCTTTCTTCTCTTTTTTTTTCGTTTTTCTCCTTTTTTTTTGAATTCACTGCTTTTTCTTGCTTCAAGAATCATTTTTATGATTTTTCAGATCCTCAGTAACATGTCTCCTTTTTCATCATTCTTTCAAGAGCCAACATTCATGAACAACAAATTCAAAAGACATATGCACTGTTTAAGCATACATTCAGAAAACAAAAGTATTGCCACCACATCAAAATAATTAATCTGTTATAAAATTCAAAATTCATGCAATTCTTCTCTTTTTCAATTAAGAACATTTTTCATTTAAGAGAGGTGATGGATTCATAGGACATTCATAACTTTAAGGCATAGACACTAAGACACTAATGATCATGAGATACAAACATAGATAAACATAAGCATAATTTTTGAAAAACAGGAAAATAAAGAACAAGGAAATTAAAGAACGGGTCCACCTTAGTGATGGCGGCTTGTTCTTCCTTTTGAAGATCTTATGGAGTGCTTGAGCTCCTCAATGTCTCTTCCTTGCCTTTGTTGCTCCTCTCTCATGATTCTTTGATCTTCTCTAATTTCATGGAGGAGGATGGAATGTTCTTGGTGCTCCACCCTTAGTTGTCCCATGTTGGAACTCAATTCTCCTAGGGAGGTATTGATTTGCTCCCAATAGTTTTGTGGAGGAAAGTGCATCCCTTGAGGTATCTCAGGGATCTCATGATGAGTGGGATCTCTTGTTTGCTCCATCCTTTTCTTAGTGATGGGCTTGTCCTCATCAATGGGGATGTCTCCCTCTATGTCAACTCCAACTGAATAACAGAGGTGACAAATGAGATGAGGAAAGGCTAACCTTGCTAAGGTAGAGGACTTGTCCGCCACCTTATAAAGTTCTTGGGCTATAACCTCATGAACTTCTACTTCCTCTCCAATCATGATGCTATGAATCATGACGGCCCGGTCTAGAGTAACTTCGGACCGGTTGCTAGTGGGAATGATTGAGCGTTGGATAAACTCCAACCATCCCCTAGCCACGGGCTTGAGGTCATGCCTTCTTAATTGAACCGGCTTCCCTCTTGAATCTCTCTTCCATTGAGCGCCCTCTTCACAAATGTCTATGAGGACTTGGTCCAACCTTTGATCAAAGTTGACCCTTCTAGTGTAAGGGTGTTCATCTCCTTGCATCATGGGCAAGTTGAATGCCAACCTTACATTTTCCGGACTAAAATCTAAGCATTTCCCCCGAACCATTGTAAGCCAATTCTTTGGGTCCGGGTTCACACTTTGATCATGGTTCTTGGTGATCCATGCATTGGCATAGAACTCTTGAACCATTAAGATTCCGACTTGTTGAACGGGGTTGGTAAGAACTTCCCAACCTCTTCTTTGAATCTCATTTCAGATCTCCGGATATTCACTCTTTTTGAGTTTAAAAGGGACCTCGGGGATCACCTTCTTCAAGGCCACAACTTCATAGAAGTGGTCTTGATGCACCCTTGAGATGAATCTCTCCATCTCCCATGACTCGGAGGTGAAAGCTTTTGCCTTCCCTTTCCTCTTTCTAGAGGTTTCTCCGGCCTTGGATGCCATAAATGGTTATGGAAAAACAAAAAGCAATGCTTTTACCACACCAAACTTAAAAGGTTTGCTCATCCTCGAGCAAAAGAAGAAAGAAGAAAGTAGAAGAAGAAGAAATAGAGGAGATGGAGATGGCTTTGTGGTTCGGCCAAAGGGGGAGAAGTAGTGTTTAGGTTGTGTGAAAATGAATGAGTGAAGATGGGTTTATATAGGGGTGGAGGGAGGGATAGGGTTCGGTTATGAATGGGTGGGTTTGGGAGGGAAAGTGGTTTGAATTTGAATGGTGAGGTAGGTGGGGTTTTATGAAGGATGGATGTAAGTGGTGAAGAGAAAGATAGGATTTGATAGGTGAGGGGTTTTTGGGGAAGAGGTGTTGAGGTGATTGGTGAATGGGTGAAGAAGAAGAGAGAGGGTGGTGGGGTAGGTGGGGATCCTGTGGGGTCCACAGATCCTGAGGTGTCAAGGAAAAGACATCCCTGCACCAAGTGGTGAGCAAAAATGCTATCTATGCCAATTCTGGCGTTAAATGCCAGGCTGGTGCCTATTTCTGGCATTTAACGCCAGCTTCTTGCCCTTTCCGGGTGTTTAACGCCAGTCTGGTGCCCCTTTCTGGCGTTAAACGCCCAGAATGGTGCCAGACTGGGCGTTAAACGCCCATTTGCTAGCTTCACTGGCGTTTAAACGCCAGCAAGTTCTCCTCCAGGGTGTGCTATTTTTCTTTCTATTTTTCATTCTGTTTTTTGCTTTTTCAATTGATTTTGTGACTTCTCATGATCATCAACCTACAGAAAACATAAAATAACAAAGGGAGATAGATAAATATAACATTGGGTTGCCTCCCAACAAGCGCTTCTTTAATGTCAGTAGCTTGACAGTGGGCTCTCACGGAGCCTCAAGGATACTCAGAGCAATGTTGGAACCTCCCAACACCAAACTTAGAGTTTGAATGTGGGGGTTCAACACCAAACTTAGAATTTGGTTGTGGCCTCCCAACACCAAACTTAGAGTTTGACTGTGGGGGCTCTGTTTGACTCTGTTTTGAGAGAAGCTCTTCATGCTTCCTCTTCATGGTGACAGAGGGGTATCCTTGAGCCTTAAACACAAAGGATTCTTCATTCATTTGAATGATCAATTCTCCTCTGTCCAAATCAATCACAGCCTTTGCTGTGGCTAGGAAGGGTCTGCCAAGGATGACAGATTCATCCATGCACTTCCCAGTCTCTAGGACTATAAAATCAGCAGGGATGTAATGGTCTTCAATCTTTACCAAAACATCCTCTACAAGTCCATAAGCTTGTTTTCTTGAATTGTCTGCCATCTCTAGTGATATTCTTGCAGCTTGCACCTCAAAGATCCCTAGCTTCTCCATTACAGAGAGAGGCATGAGGTTTATACTTGACCCTAAGTCACACAGAGCCTTCTTAAAGGTGATGGTGCCTATGGTACAAGGTATTGAAAACTTTCCAGGATCTTGTCTCTTTTGAGGTAATCTCTGCCTAGACAAGTCATCCAGTCCTTTGGTGAGCAAAGGAGGTTCGTTCTCCCAAGTCTCATTACCAAATAACTTGTCATTTAGCTTCATGATTGATCCAAGGTATTTATCAACTTGCTCTTCAGTGACATATTCATCCTCTTCAGAGGAAGAATACTCATCAGAGCTCATGAATGGCAGAAGTAAATCCAATGGAATCTCAATGGTCTCAGTGTGAGCCTCAGATTTCCATGGTTCCTCATTAGGGAACTCATTGGAGGCCAGTGGATGTCCATTGAGGTCTTCCTCAGTGGCGTTCACTGCCTCTTCATCCTCTCCAAGTTCGGCCATGTTGATGGCCTTACACTCTCCTTTTGGATTCTCTTCTGTATTGTTTGGAAGAGTACTAGGGGGGAGTTCAGTAATTTTCTTGCTCAGCTGACCCACTTGTGCCTCCAAATTCCTAATGGAGGACCTTGTTTTTGTCATGAAACTTTGAGTGGTTTTGATTAGATCAGAGACCATGGTTGCTAAGTCAGAGTGGTTCTGCTTAGAATTCTTTGTCTGTTGCTGAGAAGATGATGGAAAAGGCTTGCCATTGCTAAACCTGTTTCTTCCACCATTATTATTGTTGAAACCTTGTTGAGGTCTCTGTTGATCCTTCCATGAGAGATTTGGATGATTTCTCCATGAAGAATTATAGGTGTTTCCATAGGGTTCTCCCATGTAATTCACCTCTTCTATTAAAGGATTCTCAGGATCATAAGCTTCTTCTTCAGATGAAGCATCCTTAGTATTGCCTGGTGCAGCTTGCATTTCAGACAGACTTTGAGAAATCAAATTGACTTGCTGAGTCAATATTTTGTTCTGAGCCAATATGGCATTCAGAGTATCAATCTCAAGACCTCCTTTCTTCTGATTCGTCCCATTGTTCACAGGATTCCTTTCAGAAGTGTACATGAATTGGTTATTTACAACCATTTCAATTAGTTCTTGAGCTTCTGTAGGCGTCTTCTTCAGATGAAGAGATCCTCCAGTAGAGCTATCCAATGACATCTTGGACAGTTCAGCCAGACCATCATAGAAGATACCTATGATGCTCCATTCAGAAAGCATGTCAGAGGGACACTTTCTGATCAATTATTTGTATCTTTCCCAAGCTTCATAGAGGGATTCTCCTTCCTTCTGTCTGAAGGTTTGAACTTCCACTCTAAGCTTACTCAATTTTTGAGGTGGAAAGAACTTTGCCAAGAAGGCATTGACTAGCTTTTCCCAAGAGTTCAGGCTTTCTTTAGGTTGTGAGTCCAACCATATCCTAGCTCTGTCTCTTACAGCAAAAGGGAATAGCATAAGTCTGTAGACCTCAGGGTCAACCCCATTTGTCTTGATAGTGTCACAGATTTGCAAGAATTCAGCTAAAAACTGATCAGGATCTTCCAATAGAAGTCCATGGAACTTGCAATTCTGTTGCATTAGAGAAACTAATTGAGGCTTAAACTCAAAGTTGTTTGCTCCAATGGCAGGGATAGAGATGCTTCTCCCATAGAAGTCGGGAGTAGGTGCAGTAAAGTCACCCAGAACCTTCCTTGCATTGTTGGCATTGTTGTTGTTTTTGGCTGCCATGGGTTCTTCTTCTTTGAAGATTTATGTTAGGTCCTCTACAAAGAATTGTGCCTTAGCTTCTCTTAGCTTTCGCTTCAAGGTCCTTTCAGGTTCAGGGTCAACCTCAACAAGAATGCTTTTGTCTTTGCTCCTGCTCATATGAAAGAGAAGAGAACAAGAAAATATAGAATCCTCTATGTCACAGTATAGAGATTCCTTGAGGTGTTAGAGGAAAAGAAAAATAGAAGGAAGAAGTAGAAGAATTCAAACTTATCAAGAGAGGTGGAGTTCGAATTGTTCATTGAGGAATAGTGTTAGTCCATAAATAGAAGGATGTGAGAAGAGGGGAAGAAATTTTCGAAAATTAAGTAAAAGATTTTAAAAACATTTTGAAAAATACTAATTGATTTTCGAAAACTAAGAGTGGAAAAGAAATCAAGTGATTTTTGAAAAAGATTTTGAAATTAGAAATCAAAAAGATATGATTGAAAACTATTTTGAAAAAGATGTGATTAAAAATATATAATTGAAAAGCAATTTAAAAAGATTTGATTTTAAAAATTAATGAATTGGCTAACAAGAAAAGATATGATTCAAACATTAAACCTTTCTCAACAGAAAAGGCAACATACTTGAAATGTTGAATCAAATCATTAATTGATAGCAAGTATTTTTGAAAATGGAAAGAAATTGATTTTGAAAAAGATTTGATTGAAAAGATATGATTTGAAAAAGATTTGATTTTGAAAAATTTTGAAAACCTGAAAAAAAATTGAATTGAAAACAGAATCTTCCCTCTTGTGCCATCCTGGCGTTTAACGCTCAAAGCACTACCCTTTTGGGCGTTAAACGCCCAGCCAGGCACCCTGGCTGGCGTTTAAACGCCAGTTTGCCTTCTTCACTGGGCGTTTTGAACGCCCAGCTTTTTCTGTGTAATTCCTCTGCTGTATGTTCTGAATCTTCAATTCTCTGTATTATTGACTTGAAAAGACACAAATTAAAATTTTTTTTGGATTTTCAATAATAAAGAAAAATCAAAACGCAACTAAAATCAAATAAACAATGCATGCAAGACACCAAACTTAGAAGTTTGTATACTACTGACACTAACAAAATGAGAATGCATATAACAAAACACTCAAGTCAAGAGAATTCAAAGATCAGAGCAAGGAAATCATCAAGAACATCTTGAAGATCACTTAAGACACATGAATGAATGCAAGAAGAACAGAAACATGCAATTGACACCAAACTTAAAATGAGACACTAGACTCAACATACAATATTTTTGGTTTTTTTTTTTATGATTTTGTAATTTTTTTGGTTTTTCGAAAATTAAGTGGAAAAAGAAAATAAAGATATCAAAGTTCTTAATGAGAATTCCAGGAATCATGCAATGTTAGTCTAAAGCTTTAGTCTAAAGGAATTAGACATGGCTAGCCAAGCTTTAGCAGGACATTGCATTCAAGAGCTAAATTGATGAGAATCAATCAGCTTTGGTGATGATAAGAACATCACCTTGAAACACTAGAATTCATTCTTAAGAACTCTGAAGATAAATACCTAATCTAAGCAACAAGATGAACCGTCAGTTGTCCATACTCGAAATAATCCCCGGCAACGGCGCCAAAAACTTGGTGCACGAAATTGTGATCTCTACTTTTCACAACTCAAACAGTCCCTAGTAATGGCTCCAAAAACTTGGTGCACAATACCATGGTCTAAACATAATTTCACAACTTTGCACAACTAACCAGCAAGTACACTGGGTCGTCCAAGTAATAAACCTTACGCGAGTAAGGCTCGATCCCACGGAGATTGTTGGTATGAAGCAAGCTATGGTCACCTTGTAAATTTTAGTCAGGCAGATTCAAATGGTTATGGATGATATATGAATAAAACATAAAGATAGAGATAGAGATACTTATGTAATTCATTGGTGAGAATTTCAGATAAGCGAATGGAGATGCTTTATCCCTTCTGTCTCTCTGCTTTCCAACTGTCTTCATCCAATCCTTCTTACTCCTTTCCATGGCAAGCTGTATGTTGGGCATCACCGTTGTCAGTGGCTACAATCTCGTCCTCTCAGTGAAAATGTTCAACGCACCCTGTCACGGCACGGCTAATCATCTGTCGGTTCTGAATCAGGTTGGAATAGAATCCATTGATTCTTTTGCGTCTGTCACTAACGCCCAGCCTTCAGGAGTTTGAAGCTCGTCACAGTCATTCAATCATTGAATCCTACTCAGAATACCACAGACAAGGTTTAGACCTTCCGGATTCTCTTGAATGCCGCAATCAATTCTAGCTTATACCACGAAGATTCCGATTAAGGAATCCAAGAGATAAACATTCAAGCCTTGTTTGCTTGTAGAACGGGAGTGGTTGTCAGGCACGCGTTCATAAGTGAGAATGATGATGAGCGTCACATAATCATCACATTCATCAAGTTCTTGAGTGCGAATGAATATCTTGGAATAAGAACAAGCTGAATTGAATAGAAGAACAATAGTAATTGCATTAATACTCGAGGTACAACAGAGCTCCACACCTTAATCTATAGTGTGTAGAAACTCCACCGTTGAAAATACATAAGAACAAGGTCTAGGCATGGATGTGAGGCCAGCCCCCAATGATCTAAGAACTAGATGTCCAAAGATGATCCTAAGATCGAAAAATGATCAAAAGATGAAAATACGATAGCAAAAGGTCCTATTTGTAGAGAACTAGTAGCCTAGGGTTTACAGAAATGAGTAAATGACAAAAAAATCCACTTCCGGGCCCACTTGGTGTGTGCTTGGGCTGAGCATTGAAGCATTTTCGTGTAGAGACTTCTCTTGGAGTTAAACGCCAGCTTTTATGCCAGTTTGGGCGTTTAACTCCCATTCTTGTGCCAGTTCCGGCGTTTAATGCCGGGCAGTTTTGAGCTGATTTGGAACGCCGGTTTGGGCCATCAAATATCTGGCAAAGTATGGACTATTATATATTGCTGGAAAGCCCAGGATGTATACTTTCCAACGCCGTTGAGAGCGCGCCAATTGGGCTTCTGTAGCTCCAGAAAATCCACTTTGAGTGCAGGGAGGTCAGAATCCAACAGCATCTGCTGTCCTTTTCAGCCTCTGAATCAGATTTTAGCTCAGGTCCCTCAATTTCAGCCAGAAAATACCTGAAATCATAGAAAAACACACAAACTCATAGTAAAGTCCAGAAAAGTGAATTTTAACTAAAAACTAATAAAAATATACTAAAAACTAACTAAAACATACTAAAAACAATGCCAAAAAGCATATAAATTATCCGCTCATCACATTTCCTCTTAATTTTGGTGCTTGCTTGGGGACAAGCAAGATTTAAGTTTGGTGTTGTGATGACAAGTCATCATATACCCATTTCTCAAGCTAATTTCACTTGTTTCACTAGTTTTTATGCACTTTCTTGCACCCTAAGTAAGCAAATTAGAGTGGAATTGCATGTTTTATTTGAATCAAACAACCACCATTTAATTGATGCTAAATCATAAGGTTTAAGCTAAATTTAATTGATTTTTAATTGATTTATAAACCTTGTGAATTTAATGATACTTTTATTGGTTGTTTTGATTATTTGTAGGTGAAGAAAAGAAGAAAAGTAGGAAGCGTGGCTTAAGAAAGCGTAGAATGTCGCGCATGGAAAGGAGGAAGCCACATTGCCCTCCACGAGAGCACACTGCCCTCCAAGGGAGCACAACAATGAACCAAGCATTCAAGGCTTCACTGCCCTGCCCTCCTTGAGGGCGGAGCACAATTCTAGGCCAAGAAATGAGAGAAGGAAAATCTCTGCCCTGTCCTCCTCAAGAGCAGTTTCGGGCTCATCATGGAAAAATTCAAGGAAATTGTTCTTCAAGTGCCATCCGTGGGTTTCGAACCAAGCACCTGAAGGGAAGGAAGGAGTGCTACTCACAAGGGAAAATGAGCCACACTTGGCTAAAAGGCTACCACCAAGTTTTGAACACAAGATCTCTAGGAAGCCAAGCCTTAAGCGTGAATCATGTGCCAAGAAGAAAAGCTTAGCATGCCTTCCACCAAGTTTCGAACTTGGGACCTCACCCAAGAACAAGGAAAGCTTGCACTGCCCTGCCCTTGTGGAGGGCAGGGCAGCATTTCTTGGTGCATGGCACATAAATTGGCATGGCCAGCATGCACAGCAAGGGGGCTTGGGCGCGCAGCTTGGACGCACCATGACAACATTGCCCTGCCCTCCACAAGGGCAGGGCAGCATCCTGATGCCCCCCCCCCCCAAATTTGGCACGCTAGTTGGATCCTTAAACAAAGCTTCCCTGCTCTGCCCTCCACAAGAGCAGAGCAACCTCCTGGGAGCAACATGGGCTGAATTTCACTCAAAAATCCAACTTAATTCATCTCTTCACCAAATCAAAAAGCCCACTCAAAATTCTTAGATCCAAAATAGAAAGTGTATAAATAGGTGTTAGTTAGGATTAGAGTGGGAGTTTTTTTTTTTAGAGAGCTTACTTTGATTTTAATTTTCATCCTTAGTCAACTTGAGAGCTGAATTTCCATTTTCTGTTTTCTGCGATTGGAGGAGAGAATTCATTTCTTCTACCTCTGATCTTTTGTTTTCTTTACTGGGTTTTGATTGAATCTTGAGTGTGAAGAATTGAGGAACTTCTGTCTCAATCTCCATTTAAGATCTCTTTAATTTCCCTTCTGCATAATTGAGTTCAATTCCATTTCCTTTACTGCTGCAATCTATAATTTCTCTTTAATTGCTTTGTGAACTTGGATCTAGGAAGGCAATTGAGATCTAGAATCTGCTATCTAGTCTCTGGAGTCCTGAGATCTGATTTTATCTTTTTGGTTCTTCTGCTGAACCACTGCTGCAATCACATTTTCCATTTCTGTTTGAGATCTAGTAGAATTCAAATCATCTCTTGCTTTGATAATTGTTGCAATTTAATTTCCCTTGCTTAAATTCTGAAATCCCAGTCCTCGAATCCCTTTTCCATTCAAGCAATTTATATTTCTTGCACCTTAACTTACTGCAATTTACATTTCTTGCACTTTAAGTTTCAGTCATTTAATTTCTTGTTCTTTAAGATTCAGCTCTTTTACTTTCAGTTCTCTTTAATTTTTGCAATTAATCTCTCTCCCTTTACATTTTCTGCTATTTACTTACTGTTGGATACAAAATCACTCAACCGATACTTGATTCGCTTGACTAACTCAACCACTAAACTAAAATTGCTCAATCCTTCAATCCCTGTGGGATCGACCTCACTCTCGTGAGTTTTATTACTTGATGCGACCCGGTACACTTGCCGGTGAGTTTTGTGTTGGATCGTTTTCCACACATCAAACTTCGGCCTACATGAATAACAACTCACTGTAGGAGAACTTGGGCCTACAAGACCTCTATGGCCAACAGAAAAGTAGCAGATGAATATACAACAGTATATCATGCCACAAGGCTTAACTCTTTATTTTTATACTCTTTTCCTCTATTCTCTTTCTTATATTACTCTTTTCTCTTTGTCTCTTTACTCTGCTATAGTTTTCTCTGTTTAACGTATATATTTATAGCTTATGTAAATTTTAGTATGAACAGTTAGTCTGTCCCAAGTATAGGTTCATTAAGTCTATACTGAAATAGTTTAACTTTACATATTATACCTAACCCTAGTCGCAACTCAAGGACTAACTATGTTGCCCTAGTTCGTTCACTAATCCCTGTGTGTTTTTCTGTCATTAAAATTTTACAGAATTTTCTTTCGTTTTTATCTTTTCTTTAACTTCTTATCTTTCCTTTATCTTTGCCGCACTATCATGCTATTACCACTCCCTAAGTGTTTTATGAAGGTAATTATGAGATTCTGCGCTTAAAGTTGTCTTTCTAAAGCTTTTACAGAAAATTGCCTTTTTTGTATTATTTTATTATTTTTATTAAAATATTATTTTTAATTAAATATTATTATTTAATATTTTATTATTATTTATGATTTTATTATTAAATTTTCGAAAATTACCCCATTTTAACTTTTAACCTTTAAAATTCACTTTTTACCACTCGTAACTTTTAATATTTCTACTTTAACCACCCTAACTTTCAGAAATTACAAAATAACCCCCCAAACACCAAAAATTTTACTTCCTTGCCCTTTTCAAGATCTAAGGCCTGTTCTTCCATGTTTTTCATCACACTCAAATTGTTTTTTGTGTTCTTTGTAAATTCTTTAGATTCTTTCTCTGTTTTTACCCGTTTTTCAGTCTTTTCAGCAACCGATTTTTACCATAATTCATAATAAATTTCCAGTCACTAAAACCCCATCTTTTCTACATGAATTTAACACAAATTGAACCCCAATTTAAGGGTTAGGGTTTTGTTTTCCAGCAGCCACAAGAACACAAGTTCATAGCTTGAATTTCATCAAATTTCATCAAATTTTCACCAAAATTTCAACAAGAATTACTCTTATAAACAATCAATTTCAAGCACAGCCAAACCATATCATAATTACACAAGTCAAACAAAATCAATACAGATTAAATTCGTTAAACCCTACCTAGTATTTCTGCTCCTAATTTGGTTATACATTTAGGTGGTCCTTAAGCACTTTTTCCTTCTAAATCACATCAAGAACAACTTTAAATCCACAAACCCTCAACTAACCAAATCTCTCTCAGCACATTAGGAAGAGATATCTCACCTTATACTTGCTGGAAATTAACATTTCTTGGCCCTCAAGTCAAGTTAAGCATGACTCCTAAGGAAGAACATCAAGAAAACACATGTTTAAGTATGTTTCCTTGAAACCGAAGCAAAAGGGAGATGATGCAGCCAACTCACCTTGATTCCAACCTTGATAAGTCATATGATTATGTAGAGAAAGAAGAGAGGATCATTTTGGTCGGATTGGAATTTTGATTTGAGTTTTAGTTCAGCAAAAATCAAGCTTTGAAGATTTGGAACTAAGAACTTTTCTCTCCTTTTTCTCTTGATGATTTTCGGCCACAATGAGAAAATGAGGCAGCCTTGGGGTTTTTGGGGGTGTAGGGTGAGTTGTGATTGGTTGGCTTGGAGGTGGATTAAAATAATATTAAAATATCTCAAGTGTATAACTTCTAAAACTAGATGTATCGGAACACTTGTAAAAACATCTCTAAAAATTATTTTCTGAGCTACTAGCATAAATGACACTTGTAACATATGTATTATGAGAATAGAACATTTATGATGAGGCCTTAGCATTGCTAAAGTCATCAAAGAGTGCTGGTGTTAAGCTACACCAGTAAACTGTGAACCCGGTTAAACCGATTTCCTGTTTTTAGCTAAAACAGATCAGGTAACCTTATAATATCATTCAAGCATCTTCTAATACTAATATAATGATAATATTATACTATTATCTTTCTTCTCTCATGAATCAAGTCCGATTCGTCAAACATTGACTATTTACGAAAACTAGAATCAAAACTCCTAACCGATACTGTTCAAAAACTAAGTTCTTCGTGATTGCGTTATCGAGCTTGCCTCAGAAGAGGTTCTAGCTTAAGGATGAAATAATGAAAATGAGGATTGAGATGCTTGATGATACATCAGAGGTGTTCCCTTTACTGATCATCCGAAGAAATTCGTGCCTTCAAAAAAATCTCACGTACTCAAAAATCAGGGTTGTTACAACCAACGATCTCATCTTAATCCGAAATGATATCGGAGCAGGTCGGTCAGAAGAAGGGAAGCTAGCAGCCAACTGGAAAGGACCATATCGAGTTGTAGAGGTACTGGGGAAAGGTTACTATAAGGTGTCCGACCTCGAAGGGCGAGAGCTACCAAGGTCATGGCATGCCTGTAACCTAGGAAGGTACTATAGCTAGAAATAGTAAAGATCTTATCCAAGGCATACTCTTTTTCCTAAAAAGGTTTTTTAATGTGGCACCAGGCCGAGATCTAAAAAATTGTTCGACCTATAAAGGTAAGCACTCACATGCACACACTTTTACTTTTATTTTTATCTCTTTATTATTTGAATGAAAGTTATCAATTCCCTAAAAAGTTTTCTACCAAGATGCATTAAACTACGCTCATAAAATGCAAAAATTCATCGTTCGATTACAAAGATGTCGGCAAGGTGAAGCGATAGAAGCAAGTTATTGCAAGAAGTTATAAAAAGTAACCCAGAAAAAGTGACCTGACGAGCTCTAACTAAAAATGGGATTACTAAAAATAACTTAAGAAGGCCCGACAGAGAAGTCGGACCAATAAAAGGATCACTAAAAAGTTACCAAAACATCTCGCAAAGGCCTAAGAAAGGTTAAAAAACCAAGGCAGAAGTGCTTAGCTGAAAGGTACAAAGTCTTCAAAAAAGACATTACTTAAAAAGCAAAAGCACAAGTTGGAAGAAGGCCAAAAAGTCATCCAAACAAACTATAAAGAAAAGGTTCCCTATCGGAACACTACCTAAAAAGTTGTTAGAAAACGACTAAGAGTTGGGATAGCAAAGGCATACAGGTCGACATCAAAAGAAGGCAGCCTAAAGAGACAAATACGACCTCAAAAAAGAGAATAGGTAAAAGTCCAAAAGGTCGAAAAGCCCAGGGCTGAAATGCCTAGTGATAAACCACTATTTTATGGTTTATCTTGTGCTCAATTGAGTGGATTTTATCAACTCTTTACCCACTTATTCATACTATTTCATGTTTACATTTGCCTTCCTAATTATGTGCTTTGATTGAAAACATGTTTCTTTGGACTTATATTTGCTTATTATTAATCCTCTCTTATTTCCATTCGATGCCGTGATTAGTGTGTTGAGTAGTTTTAGATTTTCTAAGGCGGAATGACTTAAGGGATGAAAAAGGAAACATACTAAAAGGAAAGGAGAAAGCAAAACGGAGCTTTAAGGAAACTGGTATCCACGTGATCGCATGGACGACGCGATCGCGTGCCAAGCACGAATCAGCAGCAACGCGGCCGCATGACTGACGCGACTGCGCGCCTTAAGCAGAACACACATGACGCGGTCGCATGACTGACACGACCGCGTGGCAAGGAAAAGCTCCGAATGACGCGACCGCATGATCCACGCGGACGCGTGACAGAGGCCACGCACCAGAAATTGCAGAAAACGCTCATAACGAGTTCTAAGGCCCATTTTGACCCAAATCCAAGTCCAGAAGGCACAGATTAGAGGCTATAAAGTGGAGGAATGCATCCATTCATAAGAGGCCACTCATAATTCACTTTTCATGTTTTAGATGTAGTTTTTAGAGAGAGAGGTTCTCTCCTCTCTCTTTAGGATTTAGGATTTAGGACTTCTCTTAGTTTTAGGAGTGACTCTCAATCCCAGGTTCTTTATTTTTATTTATCCCAATTTAATTTATGAATTCTTCCATGTTACAGATTACTCTTTTAAATTAATGTTATTTGAGATAATTCAGATTGATGATTGCTGTCTTTTATTTATATAAATAATTTGGATTTTCCTATTGCCCAATTAGCTTATGAATATTGTTAGTTTTAGATTTTACTGCTTTGAATGAATTGAATGTATTCCAGATATTTATGATTTTAATTTAGCTTTTTACATTCTTGGCTTTGGTTAAATAATTGGTAACTCTAGAGTTATCAAACTCATTGTTGATTGAAAATTAGATTTCTTCGTTTCATTAATTCAAGTTCCAATAACTCTAGTCTTTCCCAGGTAAAGACTAGGACTTGAGGAATCAAAATTAATTCATCCACTTAACTTACCTTCATAGTTAGAGGTTAACAAAGTGGGAGAAAAATCCAATTCTCATTACAATTGATAAGGATAACCAGGATAGGACCTCCAGTTCTCATATCTTGCCAAGAGTTTATTTTATAGTTATTTATTTATCTTTCTTATTATTTTTTGTGCAACATACTGCCCTCTTACTTCCAAAACCCCAAACACACTTTTTCATAACCAATAATAAGAACATACCTTCCTGCAATTCCTTGAGAAGACGACTCGAGATATAAATACTCGGTTATCAATTTTTAAAGGGGTTTGTTACTTGTGACAACCAAAACGTTTGCACGAAGGGATTTCTGTTAGTTTAGAAGCTGTATCTACAATGCGACTATTTTTATGAAATTCTCTACTAGCAAAAATCCCAACGTCAAAATGGCGCTGTTGCTGGGGAATTGCAAACGTGTGCCTTATTATTGGTTATTGTAAATATTTAAAAAAAAATTAAAATTTCTTCCTATCTTTTTCAAAAATTATATCTTTTCAAAATATTTTCTTTTTATTAATTTTTATTTTTATTTTCTCTAACTACTATGAATTCTCACCCCTCTCGCTTTGAGTTTGGTTCTAACTTTGTTGAAGGAAATAGAAACCACAGCAGGAATATGCATCAAGGTCAGACCAATCAAGGGTGGATGGAGCCAAGAGGATCTAATCAACCCTTTAGGCAACAACGCCATCCTAGATATCATGGACAAAGACCAGGCTACAATGCATCCCAAGCTGATAGATATGGTGGACCACCTTGTAGCTACCAACAAGCCCCACCCTATGCTCAGAGATCATCCTTTCAACACAACCTCAACCCACCACACTCACACGCCCCTTTCCACCATTCACCTCCATATGACCCTAACCCTCAACCACCATACCAACCACCTTATGAGCCATATGAATCATATATAGAACCACCCCAATTCCAACCCAATTACTCACAAGAACCACCACTTCAATATTCACCATCTCCATATCCATCAATCCAAGAGCATTATGATCCTACTTATGAAAACCGAGTGCATCAAGAGGCAAAGGATCGTCTCAAGGAAACAATGGATCGATTTCCGGCAACCACTCAACAACTGGGGCAAGTATTAATTCAATGGGCTTCTAGACGCTTAAATACACAAGGATCAGCCACAGCCCCATGCGGACAATCTAGTAAAGAGCATAGCATAAAGGAGATACCAGAAACTCGAGTGGACAAGACAGAGCACGAATTCATACTAGAACAAGTAGAAGAAGCTATCATTGTTCAAGAAGAAGAGTTGGTTGAAGACTTAGGAGACGCAGAACTGGTGTGCGGAAAATGATCCGACACAAAACTCACCGGCAAGTGCACCGGGTCGCATCAAGTAATAAAAACTCACGGGAGTGAGGTCGATCCCACAGGGATTTAAGGATTGAGCAATTTTAGTTTAGTGGTTGATTTAGTCAAGCAAATCAAGATTTGGTTGATTAATTGGTGATTTGTAGAATTTAAATTGCATTGAAAGTAAAGAGAACAGGAAATAAATTTCTGAATCTTAAATAACAAGAAATTAAATGGCAGAAACTTAGATTGCAAGAAATATAAATTACAGAATCTTAAAGTGCAAGAAATGTAAATGGCTTGAAATGTAAAGGGGATTGGGGATTGGATTTGCAGAATTTAAACAAGGAAAAGTAAATTGCATCAAGTAGAGAAGTAGAAGAGGGTGTAGATGAAATCAGATCTTGGAGCAGATAAGTAAATGAACATGGAAAGCAGTAAACAGAATGTAAATTGGGAATTTAGATCTCAAGACCCAGAGACTAGAAAACCAAGTCTAGATCTCAATGCCTTCCTAGATCCAACAAGAACAATTGCAAGGAAATTGTAAATTGCAAAGAAAGTAGATGAGACGCAAGTAACAGAAATGGAAATTCAATTGCAGTGAAAATAAACAAGATCCAAGGTGAGATTGAAACAGAATTCCTTCAATTCTCCAACCCAAGATCCAAGACAGTTGTAATTGAAATTGAAAGCAATAAAACTAAGAGGAAGAGAATGGAATTCTCCTTCCCCCAAACTAAGAAATTAAAGATCACTCAATATCCAAAGCTCTCCGAAAACTATTATGAAAATTCAAAAGGAAAGCTCCCTGAAGAACTTGAATTCTATCCTATTTATACACTTTCTTCAAATGATCTTCAAGCCTTGAGTTGGGCCTTTGCTCTTGGTGGAATTGGGTTAAAAGAGGCCTTGGTTGATTGCTCTTGGAGTTTGGAGAGGAACCAAAGTGAACCAATTGAACCGGGTTGGAGTTTTGCAAAAGTTGGAGTAAAAGTTTGAGCAAAAGTTAGGGGTCTAACTTTTGCTCCAACTTTTCATATCAACTACCATAATCTGCTGATACCAACGTTGGTGCCAACGTTAGCCCCCTAACTTTTGCTCCAACGTTGGCTTTACCTTGTGCACTTATGGCCCCAACGTTAGCCCAAAAGTTAGGGGGCTAACGTTGGCGCAAACTTTTGCTCCTCCCCTTGTATTTTCATGTGCCAACGTTAGCCCAAAAGTTAGGGGGCTAACGTTGGCGCAAACTTTTGGTGGCCAGGGAGGCTTTTCTCATGCCAACGTTAGTCCAAAAGTTAGGGGTCTAACGTTGGCGCAAACTTTAGGTGCCCAGGGAGTGATTTTCAATTTCCAACGTTAGCCCAAAAGTTAGGGGTCTAACTTTGAGGCTAACTTTTCACCCAAAAGTTTGTGCAAAAGTTTGAGGCTAACTTTAGGTCCAACTTTTTGCTTCCTGGTTCAATTTCACTTATTCCCTTGTCCTCTTTTTACTCCTAGCCATTCCTTCTTGCTTCAACCTTTCTCCAAGCTTTCTTCACCTATCATTAATCAACCAAACACATCAAAGCTATGCTTAAAATCATGAGATATTCATTCTTTCACAATATGTATCAAATATAGCATAAAACCTCATGAAATTGCATTAATTCATCTATGGTTAATTCAATCAAAGGAAGCATGAAAATCTACCCAAATTGGCTTGCTTAGACCTCAAGAAAGTGCATAATTCAAGTGAAAGCAAAAGAAAAAGACTAGTGAAACTAGGCTAAGATGACTTGTCATCAAGAACCTCCATGGGAAAGACAAGACATAGAGCCTCCTTCCAAGACGGTTGAAATTGATGCTGAAGAGGGTGTACAACCTCCAAAGCATATCATAGTTGAAGACTTAGAAGAGGTTGATCAAGAGATGGAGATTCAAGAAGAAGAAGCACAACCTCCCATGCCTTTGGAAAGCAATGAAAAGGAGATTGAATTGAAAGAGAGCTACCAAGAGTGTCAGTTGCTTTCTTGTATCTTTCCCATGCCATGAAGAGTGGTTCTTCTTCTCTTTGTGTGAATGGATGTTCTCCCTCTTTCAACTTGATGGCCTGTTGGAATGAGGAGAATCTGGCCAGAAATTTGGTAACCAAATCGTCCCAACTAGTAATACTTCCCCGAGGAACGGTTTCAAACCATTGTGCAGCTTCATCCTTTAGTGAGAAGGGAAATAACAAGAGCTTACAGGTGTCATGATTTACACCATTGGGGTTGACAGCACAACAAGTCCTTAGAAAAATGGATATATGCTGTTCAGGATCTTCCACTGGGTTTCCGCCGTAGGAACAATTTTTCTTGATTGATGTGATGAGTTGCGGCTTCATGTTGTGGTGTTCTTCTTTCTCAGAAACTCCTTCTTCAATGATATCCTTCCCTCTGGCTGCTCTTCTTTCCTGTGACATATAAGTCAATCACAAGGAATACACAGTGGTATTTTTGAAAATAGAGTGTAGTCAATTGAGACAAAACCTCAAACAGTTAGCATGTCAATAGAGGCAAAACTTCAAACGGTTAGCGGGTTAGTCAAAAATAAAGAAAAAGTGCTTGATCTAAACTACCACCTCACTTAATCATTGTCAATCTAATCAATCCCCGGCAACGGTGCCAAAAACTTGGTGTGCGGAAAACGATCCGACACAAAACTCACCGGCAAGTGCACCGGGTCGCATCAAGTAATAAAACCTCACGGGAGTGAGGTCGATCCCACAGGGATTTAAGGATTGAGCAATTTTAGTTTAGTGGTTGATTTAGTCAAGCAAATCAAGATTTGGTTGATTAATTGGTGATTTGCAGAATTTAAATTGCATTGAAAGTAAAGAGAACAGGAAATAAATTTCTGAATCTTAAATAACAAGAAATTAAATGGCAGAAACTTAGATTGCAAGAAATATAAATTGCAGAATCTTAAAGTGCAAGAAATGTAAATGGCTTGAAACGTAAAGGGGATTGGGGATTGGATTTGTAGAATTTAAACAAGGAAAAGTAAATTGCATCAAGTAGAGAAGTAGAAGAGGGTGTAGATGAAATCAGATCTTGGAGCAGAGAAGTAAATGAACATGGAAAGCAGAAAACAGAATGTAAATTGGGAATTTAGATCTCAGGACCCAGAGACTAGAAAACCAAGTCTAGATCTCAATGCCTTCCTAGATCCAACAAGAACAATTGCAAGGAAATTGTAAATTGCAAAGAAAGTAGATGAGACGCAAGTAACAGAAATGGAAATTCAATTGCAGTGAAAATAAACAAGATCCAAGGTGAGATTGAAACAGAATTCCTTCAATTCTCCAACCCAAGATCCAAGACAGTTGTAATTGAAATTGAAAGCAATAAAACTAAGAGGAAGAGAATGGAATTCTCCTTCCCCCAAACTAAGAAATTAAAGATCACTCAATATCCAAAGCTCTCCGAAAACTATTATGAAAATTCAAAAGGAAAGCTCCCTGAAGAACTTGAATTCTATCCTATTTATACACTTTCTTCAAATGATCTTCAAGTCTTGAGTTGGGCCTTTGCTCTTGGTGGAATTGGGTTGAAAGAGGCCTTGGTTGATTGCTCTTGGAGTTTGGAGAGGAACCAAAGTGAACCAATTGAACCGGGTTGGAGTTTTGCAAAAGTTGGAGTAAAAGTTTGAGCAAAAGTTAGGGGTCTAACTTTTGCTCCAACTTTTCATATCAACTACCATAATCTGCTGATACCAACGTTGGTGCCAACGTTAGCCCCCTAACTTTTGCTCCAACGTTGGCTTTACCTTGTGCACTTATGGCCCCAACGTTAGCCCAAAAGTTAGGGGGCTAACGTTGGCGCAAACTTTTGCTCCTCCCCTTGTATTTTCATGTGCCAACGTTAGCCCAAAAGTTAGGGGGCTAACGTTGGCGCAAACTTTTGGTGGCCAGGGAGGCTTTTCTCATGCCAACGTTAGTCCAAAAGTTAGGGGTCTAACGTTGGCGCAAACTTTAGGTGCCCAGGGAGTGATTTTCAATTTCCAACGTTAGCCCAAAAGTTAGGGGTCTAACTTTGAGGCTAACTTTTCACCCAAAAGTTTGTGCAAAAGTTTGAGGCTAACTTTAGGTCCAACTTTTTGCTTCCTGGTTCAATTTCACTTATTCCCTTGTCCTCTTTTTACTCCTAGCCATTCCTTCTTGCTTCAACCTTTCTCCAAGCTTTCTTCACCTATCATTAATCAACCAAACACATCAAAGCTATGCTTAAAATCATGAGATATTCATTCTTTCACAATATGTATCAAATATAGCATAAAACCTCATGAAATTGCATTAATTCATCTATGGTTAATTCAATCAAAGGAAGCATGAAAATCTACCCAAATTGGCTTGCTTAGACCTCAAGAAAGTGCATAATTCAAGTGAAAGCAAAAGAAAAAGACTAGTGAAACTAGGCTAAGATGACTTGTCATCAAGAACCTCCATGGGAAAGACAAGACATAGAGCCTCCTTCCAAGACGGTTGAAATTGATGCTGAAGAGGGTGTACAACCTCCAAAGCATATCATAGTTGAAGACTTAGAAGAGGTTGATCAAGAGATGGAGATTCAAGAAGAAGAAGCACAACCTCCCATGCCTTTGGAAAGCAATGAAAAGGAGATTGAATTGAAAGAGAGCTACCAAGAGTGTCAGTTGCTTTCTTGTATCTTTCCCATGCCATGAAGAGTGGTTCTTCTTCTCTTTGTGTGAATGGATGTTCTCCCTCTTTCAACTTGATGGCCTGTTGGAATGAGGAGAATCTGGCCAGAAATTTGGTAACCAAATCGTCCCAACTAGTAATACTTCCCCGAGGAACGGTTTCAAACCATTGTGCAGCTTCATCCTTTAGTGAGAAGGGAAATAACAAGAGCTTACAGGTGTCATGATTTACACCATTGGGGTTGACAGCACAACAAGTCCTTAGAAAATGGATATATGCTGTTCAGGATCTTCCACTGGGTTTCCGCCGTAGGAACAATTTTTCTTGATTGATGTGATGAGTTGCGGCTTCATGTTGTGGTGTTCTTCTTTCTCAGAAACTCCTTCTTCAATGATATCCTTCCCTCTGGCTGCTCTTCTTTCCTGTGACATATAAGTCAATCACAAGGAATACACAGTGGTATTTTGAAAATAGAGTGTAGTCAATTGAGACAAAACCTCAAACAGTTAGCATGTCAATAGAGGCAAAACTTCAAACGGTTAGCGGGTTAGTCAAAAATAAAGAAAAAGTGCTTGATCTAAACTACCACCTCACTTAATCATTGTCAATCTAATCAATCCCCGGCAACGGTGCCAAAAACTTGGTGTGCGGAAAACGATCCGACACAAAACTCACCGGCAAGTGCACCGGGTCGCATCAAGTAATAAAACCTCACGGGAGTGAGGTCGATCCCACAGGGATTTAAGGATTGAGCAATTTTAGTTTAGTGGTTGATTTAGTCAAGCAAATCAAGATTTGGTTGATTAATTGGTGATTTGCAGAATTTAAATTGCATTGAAAGTAAAGAGAACAGGAAATAAATTTCTGAATCTTAAATAACAAGAAATTAAATGGCAGAAACTTAGATTGCAAGAAATATAAATTGCAGAATCTTAAAGTGCAAGAAATGTAAATGGCTTGAAACGTAAAGGGGATTGGGGATTGGATTTGTAGAATTTAAACAAGGAAAAGTAAATTGCATCAAGTAGAGAAGTAGAAGAGGGTGTAGATGAAATCAGATCTTGGAGCAGAGAAGTAAATGAACATGGAAAGCAGAAAACAGAATGTAAATTGGGAATTTAGATCTCAGGACCCAGAGACTAGAAAACCAAGTCTAGATCTCAATGCCTTCCTAGATCCAACAAGAACAATTGCAAGGAAATTGTAAATTGCAAAGAAAGTAGATGAGACGCAAGTAACAGAAATGGAAATTCAATTGCAGTGAAAATAAACAAGATCCAAGGTGAGATTGAAACAGAATTCCTTCAATTCTCCAACCCAAGATCCAAGACAGTTGTAATTGAAATTGAAAGCAATAAAACTAAGAGGAAGAGAATGGAATTCTCCTTCCCCCAAACTAAGAAATTAAAGATCACTCAATATCCAAAGCTCTCCGAAAACTATTATGAAAATTCAAAAGGAAAGCTCCCTGAAGAACTTGAATTCTATCCTATTTATACACTTTCTTCAAATGATCTTCAAGCCTTGAGTTGGGCCTTTGCTCTTGGTGGAATTGGGTTGAAAGAGGCCTTGGTTGATTGCTCTTGGAGTTTGAAGAGGAACCAAAACGAACCAATTGAACCGGGTTTGAGTTTTGCAAAAGTTGGACCAAAAGTTTGAGCAAAAGTTAGGGGTCTAACTTTTGCTCCAACTTTTCATATCAGCTACCATAATCTACTGATACCAACGTTGGTGCCAAAGTTAGGGGTCTAACTTTTGCTCCAACGTTGGCTTTACCTTGTGCACTTATGGCACCAACGTTAGCCACAAAGTTAGGGGGCTAACGTTGGCGCAAACTTTTGGTGCCCAGGGAGGTTTTCTTCATGCCAACGTTAGTCCAAAAGTTAGGGGTCTAACGTTGGCGCAAACTTTAGGTGCCCAGGGAGTGATTTTCAATTTCCAACGTTAGCCCAAAAGTTAGGGGTCTAACTTTGAGGCTAACTTTTCACCCAAAAGTTTGTGCAAAAGTTTGAGGCTAACTTTAGGTCCAACTTTTTGCTTCCTGGTTCAATTTCACTTATTCCCTTGTCCTCTTTTTACTCCTAGCCATTCCTTCTTGCTTCAACCTTTCTCCAAGCTTTCTTCACCTATCATTAATCAACCAAACACATCAAAGCTATGCTTAAAATCATGAGATATTCATTCTTTCACAATGTGTATCAAATATAGCATAAAACCTCATGAAATTGCATTAATTCATCTATGGTTAATTCAATCAAAGGAAGCATGAAAATCTACCCAAATTGGCTTGCTTAGACCTCAAGAAAGTGCATAATTCAAGTGAAAGCAAAAGAAAAAGACTAGTGAAACTAGGCTAAGATGACTTGTCATCAAGAACCTCCATGGGAAAGACAAGACATAGAGCCTCCTTCCAAGACGGTTGAAATTGATGCTGAAGAGGGTGTACAACCTCCAAAGCATATCATAGTTGAAGACTTAGAAGAGGTTGATCAAGAGATGGAGATTCAAGAAGAAGAAGCACAACCTCCCATGCCTTTGGAAAGCAATGAAAAGGAGATTGAATTGAAAGAGAGCTACCAAGAGGAAGAGGTTGAAATTGAAGAAGTTTGCAAAGAGGTGGTAATTATCAGAGAAGAGCACAAGGGAGTGGAGCTTGCAATTTCATTAAAGATACCTCCCCCTAAGTCACCATCATCCTTCACAACATTCAAGTGGGTAAAATTCATATCCCATAGCTTTCTAATCCCACTTGAATATGGGCTAGACAGATGGTCAACTTAGAGCTCTTTGTGGCATTAAGAGTAAAAGGAAGATGGTCAGTGGTAAGAATTGTCCTGCAAGGTTCATCATGGTTGGAAGCTTTAAGCTTAAACGTAAAGGTTGGTATAGAGCTCAACTGAATGGGTCTAGGAAGTTGTTTGGCCACTTTAGTGAGAATTCAGATTGCTTGCTACCCGGATGGAATCATGATAATCAACACGAAGACGGGTGTAAAAGCAAGATTTGGGATCCTGGAATCTGTTCTGACATCCAACACCCTGATGTGTGGAAAACGATCCAACACAAAACTCACCGGCAAGTGTACCGGGTCGCATCAAGTAATAATAACTCACATGAGTGAGGTCGATCCCACAGGGATTGAAGGATTGAGCAATTTTAGTTTAGTGGGTGGTTTAGTCAAGCGAATCAAGTGTTGGTTGAGTGATTTGTGTTTAACAGGAAATAAATGACATAAATGTAAAGGGGGAAGGGAAAAATGCAGTAAATTGAAGAACAGAATTGTAAATTTGCAGAATCTTAAAGAGCAAGAAAGTAAATGACTGAAACTTAAAGTGCAAGAAACTTAAATTGCAGTAACTTAAATGGCAAGAAAGATAAATGGCTTGAATATAAAAGGGAATTGAGGAATGGGATTGCAAGATCTAGACAAAGAAGAAGTAAATTGCAGCAATTGATTGAGCAGAATTTAAATCAGAAGCAAATAGCATTCAAACAGAAAGAAAATAAAATGCAGTAAAGGTTCACAGAAGAACCCAAAATGAGTTGTGATCTCAGGACCCAAGGGCTTAGGTAGCAGAGCCTAAAACCCAATTTCCTTCCCAGATCTGAATTATCTAAGCAATTGACAGAAAATTAAAGAAGAAGTAATAGAAGAACAGAATTGGAATTGAATTATGCAGAAAACAAAATGCAAAGAGTTTGAATGGGAATTGGGACAGAATTTCCCCAATTTCACACACCCAAAACTCAGAAACAGAAGAGTCGAATTGCCCAAGGGAAATGAGGAAGGAGATCAGTCAATTCTCCCTTAATCCTCTTAGTGCTCGGACAAGTCTCTCAAGAAAGCTCAAAGAAATTGAAATTCAAAAGCCAAGGTAAAAGTCTAAGTGGTAAAAAGTAAAGTAAAAGCTCAAGGTAGCTAAAAAGGGTCCTAATTACATCAAACTATCTCCTATTTATACACTTTCTATCCTTGGATAATGGGATTTGGATGGGCTTTTGAATTGGTGAAGAAATGAATTCAAATGAATTTTTAATTTGAATTTTGGGCCCATGAAATTCACTCCCAGGAGGCTGCCCTGCCCTTGTGGAGGGCAGGGCAGAAAATTGATGCTTGGTGCTAGCAATTGGTGCGGCCATGGTGCGTGTTGGTGCGAGTCTGGCGCGAGTCTGGCGCGAGTTGGTGCGGCCAGATGCTGCCCTGCCCGCGCCAAGGGCAGGGCAGAAAAGTTGATGCGCCAGATTTGAGGAGTGCGCGCGCTAGTGCTGCCAGAGAAGGAATTGGTGCGCGCGTTGGTCTTCTTGGTGCGCCAAGTTCATGTGCCATCCAAATGCTGCCCTACCCGCGCCAAGGGCAGGGCAATGTCCCCAATCTTCATGGCCCGTGTTCGAAACTGGGCGGACGCATGCTTCTCATTTTTTTTGATTGGTTTCTTGGCACGGCAATGGGTCTTAGAGCTTGGCTTCCTCATGGTTCCTTGTTCGAACCTTGTAGCATGCATGGGTGACCTTTTTCCCTTTATTTCTTCCCTTTGAGAGCCCGATTCTGCCCTCCACAAGGGCAGGGCAAGGTTCTCTTCTTCATGGTTTCAAGGCACATTTTGTGCTCTGCCCTTGGAGTGGGCAGGGTAGAGTTGCCTCCTTTCGCTTGGTCACCTAATGTTGCTCTCCTAGAGGGCATTCTGCCCTTGTGGAGGGCAATGTTGCTTCCCCATTAGTTGCGGCACGCTTCATCTTGATTCGGCTACGCTTTTCATTCTTTTGCTACACTTTTTAGGCCACGCTTTTCATTTTCTTTTCTTTTCTTCACCTACAATAAACCAAAACAACCACTCAAAGTATCACTAAATTCAAGAGGCTTATAACTCAATTAAAATGCAATTAAAATTAGCTTAAACCTCATGATTTAACATTAATTTCATAGTGGTTGCTTGATTTAGAGAAGTTATGCATTTTCACTCCAAATCACTTACTTAGGATGCAAGAAAGTGCATAAATGCTAACAAAACAAGTGAAATTAGCTTGAAAAATGGGTATATGATGACTTGTCATCACAACACCAAACTTAAACCTTGCTTGTCCCCAAGCAAGCATCAAAACTAAGAGTAAATGAAATGAATAAGAAAAGAATACACATCCTTATTATGCAGATAGCAGCACTTCAATCTATGGGGCATTTATGCAGACAATGACAACTCAAGTTATTGTTGCTGTTACATAATGCATATCTTTCTTCAAAGGCTTGCTAAACTTGCTGTTAGATGACTCACTTTTTGATTCCACCCTTGCTAACTTTTCTTGGCTTACAATGCTTATCAAGCTTATTATTCTTTAAGAGGTTTGGTGTTAAATGTTGCAGCATAGCCTTTGGCTTTATTTTCTTTTCTTTTGCTCAACATCTTTCCACCACAGACACTTGGCTCACTAATTCTTCCTAGGATCATTGATGCACAGCATCTCTTTGGATCACTAAGTGCTTTGTATCTAAGTTGCTCTTTATTGTGGATTTTCAATTGGCCATCCCAAATCAGTTGATCTAAGTGACCGGGTTTCAAAATACCCCTTAGAATTTACTCATCCAAGCAGATCTCAGTACAAGAACACCACAGGCATTTGTCCTAGGGTCCAAGCTATTGGTGTCCAACCTTTATTCTTTGTTTTTCTTGCCACTTTGGCTTTTTCCCTCTTTTTTTTTTCTTTCTGTTTTTGTTACCAAGGGTTGTTTCATTCTTGATAGGGGTCTTTGTAACAGCAAGCTAACTCACAATTGAATGAGAATGATATTATGCAACAATTATTTCATGAGTCATGCATTTAATCTAACACATATGTACCACCACCAACTTCCATTCATACTTATGCAACATTGGATATTTTACTTTTCAATTCAAACCAAACTCTTTTATTTAGGCATATGGGAAACAAAGCAATATTTAAGCTAAGTGATGGATACAAGCATTATGCAGATTTAGCATTTTTAACAAGCTATTTCACTTGCAGCTAGATGAACACTTTAGCAAGACATACAATGGTTCCCATGTTCAAAACAACACACAGTAGCAAAGATTAAGTTCAGATACAACCTTTGAAGTTGCAGCCCTTTGAATCTTCCTTCTGTTGTGTTCTCTTTGAGTTAAAATGCATAGTGTCTTCAAATATTGGCTCATATCCTGCATAGTTCTCAAAGTTGCTTGCTTCTCAAGCCCTTAGTTATATGGTTAGTGTTCATAAACTGAGTGTGGTTTCAGGATTTGTCTTGGTGTGTGAACACCAAACTTAATTGTTTTGCCACTGTCTCAGATGCAACAAGTTAACCATAATTGAAACCATGTATCTTTGCTAAAGGTTAATGAGATTAAAGCTAGAAAACAACTCAACAGTTGAATAATGTGTTTGATTGCCTTGAGCTAGAATCATGCAAGAGGTGAGAATGTGTTTTTAAATGATATTTTTGGTGGAACACCAAACTTAGAAGTTTTCATTCTCCCTCAAATTGTTTTGGTGTGTAACACCAAACTTAGCTCCTTGCAATGCATACCAATTATTCAACATTTTTATTGAAAAAGCTATGAAGAAGAAAGACTACCTCAGGTTGGGTTGCCTCCCAACAAGCGCTCTTTTATTGTCACTAGCTTGACATGTTGTTCTTCACTTTCTTCCTCTTCTTCCAGTTTGTTAAGAGGAATGACCTCAAAGGAGGGAAAGATTCAGCTATAATCCCCTGTCTTGGTCTCCTTTCAGCAAGCTTTCTTTTGAAATTGGCTTGATTGAGCTTGCTTGCTTGATCAGGGGGAAGATTGCTTGTAGTTGACCTTCTCTTCTTCATGAATATTGTCTTTTGTAGGTTGGTCACAATCCTCTTTTCGGTGCTTTTGTTAATTGCCTTCACTTCCTTGAGTCCAAGTCTTGGTGGTTGTGTAATTGTTGGAGTTTTGTCTTCATCAAGAGTTCCTTGCAGTGATGGTTCAATGAGCTCTTCCTCTGTGCACTTCTCTACTTCACTTGAGTGTGAATTCTCTTGAGTATCTTCTTCTATTTCTTCTTCATGATTTTCCATTAATTCCTTTGGGAGAGAAGTTTCAGGTTCCTCTATCACGTCAATTAGCTTCTGTGAATATGAAGCTACAGGTTCAAACACCTCGACAACCTCCTTTTCTCTTAAAATTTCACTTGACACAGAGGCTTCCTCATCTTGCTTTTCCACTTCCTCACCCACAAATTGGTCTTCATCCTCTCTGTCTGATGGTTCTAGGTTCCTTCTTGTTTGCTCTAAGGGCCCATTCATCTTCTTGAGGATGATTTCTTTCCAGGATTGGGGTCGTGTGTATCTTTCCACGAGTTTTCTATGTATTTCAATGGCTTGAAGATAATCCTCATCTGTTGGTTCAAAAGATGAAGGTTGAGAGGAATTTTGGTGACGTGGATGTGTTGTGGTGAAGTTGTGTTGAGGGGTGTGGAATGAATTGTGTGATTGATGAGATGACTTGTATGGATTTTGGAGGAAACTTTGTGTTGAGGCATAATCAAATGATGAAGAACTTTCGAATGAGAAACTGGGACGTGAGGGTGGATGCTCTTTCATTCCTTGGTGATACTCCCAGCCACCATTAGAGTAATGACTTGAATCATTTTGTGGTGGTAGGAAGTATCCCATATGATTCTCTTGCTCATCTTGTGTCTCTGAAGCAAATCTCCATGAGTTGGAGTGCTCAGAATGTGTGTCTTCCTGGTGATATTCCCAACCATAATTAGAATACTGACTTGAATCATATTGTGATGGCGGGCAATATCCCAAGAAGTTTGTTTGACTAAAAGATGAGGTGAACTCCATTTGAATTTTGCAAAACACAACACCAAGGAAAATTGAAATTCATGTCTGAGATGAGAATTTCTTAGTGGGGCAAAAACACAAACACCTTGGTTTCAATTTGAATCAGAGAACAAAAATAAAAAAAATGCTTGATCTAGACCTCCACTTCACTTAATCATTGTCAATCTATTTCAATCCCCGGCAACGGCGCCAAAAACTTGATGTGTGGAAAACGATCCAACACAAAACTCACCGGCAAGTGTACCGGGTCGCATCAAGTAATAATAACTCACATGAGTGAGGTCGATCCCACAGGGATTGAAGGATTGAGCAATTTTAGTTTAGTGGGTGGTTTAGTCAAGCGAATCAAGTGTTGGTTGAATGATTTGTGTTTAACAGGAAATAAATGACATAAATGTAAAGGGGGAAGGGAAAAATGCAGTAAATTGAAGAACAGAATTGTAAATTTGCAGAATCTTAAAGAGCAAGAAAGTAAATGACTGAAACTTAAAGTGCAAGAAACTTAAATTGCAGTAACTTAAATGGCAAGAAAGATAAATGGCTTGAATATAAAAGGGAATTGAGGAATGGGATTGCAAGATCTAGACAAAGAAGAAGTAAATTGCAGCAATTGATTGAGCAGAATTTAAATCAGAAGCAAATAGCATTCAAACAGAAAGAAAATAAAATGCAGTAAAGGTTCACAGAAGAACCCAAAATGAGTTGTGATCTCAGGACCCAAGGGCTTAGGTAGCAGAGCCTAAAACCCAATTTCCTTCCCAGATCTGAATTATCTAAGCAATTGACAGAAAATTAAAGAAGAAGTAATAGAAGAACAGAATTGGAATTGAATTATGCAGAAAACAAAATGCAAAGAGTTTGAATGGGAATTGGGACAGAATTTCCCCAATTTCACACACCCAAAACTCAGAAACAGAAGAGTCGAATTGCCCAAGGGAAATGAGGAAGGAGATCAGTCAATTCTCCCTTAATCCTCTTAGTGCTCGGACAAGTCTCTCAAGAAAGCTCAAAGAAATTGAAATTCAAAAGCCAAGGTAAAAGTCTAAGTGGTAAAAAGTAAAGTAAAAGCTCAAGGTAGCTAAAAAGGGTCCTAATTACATCAAACTATCTCCTATTTATACACTTTCTATCCTTGGATAATGGGATTTGGATGGGCTTTTGAATTGGTGAAGAAATGAATTCAAATGAATTTTTAATTTGAATTTTGGGCCCATGAAATTCACTCCCAGGAGGCTGCCCTGCCCTTGTGGAGGGCAGGGCAGAAAATTGATGCTTGGTGCTAGCAATTGGTGCGGCCATGGTGCGTGTTGGTGCGAGTCTGGCGCGAGTCTGGCGCGAGTTGGTGCGGCCAGATGCTGTCCTGCCCGCGCCAAGGGCAGGGCAGAAAAGTTGATGCGCCAGATTTGAGGAGTGCGCGCGCTAGTGCTGCCAGAGAAGGAATTGGTGCGCGCGTTGGTGCTTCTTGGTGCGCCAAGTTCATGTGCCATCCAAATGCTGCCCTGCCCGCGCCAAGGGCAGGGCAATGTCCCCAATCTTCATGGCCCGTGTTCGAAACTGGGCGGACGCATGCTTCTCATTTTTTTTGGTTGGTTTCTTGGCACGGCAATGGGTCTTAGAGCTTGGCTTCCTCATGGTTCCTTGTTCGAACCTTGTAGCATGCATGGGTGACCTTTTTCCCTTTATTTCTTCCCTTTGAGAGCCCGATTCTGCCCTCCACAAGGGCAGGGCAAGGTTCTCTTCTTCATGGTTTCAAGGCACATTTTGTGCTCTGCCCTTGGAGTGGGCAGGGTAGAGTTGCCTCCTTTCGCTTGGTCACCTAATGTTGCTCTCCTAGAGGGCATTCTGCCCTTGTGGAGGGCAATGTTGCTTCCCCATTAGTTGCGGCACGCTTCATCTTGATTCGGCCACGCTTTTCATTCTTTTGCTACACTTTTTAGGCCACGCTTTTCATTTTCTTTTCTTTTCTTCACCTACAATAAACCAAAACAACCACTCAAAGTATCACTAAATTCAAGAGGCTTATAACTCAATTAAAATGCAATTAAAATTAGCTTAAACCTCATGATTTAACATTAATTTCATAGTGGTTGCTTGATTTAGAGAAGTTATGCATTTTCACTCCAAATCACTTACTTAGGATGCAAGAAAGTGCATAAATGCTAACAAAACAAGTGAAATTAGCTTGAAAAATGGGTATATGATGACTTGTCATCACAACACCAAACTTAAACCTTGCTTGTCCCCAAGCAAGCATCAAAACTAAGAGTAAATGAAATGAATAAGAAAAGAATACACATCCTTATTATGCAGATAGCAGCACTTCAATCTATGGGGCATTTATGCAGACAATGACAACTCAAGTTATTGTTGCTGTTACATAATGCATATCTTTCTTCAAAGGCTTGCTAAACTTGCTGTTAGATGACTCACTTTTTGATTCCACCCTTGCTAACTTTTCTTGGCTTACAATGCTTATCAAGCTTATTATTCTTTAAGAGGTTTGGTGTTAAATGTTGCAGCATAGCCTTTGGCTTTATTTTCTTTTCTTTTGCTCAACATCTTTCCACCACAGACACTTGGCTCACTAATTCTTCCTAGGATCACTGATGCCCAGCATCTCTTTGGATCACTAAGTGCTTTGTATCTAAGTTGCTCTTTATTGTGGATTTTCAATTGGCCATCCCAAATCAGTTGATCTAAGTGACCGGGTTTCAAAATACCCCTTAGAATTTACTCATCCAAGCAGATCTCAGTACAAGAACACCACAGGCATTTGTCCTAGGGTCCAAGCTATTGGTGTCCAACCTTTATTCTTTGTTTTTCTTGCCACTTTGGCTTTTTCCCTCTTTTTTTTTCTTTCTGTTTTTGTTACCAAGGGTTGTTTCATTCTTGATAGAGGTCTTTGTAACAGCAAGCTAACTCACAATTGAATGAGAATGATATTATGCAACAATTATTTCATGAGTCATGCATTTAATCTAACACATATGTACCACCACCAACTTCCATTCATACTTATGCAACATTGGATATTTTACTTTTCAATTCAAACCAAACTCTTTTATTTAGGCATATGGGAAACAAAGCAATATTTAAGCTAAGTGATGGATACAAGCATTATGCAGATTTAGCATTTTTAACAAGCTATTTCACTTGCAGCTAGATGAACACTTTAGCAAGACATACAATGGTTCCCATGTTCAAAACAACACACAGTAGCAAAGATTAAGTTTAGATACAACCTTTGAAGTTGCAGCCCTTTGAATCTTCCTTCTGTTGTGTTCTCTTTGAGTTAAAATGCATAGTGTCTTCAAATATTGGCTCATATCCTGCATAGTTCTCAAAGTTGCTTGCTTCTCAAGCCCTTAGTTATATGGTTAGTGTTCATAAACTGAGTGTGGTTTCAGGATTTGTCTTGGTGTGTGAACACCAAACTTAATTGTTTTGCCATTGTCTCAGATGCAACAAGTTAACCATAATTGAAACCATGTATCTTTGCTAAAGGTTAATGAGATTAAAGCTAGAAAACAACTCAACAGTTGAATAATGTGTTTGATTGCCTTGAGCTAGAATCATGCAAGAGGTGAGAATGTGTTTTTAAATGATATTTTTGGTGGAACACCAAACTTAGAAGTTTTCATTCTCCCTCAAATTGTTTTGGTGTGTAACACCAAACTTAGCTCCTTGCAATGCATACCAATTATTCAACATTTTTATTGAAAAAGCTATGAAGAAGAAAGACTACCTCAGGTTGGGTTGCCTCCCAACAAGCGCTCTTTTATTGTCACTAGCTTGACATGTTGTTCTTCACTTTCTTCCTCTTCTTCCAGTTTGTTAAGAGGAATGACCTCAAAGGAGGGAAAGATTCAGCTATAATCCCCTGTCTTGGTCTCCTTTCAGCAAGCTTTCTTTTGAAATTGGCTTGATTGAGCTTGCTTGCTTGATCAGGGGGAAGATTGCTTGTAGTTGACCTTCTCTTCTTCATGAATATTGTCTTTTGTAGGTTGGTCACAATCCTCTTTTCGGTGCTTTTGTTAATTGCCTTCACTTCCTTGAGTCCAAGTCTTGGTGGTTGTGTAATTGTTGGAGTTTTGTCTTCATCAAGAGTTCCTTGCAGTGATGGTTCAATGAGCTCTTCCTCTGTGCACTTCTCTACTTCACTTGAGTGTGAATTCTCTTGAGTATCTTCTTCTATTTCTTCTTCATGATTTTCCATTAATTCCTTTGGGAGAGAAGTTTCAGGTTCCTCTATCACGTCAATTAGCTTCTGTGAATATGAAGCTACAGGTTCAAACACCTCGACAACCTCCTTTTCTCTTGAAATTTCACTTGACACAGAGGCTTCCTCATCTTGCTTTTCCACTTCCTCACCCACAAATTGGTCTTCATCCTCTCTGTCTGATGGTTCTAGGTTCCTTCTTGTTTGCTCTAAGGGCCCATTCATCTTCTTGAGGATGATTTCTTTCCAGGATTGGGGTCGTGTGTATCTTTCCACGAGTTTTCTATGTATTTCAATGGCTTGAAGATAATTCTCATCTGTTGGTTCAAAAGATGAAGGTTGAGAGGAATTTTGGTGACGTGGATGTGTTGTGGTGAAGTTGTGTTGAGGGGTGTGGAATGAATTGTGTGATTGATGAGATGACTTGTATGGATTTTGGAGGAAACTTTGTGTTGAGGCATAATCAAATGATGAAGAACTTTCGAATGAGAAACTGGGACGTGAGGGTGGATGCTCTTTCATTCCTTGGTGATACTCCCAGCCACCATTAGAGTAATGACTTGAATCATTTTGTGGTGGTAGGAAGTATCCCATATGATTCTCTTGCTCATCTTGTGTCTCTGAAGCAAATCTCCATGAGTTGGAGTGCTCAGAATGTGTGTCTTCCTGGTGATATTCCCAACCATAATTAGAATACTGACTTGAATCATATTGTGATGGCGGGCAATATCCCAAGAAGTTTGTTTGACTAAAAGATGAGGTGAACTCCATTTGAATTTTGCAAAACACAACACCAAGGAAAATTGAAATTCATGTCTGAGATGAGAATTTCTTAGTGGGGCAAAAACACAAACACCTTGGTTTCAATTTGAATCAGAGAACAAAAATAAAAAAAATGCTTGATCTAGACCTCCACTTCACTTAATCATTGTCAATCTATTTCAATCCCCGGCAACGGCGCCAAAAACTTGATGTGTGGAAAACGATCCAACACAAAACTCACCGGCAAGTATACCGGGTCGCATCAAGTAATAATAACTCACATGAGTGAGGTCGATCCCACAGGGATTGAAGGATTGAGCAATTTTAGTTTAGTGGGTGGTTTAGTCAAGCGAATCAAGTGTTGGTTGAGTGATTTGTGTTTAACAGGAAATAAATGACAGTAAATGTAAAGGGGGAAGGGAAAAATGCAGTAAATTGAAGAACAGAATTGTAAATTTGCAGAATCTTAAAGAGCAAGAAAGTAAATGACTGAAACTTAAAGTGCAAGAAACTTAAATTGCAGTAACTTAAATGGCAAGAAAGATAAATGGCTTGAATATAAAAGGGAATTGAGGAATGGGATTGCAAGATCTAGACAAAGAAGAAGTAAATTGCAGCAATTGATTGAGCAGAATTTAAATCAGAAGCAAATAGCATTCAAACAGAAAGAAAATAAAATGCAGTAAAGGTTCACAGAAGAACCCAAAATGAGTTGTGATCTCAGGACCCAAGGGCTTAGGTAGCAGAGCCTAAAACCCAATTTCCTTCCCAGATCTGAATTATCTAAGCAATTGACAGAAAATTAAAGAAGAAGTAATAGAAGAACAGAATTGGAATTGAATTATGCAGAAAACAAAATGCAAAAAGTTTGAATGGGAATTGGGACAGAATTTCCCCAATTTCACACACCCAAAACTCAGAAACAGAAGAGTCAAATTGCCCAAGGGAAATGAGGAAGGAGATCAGTCAATTCTCCCTTAATCCTCTTAGTGCTCGGACAAGTCTCTCAAGAAAGCTCAAAGAAATTGAAATTCAAAAGCCAAGGTAAAAGTCTAAGTGGTAAAAAGTAAAGTAAAAGCTCAAGGTAGCTAAAAAGGGTCCTAATTACATCAAACTATCTCCTATTTATACACTTTCTATCCTTGGATAATGGGATTTGGATGGGCTTTTGAATTGGTGAAGAAATGAATTCAAATGAATTTTTAATTTGAATTTTGGGCCCATGAAATTCACTCCCAGGAGGCTGCCCTGCCCTTGTGGAGGGCAGGGCAGAAAATTGATGCTTGGTGCTAGCAATTGGTGCAGCCATGGTGCGTGTTGGTGCGAGTCTGGCGCGAGTCTGGCGCGAGTTGGTGCGGCCAGATGCTGCCCTGCCCGCGCCAAGGGCAGGGCAGAAAAGTTGATGCGCCAGATTTGAGGAGTGCGCGCGCTAGTGCTGCCAGAGAAGGAATTGGTGCGCGCGTTGGTGCTTCTTGGTGCGCCAAGTTCATGTGCCATCCAAATGCTGCCCTGCCCGCGCCAAGGGCAGGGCAATGTCCCCAATCTTCATGGCCCGTGTTCGAAACTGGGCGGACGCATGCTTCTCATTTTTTTTGCTTGGTTTCTTGGCACGGCAATGGGTCTTAGAGCTTGGCTTCCTCATGGTTCCTTGTTCGAACCTTGTAGCATGCATGGGTGACCTTTTTCCCTTTATTTCTTCCCTTTGAGAGCCCGATTCTGCCCTCCACAAGGGCAGGGCAAGGTTCTCTTCTTCATGGTTTCAAGGCACATTTTGTGCTCTGCCCTTGGAGTGGGCAGGGTAGAGTTGCCTCCTTTGGCTTGGTCACCTAATGTTGCTCTCCTAGAGGGCATTCTGCCCTTGTGGAGGGCAATGTTGCTTCCCCATTAGTTGCGGCACGCTTCATCTTGATTCGGCCACGCTTTTCATTCTTTTGCTACACTTTTTAGGCCACGCTTTTCATTTTCTTTTCTTTTCTTCACCTACAATAAACCAAAACAACCACTCAAAGTATCACTAAATTCAAGAGGCTTATAACTCAATTAAAATGCAATTAAAATTAGCTTAAACCTCATGATTTAACATTAATTTCATAGTGGTTGCTTGATTTAGAGAAGTTATGCATTTTCACTCCAAATCACTTACTTAAGATGCAAGAAAGTGCATAAATGCTAACAAAACAAGTGAAATTAGCTTGAAAAATGGGTATATGATGACTTGTCATCACACCCCAGGAACCTAAGAATCTTTTTGAAGCTGCTCAAGGGTTTTACATGCCTAGTTTGGGACCCCGGAGATTACTGGAATCACAAACACTGGTGGAGATTCCTGGATGAGTTCAAGCATAAGCCACCATAACAGGAAGCTCATCAAATGTCCAACTTAAGGACTTTTAACCAAAAGTGCTAGGTGGGAGACAACCCACCATGGTATGATCGTCCTTTTTCACTTTTATTTAGTTTTATTTGTTTTTTAATTTTATTTTGTTATATTGAACCTGGAGTTTTGCATCACATTCATATTAACACTGCATTCTGCATTTTTCAGATTATAAAAAAAAAGCGAGTACGCGACGCGTCCGCGTCGCAAGGAGATGAGAGAATAATAAATTGAACAAAGAGTTACACAGGAGCAGGGCTGGAGGCGCGCTATTAGCACAAATTGACTCCACGCGAACGCGTCGATGACGCGTCCGCGTCATTTGGAAAAATAGCCTCCCACGGGACCGCGTCACCCACGCGGCCGCGTGACCTGAAATCAGCGTAAAAAGGGTGTATGGCCGAAAGTTGAGCCGGAATTGGGCTGGACCCGTGCTAGTAGCACAAGCCCTGCCACGCGAACGCGTCACCCACGTGTCCGCGTCATATTGGAAATAAGGCCATCCGCGCGATCGCGTCGACCACGCGACCGCGTCACCCTGGATTTTGGCAATACTGACGTTTTGAACAGAGAGTTATGCGGCCGCGAGGCTGCACTCGTGCCACTAGCATAAATCGAGTCACGCGATCGTGTGCCCCACGCGTCTGCGTCACCCAACCTTATCGCGCACCACGCAACCGCGTCACCCACGCGACCGCGTCGCCAGCATCGCACAACCTATCCAGATTAGTGCCAATTTTCTTATCTTCTCTTTTCTAATCCTAATTTCTTCCTTCTCTATCCTTTCTCACTTTCTTTTTTCTTCTCATCCTTTTTCCCTCTCATTTTATTTTACTTTATTTATTTGCATATTTCATTCATTACATTATTCTCATTGGTGTTGGAGTTTTATTTGGATAAGTGCCTTATTTTATTTGAGCACGTGGCTACTCAGAGAAGAGATTTGACAATTGACATTTACTAATGGCTCTCATATACATTTGGATTACATTATTTTCATCCCTATTTTAACTTGCACACCCAATGTATTTGGGATTATCATTCACAATTGTCATCATTACACATGCTCTTTAATTTGGCACATTTATTACTTGATGCTTGAGCTATGCCTCTCATGCCTATTATTTGCATGTTTTTACCCTCTTGCATCTAATTATTTTGAATTGCTCTTTATTGTTGTCTTCCCGACATGTTGTAGCTACCATGTAGATGGACTATCATCTTTCCTTTGGCATTCTTTATCACTTGGAATTTCCTCCCTTCTGGTCTTAGTTTTCTATATTTCACACTCTTCCTTTTTCTTCTTCCTTAGGCATGGGTACCAAGAAAGGAAAAGAGAAGGCCACTGACAAGACACCAGTAAGGAAAAGAGCCAAGAAATCTCCAACTAAGGCACCTTCATCTACAAGCGTCAGTTGGAGCAACCCGTCCACCTGCACATCTCAGCATGCACCGAGGACGGTGCAATCTTTAAGTGTGGGGAGATCGATACCGATCTCCATGGGTTAGTTACTTCTTGACTCAACACCAATATTTTATTTTATTTGTTTGTTCATTGTTGCATTTGTATGTTTGTTTGATTTTTGTGCATATTTTACCACTTGGTTAAAGTAATATTTTCTTTTTCAAGAAACCTTTTAGAAAATTTCACTAATTTGAATAAAATTTAATGTTACACTTGTTTGAAGAGATATTATACTGGAACATGGTTTAGAACTCGAACACACAAAACCTGTGAGATTTTTTAGCCTATTTGAATTGGTTGCATTTTATCAACCAAAAATTTTGTTTTAGTGTGTATTTTTCTCTCTAAAATTGTGATCTTTGTCTTGCTTAATTCTATATTTCCATAATTTGATGTATGCATGCACTTATATGATTGAGGCCTTTGTTTCACTTAGCTTACATACCCACATGGCCTTACCTTTCATTATCCTTTGCAAACCAATTTGAGCCTATTTTACCCCTTTGTTCTTTACTTTAGCACATCATTAACTCTAAGCGGAAAACAATAATGTCCTTAATTTGAATCCTTAGTTAGCTTAGACTAGTGAGAGTGCTCATAAATTAAGTGTGGGAAAAGTGGGTTTGGAAACAATTGGTTTGAGAATTGAGTATGTTAGAATTTTCTGAAAATGTGAAAGAATGTTGAGAATATGTTCATACATTCAATACTTTAATCATATGCATTGAAAAAAAAAAGAAGAAAAAAGAAGAAAAATAAAGGAGAAAAAGAAAAGAAAAAGAGCAAATAATAAAAGGGGACAAAATGCCCCAAAGTAAGTGGTGAAAGCAATGCATATGAGTTGTACATGAAATTAGAATGTATGAATATGTGGAAAACATAGTTAATGGACAGTTAGGTTTGTATCGTGATTACATGGATTGTCTAAAGTTAGGTGGAAAGTTTAAGTTAATTAAGGATTTAGATTTTAGTCCACTTGACCAAATACAATCCTACCTTGACCCTAACCCCATTACAACCCTTAAAAGACCTCTTGAATTGTGTATTTGTGCATTAAATTTATGTTGATTGTTAGATGAAGAGCAAGCCTTAGAAAGCAAGGTTAGTAGAGAATTGAGAGAATCGAACCTAAAACACTTGAGTGATTAGAGTGATATACACTACTAAGTGAGGGTTCGATGCTCGATTCTTTGTTCCCGGCTTTCATGAGCTATTTTCTTCTACAAGTCTATTTGTACTTCATTTTTATGATTTGAAATAGTGAAATCCAGTTCATATTTATTCTTGGGGATTTATTTGCTTTTAACCAAGTAAGTAGAAACATTTTTCATTTAGTTGCATTCATAGGTTGCATCTCACGCATTCTACCATTCCTCTTCATTCCTTTATAGTTTCTCTTGAGCTTAGCATGAGGACATGCTTTTGTTTAAGTGTGGGGAGGTTGATAAACCACTATTTTTTTATGGTTTATCTTGTGCTCAATTGAGTGGATTTTATCAACTCTTTACCCACTTATTCATACTATTTTCATATTTACATTTGCCTTCCTAATTATGTGCTTTAATTGAAAAAATGTTTCTTTGGACTTATATTTGCTTATTATTAATCCTCTCTTATTTCCATTCGATGCCGTGATTAGTGTGTTGAGTAGTTTCAGATTTTCTAAGGTGGAATGACTTAAGGGATGAAAAAGGAAACATACTAAAAGGAAAGGAGAAAGCAAAACGGAGCTTTAAGGAAACTGGTATCCACGCGATCGCATGAACGACGCGATCGCGTGCCAACACGAATCAGCAGCAACACGGCCGCATGACTGACGTGACCGCGTGCCTTAAGTAGAACGCACATGACGCGGTCGCATGACTGACGTGACCGCGTGGCAAGGAAAAGCTCCGAATGACGCGACCGCATGACCCACGCGGACGCGTGACAGAGGCCACGCACCAGAAATTGCAGAAAACGCTCATAACGAGTTCTAAGGCCCCTTTTGACCCAAATCCAAGTGCAAAAAGCACAGATTAGAGGCTATAAAGTGGAGGAATGCATCCATTCATAAGAGGCCACTCATAATTCACTTTTCATGTTTTAGATGTAGTTTTTAGAGAGAGAAGTTCTCTCCTCTCTCTTTAGGATTTAGGATTTAGGACTTCTCTTAGTTTTAGGAGTGACTCTCAATCCCAGGTTCTTTATTTTTATTTATCCCAATTTAATTTATGAATTCTTCCATGTTATAGATTACTCTTTTAAAATAATGTTATTTGAGATAATTCAGATTGATGATTGCTGTCTTTTATTTATATAAATAATTTGGATTTTCCTATTGCCCAATTGGCTTATGAATATTGTTAGTTTTAGATTTTACTGCTTTGAATGAATTGAAGGTATTCCAGATATTTATGATTTTAATTTAGCTTTTTACATTCTTGGCTTTGGTTAAATAATTGGTAACTCTAGAGTTATCAAACTCATTGTTGATTGAAAATTGGATTTCTTCGTTTCATTAATTCAAGTTCCAATAACTCTAGTCTTTCCCAAGGAAAGACTAGGACCTAAGGAATCAAAATTAATTCATCCACTTAACTTACCTTCATAGTTAGAGGTTAACAAAGTAGGAGAAAAATCCAATTCTCATTACAATTGAGAAGGATAACCAGGATAGGACCTCCAGTTCTCATATCTTGCCAAGAGTTTATTTTATAGTTATTTATTTATCTTTTTTATTATTTTTTGTGCAACATACTGCCCTCTTACTTCCAAAACCCCAAACACACTTTTTCATAACCAATAATAAGAACATACCTCCCTGCAATTCCTTGAGAAGACGACCCGAGGTTTAAATACTCGGTTATCAATTTTTAAAGGGGTTTGTTACTTGTGACAACCAAAACGTTTGCACGAAGGGATTTCTGTTAGTTTAGAAGCTGTATCTACAACGCGACTATTTTTATGAAATTCTCTACTGGCAAAAATCCCAACGTCACCTAGCTAAAAGGGTATAAACGAGATACTACTCAAAAAGGGATAATCTCAAGACAAGGCTAAAGAAGGTCGACCAAACAAACTACAAGGGTTTTAAACCTAAAGGTGGTGGAATTCAACTAAGAAGCCCGGGCGGCAAGTCATTGATAAACCCCATTTGTAGGGTTTATCTTGTGCTTAATTTAGGGGATTTTATGACCTTTTACCCACATTTATTCAATGAAATAGCATGGTTTCATGATTGTCTCCTAATTTGTACTTAAGTGTGAAAACATGCTTTTTAGGCCCTCAATTGTTTGATTTTGATTTACCTTGATTCCATTAGATGCCTTGATATGTTTGTTAAGTGATTCCAGATTTAGGAGGCAAATATTAAATCAAGGGAATGAAGGAAAAGCATGTAAAAATGGAGAACTCATGAAGAAATGTAGGAATCGCAAAAGCTGTCAAGTCGACCTCTTTGCACTTAATCGACCATAACTTGAGCTACGGATGTCCAAATGATGCGGTTCTAGTTGCGTTGGAAAGCTAACATTCGGGGATTCAAAATGATATAAGATTTTCCATAGTTACATCGTGCATAAGAGCGCGCATGCGCACGGTACGCCGACGCACCGATTTGCATGTGATTCATTAAATGTAAATCTGTGGCCAGCGAATTCTAAAGCCTTGTAGGCCCAATCCAACTCATTTCTAATGCTATTTAAGCCAAGGATTGAAGGGGAATTGACATACTTTACATACTTTTTGATCATTAGCTTTAGTTTAGTTTTAGAAGTAGTTAGAGTTAGTTTCTAGAGAGAGAACCTCTAACTTCCTCTAGAATTAGGATTAGGATTAGGTTTAGTTCTTAGATCTAGGCTTTCATTCAAGATCTCTTCTATTTCTTCTTCTCAATTCCCTGTTGTTGCAATCATCATTCTTCTATTCTTTTGTTGTAATTTTCTTTATGTTGTTCTCATACTTTGTTGTAGATCTACTCTTGTCTCTTTTACTTTCTTCCAATTCCATTTGAGGTAATTCATAATAATTGTGTTCCTTTTGATTGTTGTTGTTGATTTCTTACATTCAATTGTTGTTAGATTCTTCTCTTGTTATCAATTTACTATGCTTTTCCTTTGTGCCTTCCAAGTGTTTGATGAAATGCTTGGTTGGATTTTAGTATAGATTTTATTCCTCTTGGCCTAGGTATAGTAATTAATGATGCTTGAGTTATCTAATTCCTTTATTGATTGATAATTAGAAGTTGCCAATTGATTTGGATACCACTAAAGCTAGTCTTTCCCTTGGGAATTGGCTAGGACTTGTGGAATCAAGTTAATTCATCCACTTGACTTTCCTCCATGGTTAGAGGTTAACAAAGTGGTAGCAATGAACAATTTGTGGTCACAATTGAGGAGGATAACTAGGATAGGACTTCTAGTTCTCATATCTTGCCAAGAGCTTTGTTAGTTGTTAGTTTATTTTCTTTGCCATTTATATTTCTTGTCTAAAATCTCAAAAATCCAAAAATATCTCATAATCAATAACAAGAACACTTTATTGTAATTCCTAGGGAGAACGACCCGAGGTTCATTACTTTGGTTTATAAATTTAGAGGTTTGTACTAATGACAAACAAATTTTTGCATGAAAGGATTTTGTTGGTTTAGAAACTATACTTGCAACAAGATTTCATTTGTGAAATTCTAAACCATCAAAATCCAATCATCAAAATGGCGCTGTTGTCGGGGAGTTGCAATGGTGTTATTTTATTGGTTATTGTATATATGTGAATAGTGTGAATAGCTTGATTTTTGGATTGCTTGTTAGTTTAGGATTTTGTTTCATTATTTCTTAGTAGCTTTTATTTTTTATTTTATCTTTTCACCATGAATTCTCATTTTGGCTATGAGTGTGATTACAACTATGTTGTAGGTGATGAGAACTTCAATGAGAATGTGTATCAAGGATGGGACAATCAAAGGTGGGAGGAGCCATATGCATATGACCAATCCTCATGGCAACAACCTCCACTAATGCACTATGAAGAAGAGCCATTCTATGATGCATACCAATCCAATGGCTATGGTGAATCTCCTTGTGAATTTCAAGAACCACCACCATATGTCTATGAACCCCATCCTCAACATGATCCTCAACCATACTCACAAGCCTCTTTTCACCAAACACCTCCATATGACCTTGATCCATATCCACCATACCAACCACCTTTTGAGCCATGTGAGCCATACATAGAACCACCACCATTCCAACTTCAATACTTCCAAGAACCACCTCCTCCACACCCCTACCAAGAAGAGCCACTTTCCTATCATGAATCATTTTTCTAAAATAATGAACTCTCCTATCCACCTTAATCTCTAATGGATAAAACCCTTGGTGTTCTTCTTCAAGGGCAAGATGAAATGAAAAGGTATGTGTAATAATTTATGGCTACCTTGACCAAGGTAGTAAGCCGATTAGCCTCCTAATGCTTGAATATTCGAGGAACTCCCATAGCTACATGTGAAGAATCCAAGGAAGAGCATAGCATGAAGGAGAGATTGGAAACTCTGGTGAAGAAGGAGGAATGTTACTTTGTATTAGAGCAATTGGAGGAATCTATGCTTGTTAAAGAAGCAGAAGAAGTGGTTGAGGACCTAGGAGATGCGGAATCGCCATAGGAATCTAAAGTTGAAGAAAACTCCTCCAAGAAGTTTGCAATTGATGTTAAGGAGGAATGTGCACGACCTCCAAGGCATATCCCACATGAAGACTTAGAGGGACTAAAGCAAGAATTGAGTTCCCTTGGTGATGAAGATCATGCATCCAATCTTCTTGGTGAAGAATCCTTTTAAATTTGAAGAACCTTCTCCCAATGAATTTGACAGCAATGTCGAGGTAGATTTCTCTCGTCCTCCAATTTATGACTTGAGTGATGGAGAAGAGTTAGATGAAGTTGATGAACAAAGGATTGAGAATGAAGAAGTTTATGAAGAGGTGGAGATTGACAAGGAAGCAAATAAGAGAGTAGAGCTTGGAAGGACATTGGAGATACCTCTCCCCAAGCCACCACCATCCATTCTCTCATTCAAGTGGGTAAATTCCTTATACTTAAGCTTTATTATTTCCCTTGAATATGGAGATGGCTAGTGGTTGGAAATGCCATTCTAGGTTCACCATGGTTACATGTTCAAAGCTCAATTGCAAGGTTTGGTGTAGAACTAGATTGCTCGGGTCTAAGATGATGTTTGGTCACTTCTTTGAGAATTCTAAGTTTTTACCACCCGGATGGAACAATGATGATTAACTTAAAGACTGGTGTCAAAACAAAGTGCGGGACCCTGGATCGCACAAGAAAAATCAAATTTGGGAGCCCATGGTGTGTGTAGAATTCCATCAAAGCTTGGAGCTATTAATTTTGAATGATGGAGCTTATTGGAGAACCAAGCATTGGTGGATGTTCCAAGATGAGTTTAAGCACAAGCCACCTTAAGAGGAGCTCCCCACAAGTCCAACTTATAGACAATAAACAAAAGTGCTAGTTGGTAGACAACCCACCATGGTAAACTCTTTTCATTTTTCTCTTTTGTAAATATTGGTAGGAATTAGCTTGATTTCATATTCTGTTTAGTTTAATTAGTAGTATGATATGTTAAATAAGGTTTTAGGGTGTTTTGGTAGCTGTTTGGAGGTTTGGAAGGCTTGATTTCATTTTCGACCATCCATGCACACGCGTACATGGCGCGTACGCGTGGATGCAAAAATTCCACCCCCAGCCAAAAGCCCGATAGTTAGGCCTGCACTATGCGAACATTGGGCCTAAGGCACAAACCAACCCACGCGTGCGTGCACCTTCCGCGTACGCATCCTTGATTCTAATTGCACAATGCACGCGCACGCAACCTGTGCGCGCGTGCGTCGATTACGCCACCTGCACTCCTGGTACATTTTCCAGAGAGTTATGCCAACCTTGGGCTGACACTATGCCCAGCGCCCAACACAACTTACGCGTACACGCAGTTGGCGCGTACGCGTCCCTCGGATGGTATGCACATCGACACGTGAGTGCACCCTGTGCGTCTACGCCGGTAAAAAAAAGAGTTTTTTTCTCATCTTAAATTTTCTTCTGTTCATTGCATTCGCACACTTTTACTCTTTACATTTTTTATTTTGTTTCTATAGCTTGTTTTTACCTTAATTTTTGAGTTTCTTATTTTAATAATAGTGTTGAACTCTCTTACTCAATTGTTGAGAATTTCTTGGTTAATCTTGGTGCTTCGAGACTTGTTTGGCATTAATTGCAATATTTGCTCTACACAGAAGATTAGTGCTTTAATCCTTCCTAACTCATTATCCTTTGCTTTGTGCCTCATTGTCATTGATTTAGGATAGGACCAAATGCTCTCATGCTTTTCACTAATCTTGTTTGTGTCAATTCTTATTTGATCTTGATGATCAATATGCTCTTCATGCTTTGACTTTACCCTTGCATCAAGTGTAGTAATATGCCTTTGCTCTAATTGCTTTCTCACTCACATGCATAGCTAACATGTAGTGAGAATCCTACTTTTATTTGGCATTAGCCCCCGCCAATATTCTAATTGCGTTGATATATTTGTTATAGGCTTAATTATCTTTCTTTCTCTCTCCTTTTAGGTTGGCCACCTACAAGAAGGAAAGAAGGAAAAGCTTCAAAATGGGGCAACAAACAAGTTATCCGCACAACCTCTTGAAGGAGCTCATCAGTTGTAGCAACCTATCCACCTTACTCTTTTTTGCGTGCACCGAGGACTACAGCTGACTAAAGACGATATAACTGACTAAAGAGAGGACGCCAAGGCAGCCAAAGAAAAAGGCATAGTTTAGAAGCCAAAAAGGGAAACCCATAAGGAAAACGCCACCTCCAAAGGCGTCGAACCAAGGAGACCCAAGGCACTTACAGAAGGGCGACATCCTCCAAAAAAAAAGGTTGAAAAACAACCTCCGAATACAAGCATATCGACACACGCAAAGTCAATTCATCATCCAACACAAATTAAAACATTAAAGACTCAAAGGCCACCTAAATGGCAGCCCAAAAGTTTAAAGTGCTTTTAAAATAAAAGTTGTTGGGAAGTAACTACGTGACAAAGTTCATCTACAAAAAATTACAGAAACTGACAAAGTTCAAAGTCCACAGATCAGACTACACCAATACAAAAAACAAAGATATAAATAGAGAATATCACAAAGGGGTCAAGTCTGCCCCGGTAGCAGCATCCTTGGGAGAGGGTGGGACAGTAGAAATCAGGGTAGCATGAACAACTCCGTCCAACCCGTTCAAAACTTCCACCTCGGGATCAGGACCAGGAAGAATCACCTCGGTAGAAGGGGCTGCAGTAGTTGAAGCTGTAGAACCCTTAGCTGGTGGCACAAGGGGAGGACCCTCATCTTCATCATCTAGGGTAGGCACGATATTGCCATCCTCCACCACGTTGTCCATACTAAATAAGGTTAGGTCAAACTCGGGAGCAAGAACTCAGACATGGGCGTTCAGATTCTCATACATCTTGGTCATGCTGCTCACCATATGGCTCTGAAGCTCGGCATAGTCGTCTTGTGCAGATTAAAGTCTCTCCTTAGTCTCCAAGAGTTCGCCATAGGTACGGGTATAGCTCTCTTTGGACTTCTGGGCCATCTCTTCAGCCAAATTGGCAGATACCTCCACTGAAGTAGCTCTAGACTTCTCCTTCTCGACATCAAGCTCCAACTTAGCCACCCTAGCTTCCAGCTCGTCCTTCAAAGCCTTAATATTGTCATACTCAGACTTAGTATCCTCCATGAAGGCTTTGCTAGCATGAACTGGGGACTCCCGGACAACTCGGTATAAGGCCGCACCAAGATTGGCCATCCGAACACTATTGCTTGTTATGAAATCGAGATGGTGGAGGATGGACACATCATCAGTTGAAACTTGACCATAACGAGTAATCAATTCCGTAGCAAAACCCACACCATCAAACTCTTTGCCGTCCAAGTCGTAAGTCCCAACAGTCTTTTGCTTTTTAGGAGGGGACCAGCAGAAGTAGGAGAAGAGACAACACCAGAGGTCGTCTGTGATAGGTCAAACAAAACTATCCGAACTTGCGAGGTCAGGATAATCTTCTTCAAACCCTAAGACTCAACCACCAATTTCTTGGGAGGCAACTATGCCGAAGACCCCTCTCCCAAAATCTTCTGTGACAAGTTTTGGGCAGCCACGGCCTTCTTGGCCTTATGGAAAGACTTCATAGAGTCCAAAGATTTAACCATCTCAAAAAAAAAAAGCCAGGAAAATAGGTACACAGTAGAAAAAAGGACAAAGACCACAAATAGTAAAAGATAACCACTTCTATGAAGAAAGAAGTCGGATACTACCCAGTTTAGCACGGCGGAGGGAAGGATCTCCTAGAAACCTCTTTGTATCCAGGTGAGGAGGCTCCCCCAAATGCTCCTCCAACAGACCCACAAAGGCTTGCTCTACCTCATCTAAACTTTTTCAAGGATACTTGACTACTACTATATCTTTTTGCCACCATAAAGGAAAGGTCGGCTCGTCATTTTCATCCAAAAAGAAAGTGCGAGCATCCTCAACAGCTTGGACCTTAAAGTAGTAGTTCTTAAAGTCCCGAAAGGACTCATCAAACATCAAAAATACTTTCTTCCCCTGGGTAGCTTGGAAAGAAATCCAAGAAGCCTTCTTCTTGGCCGCCCCAGGTTTTGTCAAAATAAAAAGGTAAAGAAAAAAGGATATTGTAGGTCGGACACCCAGCTCTTGGCACAATAACTGAAAAATCTTTATGAAGGCCCAAGAGTTCGGATGAAGCTGTGAAAGGGCCACATTATAGGTCCACAAGAGTTTAGTTTCAAAGGTAGTAAAAGGAAGGGTAATACCTAGCTGGCTAAAAAAGTAGTCGTAAGCATAGAAAAAATGGCATTCTTCCCGAGTTAAGGGAGGGAAACTAACCCTCTCCTCAGGGTCTGGCGATAGCAGTTCGTAATTTTTCTCATCCTCCCTATTATTACACACCCTATGAAACCTTCTAAGTCTCTCACAGTACTCCGGATCGGCCATAGTAAGACACATTAGGACTATCGAATCTAACCAATCAGCCATACCAGCAGGGAATTTGGTGGATATCTTGACAATATTCTTACGGGAAGACATAAAGCAACTACACCTACAGCAAGAAAACAAAAGGAGGTCACTACCAAAACAACTCGAACAGCAACAAAAAACGAAGGAACAACCAACAAGTAACAAGTATGGCAGTAAAAAGGGCACCCCAGGATTCATGCAAAGCAAAGAAATCAAAAAACCCAGGGGCACCCTTTGGAGGCAGCACAGAGGCAGAAGAAATACATAGGAAAATTAAAACCCTAGCCCCTTCACCAAAAAGAAAAAGGTTCACCAAAAGTGCCTACATTCCCCCAAACCAAGCAACGAAGACCAAAAGATCGCGACTTCAAAGAAACATAATCACCAGAAAGCTCTCAAAAAGCCAGCAATGATCAAAACTTTGTACAAAAAAAAGCATGCAACAGTAAAGTACAAAGAAGCACGATGATCAAGCACTAACCTGCGGACGAACATAAATGAGCAAGCAGCAAGCCACGAACAATCTTCACCAAAGATAATGAAAGCTCCAAAAATCCCAAAAAGGAACGATCTTGAGGATGAAGGAAAGGAAGTTTTTTTTTCGCTGAGCAGAAGAAACGCACAATCCAAGAACAAATTTCAGAAAAGAAACGAGCTTATGGGCAAGGTCGAAGGACGAAATGAAACAGAAGGGAGAAGGAAACTGAAACTAAAAGCAAGAGGGAAAGCAAAAAGGTTATCAAAATAAAATAGAAAAACAAAGGTTTAAAGAGGGAAAAAAAGGGCAAAACAAAATGAAAGCCCAATTAATAGACATTAAAGGCGCATGCATATTCCCAAGAAAGTAACCCCTTCGAGAAACAAACGCGGCAATAAAGGAGCGAAAGCAAAAAACGCTTCGCATTTAAACATAGCTCGAGGACGGAAGAACAAGTTGGACCAAGATGCTTGAGCACGACTTCCCCAAAGAGATCGAAGCTCAGAAAGCACGATCTCAAGGAAAGGTCTGAGCTTAAGCAGGGGCACTGTTCATAACCTGGTCGAGCTTAGCAATCCGGGTTGGACGAACACAAGAACGACCAACCTCTTGTAAAGGGTGGTCGTCACCGACCTCTTTCTAAAGAGCTCGGCCAAATCATCATAGAGGCCCCAAACAGGCCCAAAGCAGAGGATTATAGCCCACCCAAAGATGGCTAACCAAAAGATAAGTGATCTCTGACAAATGGATTTTTGCCGGTATAGAAATTATCAAGTAATCAATCGTAGTATAGTCTAAACCGACGCAAAATCCATCATCAAACAAATCTACAATCTATAATCGAGAGTATTAGTCCCGAGTCGTTCTTCCCTAGGAATGCTACAAGGATGCATGTTATTGGTTAAGTGGTCTTTTTGTGGTTTGAAGAGTGTGGCATAAAAGTGTGAATAAAAGAAAACAACAATCAATCAATATCAAAAGCCTTGGCCAAGGTTGAACATTGGAAGTCCCATCACTATAGCTTCCTTCAATTGTGATAACAAAGGAGTGTTGCTTCACTTAGTTAACCCCTAATTATAGAGGAAAGTCAAGTAAAAGTAATTAACTCAAGTCACAAGTCCTAGTCTTACCCTAGGGAAGTCTAGCTTTAGTGCACTCTAAGTCAATTAGCAATCCTCAATTCTTAATCAACAATTGACATCCATTATTCAAGTGTCTCCAATGACTCAACCACTAGGCCAAGTGAGGGAATACTACTCCATATCTAAAGTTGGCATTTTCTCAAACACTTGGAGAGCAAGAATGAAAGACATAGTAAAATGGAGAGAAAAGAATTAGAATCAAAGCAATTCAACACAAGAGATTAACAACAATTAACAATGAACAACAATGAAAATGAGATCTTTATTGAATCAATAGAATCCAAAACAACAAAGCTAATTCTAAGATTTACAAGAATTGAACAATTACAACACTAATTGAGATTAGAGAAGATGATCTACAATATGAACAAAGTAAATTGAGAGTGGCAATAGATCTCACCAAGGAATGGTTGAGAATTGAGAGAATGAAGATGAATCCTAGAGAGAAGTTGGAGTTTCTCTCTCTACAAATGTAACTAACTAAAAATATCTACCTAATGATCTAAAATTAGTCTATGGGTGTGAATGTGTGAATGTTATATCAATCCCCTTCAATCCTTGGCTCTTATATGCATTTTGGCGCCAAAGTTGGTTGCTGAAACCTCTCAAAATCGCCAGGCACGTGTTGTAATAAAAGAATCACGTGCGGGCTACGACGCGCGCGCGCACGGTACGCGTGCGCGTCCCTGGCTAATTCTGCAATGTGCGCGCGAGCGCCTTGTGCGCGTACGCGTGCTTGGCCGAAGTCAATTCTTTGGCTTTTTGTGCTTCTCTCCACTTGCATGCTTCCTTCCTTGCCTTCTTTGATCCATGCCTAGCCTATTTCAATCCTGGAATTACTAGCAAACACATCAAGGCATCTTATGGAATCAAGGAGGAAATAGAATTCATCAAAATAAGGCTTAAAAAGCATGTTTTTACACTTAGGCACAAATACGGGAGAGATAACAAAACCATGCTAATTTATAGGCTAAATGTGACAAAAGGTTATCAAAATACTCTAAATTCAATACAAGACAAACCCTCAAATTGGGGTTTGTCAACCTCCCCACACTTAAGCCTTAGCATGTCCTCATGCTAAAATAAGAAGGAACTAAGGGTCATGACATTGAATGCAACTAAACTATATGGGTCCTATCTACATGCAACTATCTAAAGCAATTGGAAATACTTGGTTCAAACAAATCAATTCCCAAGAGACATGCGTAAGCACAAGAGCTAGGCATATAGGAACTAAGTCCAAACCACAATCGTATTGAATCATCAAAAAGAGTTCAACTTGCAAGAATATAGATAATATGGGTGAATACATGTGATTGAACTTTTAAACCCTCACCGGATGTGTATCCGCTCTATTCACTCAAGTGTTTGAGGGTTAATTCACTCAATTCTCTTCTAATCATGTTTTCCAAAATTTGATTTTCTTCTAACAATCAACATTTATTCAATGCATGCATACACTCATCATGAGGTCTTTCATTTGGGTTGTAATGGGGTTAGGATCAAGGTAGGATCATTTATGGTTAAGTGGACTAGGATTTGAATCTTTGATTAGCATAGACTTTCCCTCCTAACCTATTTAATGACCTATACAAATGCAAGCTATCCTAACTACCCATTCTTCATTTTTTCTTACATACTCATGCATTCTTATTTGATTCATAACACCTATGCATTGATTCCTTTTTATTGACTTCACTTTGGGGCATTTTGTCCCCTCTTTATTATATATACTTTTTTTTTTCTTTTTCATCATCATTCATTTTTTTCTTTATTTTTTTTTCTTTTTTTTTTCTTTTTCATTCATTCTTTTTTTTTTCTTTATTACATACAAGAACATCAATGCACAAGGTTTTTACATTTAATCAATACATGAATATGTACCCAATTCCTAAACATGAAAGTGTACTACCCCTTTTATCCCATCCAATGTTCCCAAGCCTCACCAACTTTGAATAATAAACACTCTCACTAGCCTAGGCTAATCAAAGATCCAAACAAGGACTTTTGTTGGTTTTTCGCCTTGGGCTTGTAATGTGCTAAATTGAGAATAAGTTGGTTAAACATAAGCTCAAAATTGGCTAACAATGGAGTATAAAAGGGTTGGCCATTTGGGTAAGTGGCTAATGAGGTGATGGCCTCAATCATATAAATGCATAAATACAAGAAATAAATGGACATATAGAATCAAGCAAATCAAGGATCACAATCATAGAAAGAGAACAATTTCACACAAGAATGGAAAATAAGTGGTTATAAAATGTAACCACATCAATAGGCTCAAGTCTCACAAGCTTGTGTTCTTAGTTTAATACATGCTTCACGAGGTATGAAATTCAAGCAAGTTTCACCAAAAATTTCCTTCAATCAATTGGGTAATGCCCTCTATTTAAACTTCTTGGAAAATCTCAATGTTTGACTAAGCAATAAAAGTATCTAAAATAAATTCAAAATACATCAAATATACACAAAAGTGTGCAAAGTGAGATAGCTAGAAAAGTGGTTAAAATGTTCACCGGTATCTAATTATGCCACCGGCTACCTCCCCACACTTAAGATCAAGCATCGTCCTCGATGCTAATCCTGAGGATCCGGGATAGGTACACCGGTAGGCTCTGGCTGTGGCGGTGGTACCGGCGGAGCAGCGGCGGTTGGGGTGAGAGGGTGAAGAAGATGAAAATGGGGGGAGAAAAATGGGGGTGCGCGGCTGCGCAGTGCGCGTCGCTCATTAGGGAATCTAGGGACCTACGCGTGCGCGTACAGCGCGCTTGAGCGTGGATGAGCAAAATAGGAAAGGACGCGTGCGCGGACAGTGCGCGTCCGCGTAAGTTGATGATCTATGACAAACGGTGCGCACGCGGCATGTGCGCGTCCGCGCGAAGCAAGTTGGGCCAGGGGCTTAAGGATGGCCCAGAACTGGCTCAACTCTCTGTGAATTGGCTCAATCGATGCGGCAGTAAACGGCGCGGACGCGGCAGGTGCGCGTCTGCGCGAATGTCCATATGCTTGACGACGGCGCGCACGCATGTTGTGCGCGTCCGCGTGTATTGCGTTGGGCTCAAGGCATGATGGTTGCCCAAGGGCGGCCCAACTCTCGGGAGTGTGGCGCATGGTGCATCCATACAGGGACGCGTGCGCGTACATGGTGCGCTCGCGTCCACCCCCTTTTTTTTCTTTTTTTTTTTTTTTTTTTTTTTTGGTTTTGAATTGCCTAAAAACTCTAATTGCCCAAAGGCTCCCCATGGTGCCTACAAGGCTACAACTCCTTATTTAGTCAAAATCACATACTTTCTAAAATGCAAGTTGGTTTTGAGATTTATTCTATTTCTACTAAGCACAACATACATGTTAATATGCTAGCAACTAATGTACACAAACAAGCTAATTATGAAGTGAAAAACTACCTACAATGGTAACTCAAATCACTTATTAAACAAGGTTAGAAGAGAGTGGAAAGAGTTTACCATGGTGGGGTGTCTCCCACCTAGCACTTTTAGTTAAAGTCCTTAAGTTGGACATTTGGTGGAGTCCTTGCTAGGGTGGCTTATGCTTGAACTCTTCTTTGAATCCCCACCAATGTTTGCTCTTCCAATAGCCTCCGGGATCCCAATTTAAACGTACAAGGCCTTCAAGGGGGCCTAAGCAAGTAACAAGACCCCTAAGTGATAGTGATCTATGTATGTTCCGGGGTCCCATACTTTATTTGTCAACCCCTTTTCTTCTTGATCTTCATGCTTCCAATGGGTAACAAACTTATTGAATTCTCCTTGTAACTCATACTCATCATCCTAATCCCATTGAATTTGGCTTCACTCCACCTTTGAGACTCAAAGTTTGATATTCCATCCTTTATGCACCTTGATTCAAATTGTCCACCGACATCTAATCCGTTCTTACTCTCTAGCCCACAAAGAGCTCTAAGTTGACCGTCCGTTTCTAGCAATGCATATTGATATGGGCCAAGAAAATTAAAGGATGAGATGATTACCCACTCAATTTGTGATTGGGACGGCGACTTAGCAATGAAGATATCCAATGGTCTTGACATTGTAGGTTCCACTTCCTTTGGCTCCTCCATGATGATTTCCATCTTTTGATAACTTTCTTTAAATTCTTGTTGTTTGCTAACTTCCTTCAAACCTTTATTATTGATCAAGTCATGTGTTGGAGGTTGCGCACCCTCCTCAACATTGGCTTCACATTCGAAGGGGGAAGCTTCAACAAGATCACCATTGTCACTTGATGTAGAGTTGTTTTCGTTGATGGAGCTTTCTTCTTGTTCAACCTCCTCTAGGTCTTCTTCCACTTCTTTATCTTTAACAACCTTCATTTCCTCCGCTTGTTGCAACACACACTCCATTTCTTTGTGCTCAACTTGAGACTCTAAAGTCTCTCTCATACCTCCCTCTTCGGTTGCTTTCTCACAATCATCCGTGAACTCATTTCGCTTGTGATATGAATCCCAAGAATCTATCTTTTGACGGATGGTTGCTTGAAGTTGATCCATTTCTTCCTTGAAATGATCCCTTAGTTCTTGTTCCGCTTTACTAACATAAGTAGGATCATATTGCTCTTGGATTAATGGACATTGATATGCTTCCATGGAGGTTTGTGGCGGAGAGGAGAAGTCATAATATGGTTGGAAAGAAGATTCATCGAAGCTTTGAGGTGGGAAATTATTTTGGTTATTGGTAGAAGGTGAAACTATACGGGACGTAAATTCTTGGAGGGTAGAGGTGAAACTAGTGAAGGCGGTTTGGATCTCTTCTTGCTCTTGAAGAATGATACCAAGTGTATCATCCATGGGGACTTGGGTTGGAGGATAAAAATGTTGGAGTGGTGGTGATTCAAGGGTTGCTTGTTCATAATCGTCACAAGGGTATGCATAGGGGAAATATAGATTTGGATCATATGTGGGCATTTGGTGGAAATAAGATGTGGGTTGAGAATATGGTGTATAGAATGGTGGTGGTTGAGAGGTATAACCATGATAAGAATCATCATATCCATAGGAATGATATGCATTATAGGAAGGATTACCATCATAGTAGCTTGAAGGGGAAGGTAGCCATGATGATTGCTCATATGGATATGGCTCCCCTCGTAAGAATTCATCTCTCCCATAGTGTGAGCCATCATTCAAGTTTTCATTGCCTACAAAATAGTCATAGTCATATCCAAAACCACAAGGACGAGAATTCATAGTGGCAAATAAGAACAAAACTAATAGGGACCTAAAGCTAACAAAAACTAACAAACTAACAAAAGACAAACATATTCACAATATTCACATATTTACATTAACCAAAAACATGGCACTCATGCGCATTCCCCGGCAACGGCGCCATTTTGACAAATGGATTTTTGCCGGTATAGAAATTATCAAGTAATCAATCGTAGTATAGTCTAAACCGACGCAAAATCCATCATCAAACAAATCTACAATCTATAATCGAGAGTATTAGTCCCGAGTCGTTCTTCCCTAGGAATGCTACAAGGATGCATGTTATTGGTTAAGTGGTCTTTTTGTGGTTTGAAGAGTGTGGCATAAAAGTGTGAATAAAAGAAAACAACAATCAATCAATATCAAAGCCTTGGCCAAGGTTGAACATTGGAAGTCCCATCACTATAGCTTCCTTCAATTGTGATAACAAAGGAGTGTTGCTTCACTTAGTTAACCCCTAATTATAGAGGAAAGTCAAGTAAAAGTAATTAACTCAAGTCACAAGTCCTAGTCTTACCCTAGGGAAGTCTAGCTTTAGTGCACTCTAAGTCAATTAGCAATCCTCAATTCTTAATCAACAATTGACATCCATTATTCAAGTGTCTCCAATGACTCAACCACTAGGCCAAGTGAGGGAATACTACTCCATATCTAAAGTTGGCATTTTCTCAAACACTTGGAGAGCAAGAATGAAAGACATAGTAAAATGGAGAGAAAAGAATTAGAATCAAAGCAATTCAACACAAGAGATTAACAACAATTAACAATGAACAACAATGAAAATGAGATCTTTATTGAATCAATAGAATCCAAAACAACAAAGCTAATTCTAAGATTTACAAGAATTGAACAATTACAACACTAATTGAGATTAGAGAAGATGATCTACAATATGAACAAAGTAAATTGAGAGTGGCAATAGATCTCACCAAGGAATGGTTGAGAATTGAGAGAATGAAGATGAATCCTAGAGAGAAGTTGGAGTTTCTCTCTCTACAAATGTAACTAACTAAAATATCTACCTAATGATCTAAAATTAGTCTATGGGTGTGAATGTGTGAATGTTATATCAATCCCCTTCAATCCTTGGCTCTTATATGCATTTTGGCGCCAAAGTTGGTTGCTGAAACCTCTCAAAATCGCCAGGCACGTGTTGTAATAAAAGAATCACGTGCGGGCTACGACGCGCGCGCGCACGGTACGCGTGCGCATCCCTGGCTAATTCTGCAATGTGCGCGCGAGCGCCTTGTGCGCGTACGCGTGCTTGGCCGAAGTCAATTCTTTGGCTTTTTGTGCTTCTCTCCACTTGCATGCTTCCTTTCTTGCCTTCTTTGATCCATGCCTAGCCTATTTCAATCCTGGAATTACTAGCAAACACATCAAGGCATCTTATGGAATCAAGGAGGAAATAGAATTCATCAAAATAAGGCTTAAAAAGCATGTTTTTACACTTAGGCACAAATACGGGAGAGATAACAAAACCATGCTAATTTATAGGCTAAATGTGACAAAAGGTTATCAAAATACTCTAAATTCAATACAAGACAAACCCTCAAATTGGGGTTTGTCAATCTCACCCAAAAAAAGATAAGATAAGATAACTAACTTATTGGTGGACGAAATTGTGATCCTCTTTGTATTTGCATGAGATTTAAAAATTGGCTCTATTGGAATTTATGATCACAACTTCATTCAGCTTAACCAGCAAGTGTACTGGGTCATCCAAGTAATACCTTACGTGAGTAAGGGTCGATCCCACAGAGATTGTTGGTATGAAGCAAGCTATGGTCACCTTGTAGATCTCAGTTAGGCAGATTAAATGGTTATGGGTTTCGAAAATTAATAATAAATAAAAAATAAAAAGGGATAGAAATACTTATGTAAATCAATAGTGGGAATTTCAGATAGGCGTGTGGAGATGCTAGAATCCTTTCGAATCTCTACTTTCTTATTGCTTTCATCCAATCCTTCTTACTCCTTTCCATGGCAAGCTGTATGTAGGGCATCACCATCATCAATGGCTACTTTTAATCCTCTCGGGAAAATGGTCCTATGCGCTGTCACTGCACGGCTAATCGTCTGGAGGCATCACCCTTGTTGATGGCTACATCCCATCCTCTCAGTGAAAATGGTCCAAATGCTCTGTCACAGCACGGCTAATCATCTGTCAGTTCTCAATCAGGTTGGAATAGAATCCCTTGATTCTTTTGCGTTTGTCATCACGCCCAGCCTTCAGGAGTTTGAAGCTCGTCACAGTCATTCAATACCGGAATCCTACTCGGAATACCACAGACAAGGTTAGACTTTCCGGATTCCCGGGATCCTACTCGGAATACCACAGACAAGGTTAGACTTTCCGGATCCCCATGAATGCCGCCATCTATCTAGCTTATACCACGAAGATTCTGTTGGGGAATCTAAGAGATATGCGCCCGGCCTAAGGTAGAACGGAAGTGGTTGTCAGTCACGCGCGTTCATAGGTGAGAATGATGATGAGTGTCACGGATCATCACATTCATCAAAGTGTTATGCAACGTATATCTTGGAATAAGAATAAAAGAGAATTGAATAGAAAGTAATAGTGATTGTATTGAAACTTGAGGTACAGCAGAGCTCCACACCCTTAATCTATGGTGTGCAGAAACTCCACCGTTGAAAATACATAAGTGAAAGGTTCATGCATGGCCGAATGGCCAGCCCCCTGAATGATCAAAAGACCGAATGATCAAAGACTAAATAGACACAAAATTAAACTGTCAAAAGATGTCTAATACAATAGTAAATTATCCTATTTATACTAGACTAGCTACTAGGGTTTACATGAGTAAGTAATTGATGCATAAATCCACTTCCGGGGCCCACTTGGTGTATGCTTGGGCTGAGCTTGATCTATCCACGAGCTGAGGCTTCTCTTGGAGTTGAACTCCAAGTTATAACGTGCTTTGGGCGTTCAACTCCGGATCATGACGTGTTTCTGGCGTTTAACTCCAGACAACAGCATGTACTTGGCGCCATTTAGAGTTCTGTAGCTCCAGAAAATCCATTTCGAGTGTAGGGAGGTCAGATTCCAACAGCATCAGTAGTCCTTTTGTCAGCCTTTTTCAGAGTTTTGCTAAAGTCCCTTAATTTCAGCCAGAAATTACCTGAAATCACAGAAAAACATATAAACTCATAGTAAAGTCCAGAAATGTGAATTTAACATAAAAACTAATGAAAACATCCCTAAAAGTAGCTTGAACTTACTAAAAACTACCTAAAAACAATGCCAAAAAGCGTATAAATTATCCGCTCATCACAACACCAAACTTAAATTGTTGCTTGTCCCCAAGCAACTGAAAATCAATTAGGATAAAAAGAAGAGAATATACTGTGAATTTCAAAATATCAATGAATATTAATTCTACTTAGATGAGTGGGACTTGTAGCTTTTTGCTTCTGAATAGTTTTAGCATCTCACTTTTTCCTTTAAAGTTTAGAATGATTGGCTTCTCTTAGGAACTTAGAATTTTGGATAGTATTAATGACTTTCCTAGTTACGCATGTTGATTCTTAAACACAGCTACTTATGAGTCTTGGCCGTGGCCCTAAGCACTTTGTTTTCCAGTATTACCACCGGATACATAAATGCCACAGACACATAACTGGGTGAACCTTTTCAGATTGTGACTCAGCTTTGCTAAAGTCCCCAGTTAGAGGTGTCCAGAGCTCTTAAGCACACTCTTTTTGCTTTGGATCACGACTTTAACCACTCAGTCTCAAGCTTTTCACTTGGACCTTCATGACACAAGCACATGGTTAGGGACAGCTTGATTTAGCCGCTTAGGCCTGGATTTTATTTCCTTGGGCCCTCCTATCCATTGATGCTCAAAGCCTTGGATCCTTTTTACCCTTGCCTTTTGGTTTTAAGGGCTATTGGCTTTTTCTGCTTGCTTTTTCTTTTTCTTTCTATTTTTTCACCATTTTTTTTGCAAGCTTTTTACTTTTCACTGCTTTTTCCTGCTTCAAGAATCAATTTCATGATTTTTCAGATCATCAATAACATTTTTCCTTGTTCATCATTCTTTCAAGAGCCAACAATTTTAACATTCATAAACAACAAGCTCAAAAATATGCACTGTTCAATCATTCATTCAGAAAATAAAAAGTATTGTTACCACATCAATATAATTAAACTAAATTCAAGGATAAATTCAAAATTCATGTACTTCTTGTTCTTTTGAATTAAAACATATTTCATTTAGGAGAGGTGAAGGATTAATGGATTTTATTCATAGCTTTAAAACATAGTTACTACATACTAATGAGCATGAAGTAGAGACACAAAACATAGATAAACTCAACATAAAAAACCGAAAAGCAGAAAGAAATAGGAACAAGGAATGAATCCACCTTTAGTGGCGTCTTCTTCTTGAAGGACCAACAATGTTCTTAAGCTCTTCTATGTCCCTTCCTTGCCTTTGTTGCTCCTCCCTCATTGCTCTTTGATCTTCTCTTATTTCATGGAGAATGATGGAGTGCTCATGATGTTCCACCCTTAATTGTTCCACATTGTGGCTCAAATCTTCTAAGGAAGTGTTGAGTTGTTCCCAATAGTTGTTGGGAGGAAAGTGCATCCCTTGAGGCATCTCAGGGATTTCTTGATGATGAGCTTCCTCGTGCATCTCTTGAGAACCGTGAAGGGTCTCTCTTGCTTGCTCCATCCTCTTCTTGGTGATGGGCTTATCCTCTTCAATGGAGATGTCTCCTTCTATGATAACTCCAGCTGGGTAACATAGATGGAAAATAAGGTGAGGAAAAGCTAGCCTTGCCATGGTGGAGGGCTTTTCGGCTATTTTGTAGAATTCATTGGAGATGACCTCATGAACTTCTACTTCCTCTCCAATCATGATGCTATGAATCATGATGGCCCGATCCACAGTAACTTCAGATCGGTTGCTAGTGGGAATGATGGAGCGTTGAATGAACTCCAACCATCATCTAGCCACAGGCTTGAGGTCCAGTCTTCTTAGTTGGACTGGCTTGCCTTTGGAGTCTCTCTTCCATTGAGCTCCTTCCACACATATGTCTGTAAGGACTTGGTCCAACCTTTGATTAAAGTTGACCCTTCTAGTGTAGGGGCGTTCATCTCCTTGCATCATGGGCAAGTGGAATGCCAATCTCACATTCTCCGGACTAAAATCTAAGTATTTCCCCCGAACCATTGTGAGATAATTCTTTGGACTCGGGTTCATACTTTGATCATGGTTCCTAGTGATCCATGCATTGGCATAGAACTCTTGAACCATTAAGATTCCGACTTGTTGCATGGGGTTGGTTAGGACTTCCCAACCTCTTCTTCGGATTTCATGTCGGATCTCCGGATACTCATTTTTCTTGAGCTTGAAAGGGACCTCAGGGATCACCTTCTTCTTTGCCACAACATTATAGAAGTGGTCTTGATGGCTCTTGGAGATGAATCTTTCCATCTCCCATGACTCGGAGGTGGAAGCTTTTGTCTTCCCTTTTCCTTTTCTAGAGGATTCTCTGGCCTTAGGTGCCATTGATGGTAATGGAAAAACAAAAAGCTTATGCTTTTACCACACCAAACTTAAAATATTGCTCGCCCTCGAGCAAGAGAAGAAAGAAGAGAAGAAGAAGAAGAAGAAGAAAATGGAGGAGAGTGAGAGGAGATGGATTCAGCCAAGGTATAGTAGAGGGGTAGTGTTGTGTGAAAATGAAGTAGAATAGAAGGGTATATATAGGGATAGGGGAGAGGGTAGGTTCGGCCATTTAGGGTGGGATTGGGTGGGAAAATGTTTTTGAATTTTGAAGGTAGGTGGGGTTTATGGGGAAGAGTGGATGGATGTGAGTGGTGAATAAGTGATTGGGAAGAGAGATGGAGGTGATTGGTGAAGGGTTTTTGGGAAGTGTGACATGGGGAAGAGTAAAATAGGATTAGGAGGTAAGGTGGGAATATAGTAGGTGGGGATCCTGTGGGGTCCACAGATCCTGTGGGGTCCACAGATCCTGAGGTGTTCCTGTGGGGTCCACAGATTCTGAGGTGTCAAGGAATTCCATCCCTGCACCAAATAGGCATGTAAAATGCCTTTGCACACCATTCTGGCGTTTAAACGCCGAGTGGTGCACGTTCTGGGCGTTCAACGCCCATGTAAAGCATGTTTCTGGCGTTGAACGCCAGTTTCATGCTTGTTACTGGCGTTCAGCGCCAGCTTTTCTTCTAGGCACATTCCTGGCGTTCAGCGCCAGAATGTTGCTTGTTTCTAGCGTTCAGCGCCAGATTCATGCTCTGTTCTGGCGTTGAACGCCAGCCAGATGCTCCTTACTGGCGTTGAACGCCAGCCTGTGCTTCCTCCAGGGTGTGATTTTTCTTCTACTGTTTTTGATTCTGTTTTTAATTTTTATATTTTTTCGTGACTCCACATGATCATGTACCTAATAAAACACAAAATAACAATAAAACAAAATAAAATAAAAATTAGATAAATAAAATTGGATTGCCTCCCAACAAGCGCTTCTTTAATGTCAATAGCTTGACAGTGGCTCTCATGGAGCCACAAGGTGATCAGGTCAATGTTGTATAGTTCCAACACCAAACTTAGAGTTTGGATATGGGGTCTTAACACCAAACTTAGAGTTTGGATGTGGCCTCCCAACACCAAACTTAGAGTTTGACTGTGGGGGCTCTTCTTGACTCTGAACTGAGAGAAGCTCTTCATGCTTACTCTCTTTTGTCACAGAGGGATGGCCCTGTGCCTTAAACACAAGGTAGTCCCCATTCAATTAAAGGACTAATTCACCTCTGTTGACATCTATCACAGCTCCTGCTGTGGCTAGGAAAGGTCTTCCAAGGATGATGCATTCATCCTCTTCCTTCCTAGTGTCTAAGATTATGAAATCAGCAGGGATGTAAAGGCCTTCAACCTTTACTAACACGTCCTCTACTATTCCATAAGCTTGTCTCAATGATTTGTCTGCCAGTTGTAATGAGAACAAGGTAGGTTGTACCTCAATGATCCCCAGCTTCTCCATTACAGAGAGTGGCATAAGATTTATCCCTGACCCCAGATCATATAGAGCTTTTGCAAAGGTCATGGTGCCTATGGTACAAGGTATCAAAAACTTGCCAGGATCTTGTTTCTTTTGAGGTAAAATTTGCTGAATCCAGGTATCTAGTTCATTAATGAGCAAGGGAGGTTCACTTTCCCAAGTCTTATTACCAAACAACTTGGCATTCAGCTTCATGATAGCTCCTAAATATTGAGCAACTTGCTCTCCAGTCACATCTTCATCCTCTTCAGAGGAAGAATAGTCTTCAGAGCTCATGAATGGCAGAAGGAGATTTAATGGAATCTCTATGGTCTCTATATGAGCCTCAGATTCCTTTGGATCCTTAATAGGAAACTCCTTCTTGCTCGAGGGACGTCCCAGGAGGTCTTTCTCACTAGGATTTTCGTCCTCCTCCTCCCTTGTACATTCGGCCATATTGATTATATCAATGGCCTTGCACTCTCCTTTTGGATTCTCTTCTGTATTGCTTGGGAGAATACTGGGAGGAGTTTCAATGACTTTCTTACTCAGCTAGCCCACTTGTGCCTCCAGATTTCTAATGGAGGATCTTGTTTCGCTCATGAAACTGAAAGTGGCCTTTGACAGATCAGAGACTAGATTGGCTAAATTAGAAGTGTTTTGTTCAGAATTCTCTGTCTGTTGCTGAGAAGATGATGGGAAAGGCTTGCTATTGCTCAGCCTATTGCGTCCACCATTGTTAAAGCCTTGTTGAGGCTTTTGTTGATCCTTCCATGAGAAATTTGGATGATTTCTCCATGATGAGTTATAGGTGTTTCCATAAGGTTCACCCATGTAATTAACCTCTGCCATGGCAGGGTTCTCAGGATCATAAGCTTCTTCAGAAGCTGCTTCCTTAGTACTGTTGGATGCATGTTGCCATCCATTCAGACTTTGAGAGATCATGTTGACTTGCTGAGTCAACACTTTGTTCTGAGCCAATATGGCATTCAAAGCATCAATTTCAAGAACTCCTTTCTTCTGAGGTATCCTATTATTCACGGAATTCCTCTCAGAAGTGTACATGAATTGGTTGTTTGCAACCATATCAATGAGTTCTTGAGCCTCTTCAGGCGTTTTCTTTAGGTGAATAGATCCACCTGCAGAATGGTCCAATGACATTTTCGAAAATTCAGATAGACCATAATAGAATATATCTAATATGGTCCATTCTGAAAACATGTCAGATGGACATCTTTTGGTCAGCTGCTTGTATCTTTTCCAATCTTCATAGAGGGATTCACCATCTTTTTGTTTGAAGGTTTGAACATCCACTCTCAGCTTGCTCAGCTTTTGAGGAGGAAAGAATTTATCCAAGAAGGCTGTGACCAGCTTATCCCAGGAGTCCAAGCTATCCTTGGGTTGTGAATCCAACCATATTCTAGCTCTGTCTCTTATAGCAAAAGGGAAAAGCATGAGTCTGTAGACTTCAGGATCAACTCCATTCGTCTTTACAGTCTCACAGATCTGCAAGAACTCAGTTAAAAACTGATAAGGATCTTCAGATGGAAGTCCATAAAACTTGTAGTTTTGTTGCATTAATGCAACTAGCTGAGGTTTCAGCTCAAAGTTGTTGGCTCCAATGGCAGGAATGGAGATGCTTCTTCCATCAAATTTGGACTTTGGCTTTGTGAAGTCACCAAGTATTCTCCTTGCATTATTATTATTTTCGGATGCCATCTCCTTCTCTTGTTCGAAAATTTTTGAAAGGTTGTTTCTGGATTGTTGTAATTTAGTTTCTCTTAGTTTCCTTTTCAGAGTCCTTTCAGGTTCAGGATCAATTTCAACAAGAGTGCCTTTTTCCCTGTTCCTGCTCATATGAAAGAGAAGAAAATAAGAAAAGAAGAGGAATCCTCTATGTCACAGTATAGAGATTCCTTTATGTTAGTAGAAAAAGAAAGGGAAGAAGAATGCAGAAGAGTGGGTTCGGATATTTAGATGGAGAGAGGTGAAGAGAAGTGTTAGTAATTAAATAATTAAATAGAATAAGAAAAGAGAGGGGAAATTTCGAAAATAATTTTGAAAAAGGGATTAGTATTTTCGAAAATTAGAGATAAAATGTAATTAAAATTAAAACATGAAACAATTAGTTAATTAAAAAGAATTTTTGAAAAAGGGGTGAGATATTTTCGAAAATTAGAGAGGAAAGAGTAGTTAGGTGATTTTGAAAAAGATAAGAAACAAACAAAAAGTTAATTAGTTTGTTGAAAAAGATTTTAAAATCAAATTTGAAAAGATAAGAAGATAAGATAAGATAAGATATTTTTGAAATCAAATTTTGAAAAAGATAAGATAAAAAGATAAGATTTTTAAGAAAAAGATATTTTTAAAAAGATTTTAATTTTAAAATTAAAATTAATTACTTAACTAACAAGTAATTACAAGATATGATTCTAGAATTTAAAGATTGAACCTTTCTTAACAAGAAAGTAACAAACTTCAAATTTTTGAATCAATCACATTAATTGTTAGCTAATTTTCGAAAATTTGATATAAAGATAAGAAAAAAGATTTTGAAATTATTTTGAAAAAGATTTTTGAAATTTTTGAAAAATAGAAAAAAAATAAAAAGGATATAATTTTTGAAAAAGATTTTGAAAAGATAAGATTTTTAAAATTGAAAATTTGACTTGACTTGTAAGAAACAACTAATTTTGAAAATTTTTGACCAAGTCAACCCAAAATTTCGAAAATTTGGAGAGAAAAAAGGAAAAGATATATTTTTATTTTTGAATTTTTAATTAGGAGAGAGAAAAACACAAACATGACCCAAAACATAAAAATTTTGGATCAAAACACAAGATGCATGCAAGAACACAATGAATGTCAAGATGAACACCAAGAACACTTTGAAGATCATGATGAACATCAAGAACATATTTTTGAAAAATTTTTTATGCAAAGAAAATATGCAAGACACCAAACTTAGAAATCTTTAATGCATGGACTCTAACAAAAGAAAAATGCATATGAAAAACAACAAACAACACAACATAAGAAAACATCAAGATCAAACAAGAAGACTTGTCAAGAACAACTTGGAGATCATGAAGAACACTATGAATGCATGAAATTTTCGAAAAATGCAAGAAAAATTTTTAAAGCATGCAATTGACACCAAACTTAAAAATTGACTCAAGACTCAAACAAGAAACACAAAATATTTTATTTTTATGATTTTATGATTTTTTTGGATTTTTATTATTTTTTTTTTCGAAAATAAAGTTAGGAAAAAACGAAAAAGAAAAGAAAAAATTTTTGAAAAAGATTTTTGAAAAGAAAATTACCTAATCTAAGCAACAAGATGAACCGTCAGTTGTCCAAACTCGAACAATTCCCGGCAACGGCGCCAAAAACATGGTGCACGAAATTGTGATCCTCTTTGTATTTGCATGAGATTTAAAAATTGGCTCTATTGGAATTTATGATCACAACTTCATTCAGCTTAACCAGCAAGTGTACTGGGTCATCCAAGTAATACCTTACGTGAGTAAGGGTCGATCCCACAGAGATTGTTGGTATGAAGCAAGCTATGGTCACCTTGTAGATCTCAGTTAGGCAGATTAAATGGTTATGGGTTTCGAAAATTAATAATAAATAAAAAATAAAAAGGGATAGAAATACTTATGTAAATCAATAGTGGGAATTTCAGATAGGCATGTGGAAATGCTAGAATCCTTTCGAATCTCTACTTTCTTATTGCTTTCATCCAATCCTTCTTACTCCTTTCCATGGCAAGCTGTATGTAGGGCATCACCATCATCAATGGCTACTTTTAATCCTCTCGGGAAAATGGTCCTATGCACTGTCACTGCACGGCTAATCGTCTGGAGGCATCACCCTTGTTAATGGCTACATCCCATCCTCTCAGTGAAAATGGTCCAAATGCTCTGTCACAGCACGGCTAATCATCTGTCGGTTCTCAATCAAGTTGGAATAGAATCCCTTGATTCTTTTGCGTTTGTCATCATGCCCAGCCTTCAGGAGTTTGAAGCTCGTCACAGTCATTCAATACCGGAATCCTACTCGGAATACCACAGACAAGGTTAGACTTTCCGGATTCCCGGGATCCTACTCGAAATACCACAGACAAGGTTAGACTTTCCGGATCCCCATGAATGCCGCCATCTATCTAGCTTATACCACGAAGATTCTGTTGGGGAATCTAAGAGATATGCGCCCGGCCTAAGGTAGAACGGAAGTGGTTGTCAGTCACGCGCGTTCATAGGTGAGAATGATGATGAGTGTCACGGATCATCACATTCATCAAAGTGTTGTGCAACGTATATCTGGGAATAAGAATAAAAGAGAATTGAATAGAAAGTAATAGTGATTGTATTGAAACTTGAGGTACAGCAGAGCTCCACACCCTTAATCTATGGTGTGCAGAAACTCCACCGTTGAAAATACATAAGTGAAAGGTTCAGGCATGGCCGAATGGCCAGCCCCCTGAATGATCAAAAGACCGAATGATCAAAGACTAAACAGTCACAAAATTAAACTGTCAAAAGATGTCTAATACAATAGTAAATTATCCTATTTATACTAGACTAGCTACTAGGGTTTACATGAGTAAGTAATTGATGCATAAATCCACTTCCGGGGCCCACTTGGTGTATGCTTGGGCTGAGCTTGATCTATCCACGAGCTGAGGCTTCTCTTGGAGTTGAATTCCAAGTTATAACGTGTTTTGGGCGTTCAAATCCGGATCATGACGTGTTTCTGGCGTTTAACTCCAGACAGCAGCATGTACTTGGCGTTCAACGCCAAGTTACGTCATCAATTTCCGAATAAAGTATGGACTATTATATATTGCTAGAAAGCTCTCGATGTCTACTTTCCAACGCCATTAAGAGCGCGCCATGTGGAGTTTTGTAGCTCTAGAAAATTCATTTTGAGTGCAGGGAGGTCAAATTCCAACAGCATCAGCAGTCCTTTTGTCAGCCTTTTTCAGAGTTTTGCTCAAGTCCCTTAATTTCAGCCAGAAATTACATGAAATCACAGAAAAACACACAAACTCATAGTAAAGTCCAGAAATGTGAATTTAACATAAAAACTAATGAAAACATCCTTAAAAGTAGCTTGAACTTACTAAAAACTACCTAAAAACAATGCCAAAAAGCGTATAAATTATCCGCTCATCACTTATCTCAAGGAAGGTCGCTCAACACTACTATAAATACACTGGAGCACCCAGATATAACTCATGCTCTGCTTCTACACAAAAACCTGCTTAAAGCTTGTTCTAACTTAAGCATCAGAGTCTCTTGCTGGTACTACCACCTTCCGGGGACCAAGGATCAGCTGCATCTCCAGATCTAGCAAGTCAGACCCAACAGCTCTGATCACACCCGAAGATCTCGCCTGAGATCGACCTTCAGTTATAGGTAACCCTCGGAACAATCTCCAACCCAACCATTGGAAAACAGATTAAGTCATGAACAAAGTCTCTATCATCAATCTTGAAAGATACTTGCCTATAACATAACTTTGTCACAACCAACTGATACAGAGTATGCACATGCAAATCGAAAGCTAATTCTGACATTTTCAACCCTAGTTCCTCAACCTTATCAAATGCAATGAAAAAATGCGAAGCCCCAGTATCATACAATGCAACCAAAATTTTATCACCAAATAAATAGTTACCTCTCATAAAATGATCCGCCTTAGCAGCATCATTTGCATTCACAGCAAACATTCGCCCTTGGTGCTGATTCCGACCCGCATTCGGGTTCCTCCCACAACTATAATCCTTTGCCATGTGACCAGGCAAACCACAATTGAAACAACCACCTATACCCAACTTGCATGAGTCATTCAGATAAAAACGTCCACAACGATCACAAGTTAAATCCGGGAAAGCCTTACTTTGATTACCTCTCCCTCTTGCCTGGTGGTACTGATCATAAGTGGGTCTACTAACATCGCCTTGACCTTGAGGGGCATATCCTCCCCTCTTGAAGTTCTGACCCCTCGGTTGATAGTATTTGCCACGTTCCCAGTTAGTGTTTCATCCTCTAGGATTTCTTGACATTGCCACTTTCTTTGCATATTCCTCAATAACCCTCGCTTTGTTCATAAGCTCGGAAAAGATCCGAATCTCCAAAGGAGCCACAGCAGTCATAATGTTATCTTCAAGCCTTCTTGATATTTAATTTACTTCCAACTCTCATAGGACTCCGGGGCACCTTGACACACCCTAGAGAACCTACAAAGTTCCTCAAACCTACTAGTGTATTCGGCTACAGACAATGAGCCTTGCTTCAGCTGCATAAGCTCTAACTCCTTTGCTTCTCTCACCGACTCCGGAAAATACTTCCTATAGAATGCCATTTGAAACACATCCCAATGAATTTCTGCATTCGAAAGTCGCAGCAATTGGCACTCTTCTTGCCACCAATGTTGTGCCTCTCCTAACAATTGATAGGCCGCAAACTCTACATATTGGTTAGCCGGGACATGCTGAGCCTGTAGTGCACGCTCCATAGCTCGAAACCAATTGTCCGCTTCAGTTGAGTTGTTCAAACTCTGAAAGTCGGTGGGTGAACTTTCAGAAATAAAGCCAAAGTCATTAGAGCACCTCCCAAATCATTACCATTTCTATCTCCATTCCCATTTCCATCCCCATTTCCATTTCTGTTTCCTGCCGATTGACCTATCCTCTACACAGCTTGCAAAGTCATAGCAGCATTTGCCTATATGGTATTTGCAAGATTAGCCATCGCCATCATAAACTCGGCATAGTTATCGGCCGATTATTCATTTCCAGTCTCTCCTCGTGAACGCGTACGACCTCGTTCACAAGTAGCCATTAGGGTTTCTATCTACACCAAACAATCGATATATCAAAAGCCTAGTGCTTCAATTATCCCAAAAAGGCACTCACAAACAAGCATGCTATGCAATATCAAGCAGATAACCTAAATAGCGTCAAAGAAAAAGACACAGAGTATGTAATGAAGCATAATCGGTTATCCCTCAGGCTCACGAGAACAAACCACTCTGATACCATTAAATGTAACACCCTAATTACCCTAAGCCTTACCTCGCGTCATAAAGCAAAGGTTAATCAAAGGTTACGACAATTCTAAAGCTAGTACATATATATATATATATATAGAGAAAGAAATAATAATTCTAGAAGCCGGATGAAGTATTAAGCTAAAAAACAGAGTTTTAAAAGCGCAAAACGTTCACACGAACCTACAACTTAAGGCACAAGATATACATACAGGTATTAATACATATATAGATATATAAGAGCATAATAGTATAAAGATCTAGTTGCAGCTCGCGAAGTTTAAGCCGGCTAGTTATATACAGACAATACAGAGTTGATGAAAATAAAACAGCTTATATAATATTTCTCTCAAGGTAAGCTTCTAAGGCATAGATAAATACAAAAGTGAGAGATCTAATCAAAATAAATCAAAAGACTTCAAAACATAGCCAGGATCCTCCGCTCTGTCACCGTCAAAGCAACTCACCGAGGTGGGTTGCGACCTGCATCTGAAAAACAACAACAGAGTATGGACTGAGAATCGAAAGTTCTCAGTATGGTAACGGTACCCAGTGATGTAAGATATAACACTTACTACAAGAAAATGGAACATTTGTAACAAAAACTTTGTATCAAAATTAAAATTGTTACAAAAAAATAGTATTTTGTAATAATAATTAGTGATTGTTACAAACGGATAATGTTTTGTAATAACATTACAAGTTGTTACAAAATATGATAATACTTTGTAACAACCTATTTTATTTTGTTACAAATTATGTTAGTTTTTGTAACGAGATGGTGTTTTGTTACAAAATATTGTAATATTTTGTAACAAAAAAAAAAAACAAGTTGCAAAAATTCAAAATATTTTGTAACAAAATATTTTTTTGTTTCAAAAACTCCAATTGTTTTGTAAGAAAACAACTTTCTGTTTCAAAAACTCCAGTTGTTTTATAACAAAAAATTAATTTGTCACAAAATTCAATATTGTTTATAACAAGATAATTATTTGTCCCAAAATATAAGTATATTTTATAACAATTTTTTTTTTCAAAATGTTAAACACTTTAAGAGTAAAAAAATTTATGTAAATATTTTTTTTCAAAATAATTTTATTTTATTTCAAAAATTAAAATTTTTTACGTAGTGTGTAAGACTTAAAAATTTTAGAAGATCTTATTAAAAGCTAATTTAAATTTATTTATCATTAAGTGTTTTAATCCCTAAAATTATTCTATTAAAGATAATTAAAACAAATTCTAATTAATTGAGTTTAAAATAATTTAAGATTTTATCTGATTTTATAATTATTGAATTATTTTTAATATTTAAATTATAAAATTTAGCAAATATAAAATAATAAAAACTTTGTATGATTTGGTTTAAATAATTTAGATTTTGGAATTTAATACTTTAATTTTTATAAACAAAGAAAATTAATTATATTATCTCTAATACTTTAATTAGAATATTTTATTAAAATTAATTTGTAAATTTATGATTAAATAATATTTTTTAAAGATAAAAAAATTAAGTGTATTACCATGTATTTTCAATTAGAGTAATTTATTGAGAATCAATAAGTATTTTTATATCACAAAAAATATTTTAAAGTTTAGAGATTATGTTAGTTTTTCAAATATTAATGCTTTACGCTCCAATTTTATTAAAAATGTTTTACTCAAATTAAACCCAAAATCCCTAATTCTATACACAAACCCTAACCCTTTCACCCACCGTCTTACTGCCATTCACAACCGC